>NC_050464.1:6453203-6789453 GCF_903995425.1 Onychomys torridus
TACACTCTGGAAGACATAATCAAAGGTGTGAATAGCTTAGATCCAGTCCTGTGTTTCTTGGCCACCCAGGCTGCCAGGTATCACCATGTAGACCTCTGGTATTTGTGGTTTTATAGCCATAAATGAGTTCCAGTAGCCTGCTGAGTTTCCTGGGCATTGGCAAAATGCCCATATAATGCAGGAAAGGGCTACTTCATCCAAAAGCAGGAGGCGATTACTATGCTCCATCGTCCTTGAGGGCAATTTGAGAAATGCAGTGTGTTGTCAGAGATGAATTGCTTGATTTACATTGGCCTCTGAAGGGATTTTAGCTTGTAGAGAATACCTGAAGGGCAAAATGTTGCCATGAGGCTGCTGCAAAGTGCTGCAGAATCCACAATAGCCCTAGTCAACTCTCCTTTTTGATAGTTAAGGATTGGGGCTTTAGTTTAGAGGTAGAGCACCTGCCTAGAATCCCCCAGTGAGGGGCTGGGGTGTGGCTCAGTGGTAGAGCACCTGCCTAGAATCCCCCAGTGAGGGGCTGGGGTGTGGCTCAGTGGTAGAGCACCTGCCTAGAATCCCCCAGTGAGGGGCTGGGGTGTGGCTCAGTGGTAGAGCACCTGCCTAGAATCCCCCAGTGAGGGGCTGGGGGAGTGGCTCAGTGGTAGAGCACCTGCCTAGAATCCCCCAGTGAGGGGATAGGGGTAGCTTATGGAAGAGCACCTGCCTATCATGCATGTGGCCATGGGTTCAACTTGTAGTATTTAAAAAAGCAAAACAAAACAAAAAACCAGTTAAGAATGCTAAGAGCACCTTGAAAGGGCGTTTCTCCACGCATCCCTGTGACCCCCCCACTCTCTCTTGCCTCACTTCACAGGAAATTACTGTCTCAGAAAAGGAACCCTCCTCTAAAACTGATTATTGAGACAAGGCTCACTCCCAAGCTGGTAGAGTTCTTGAAGATGGCGTCTCTCCCCAACCTGCAGTTCCAGTCAGCCTAGGCTTTCACCAACATTGCCTCAGGGACTTCCGAGCAGACAGGAGCTGTTGTGATGGCTGGTGCCATCCAGCCCCTGACAGAACTCTTGTCTTCCCCGCATCTGACGGTGTGTGAGCAGGCGGTGTGGGCCCTTGGTAATATAGCTGGTAAGACACTTTCCTTAGTGGGCTAAGGCGTGAGGGGGTGTGGGCATGCTGGGGAGTGGACTTCTCTGTTACACTTGATGTCTTGGCATCCATCCTCACCTCATTATGAATACTTGTGCTGGGGAAGAAGTTGGTTCAAAACCCAGAACCAAGGTCAGAGGCTGGGAATGGAGGTGGAGTAGATGAGGCGCACGTATAACATGAGAAGCTGCCCTGAAATGTCTTGAGTGCCAGCCCTACAGCCTCAGGCCTTAATGGCTTCTGGAACAAAGATAAGTCTCAGAGCTACATGCAGTGGTACATGGCTGTAATCTTAACACTTGGGAGGTGGAGGCAGAAGGATCAGGAATTCAAGGTCATCATCTGAGGCCAGCCTGGGGTCCTTGAGACCTGTCTCATATAATAAGGGCTGGAGGACAAGTATGAGGACCAGGTTTGGTCCCTAGCTTGCTTGTAATCCCAGCTCTAGAGCAGTAGAGGCAGGTTGATCCCTGGGGTTTGCTTGCCAGCTACTCCAGATAAATCAGTGAGGTCTGGTTCAGGAGGAGACCCCATTTCAGAAAAATAAATGATGAAGAAAGACACTAAGACACCACCATCAACCTCTGGCTTCCATCAGTACATGCTCACACAGACACATGCTCACACAGACACATAGACACACAAATGTAACAAAAATAAAGCCGGACATGGTGATGCAAGCTTGTGATCTCAGCACTTAGGAGACAAGTGACCCTAGAAGCCTGTATCTCCTGTAAAAATCACTAAGGGTGTGTGTGTGTGTGTGTGTGTGTGTGTGTGTGTGTGTGTGTGTGTGTGTACACGTACGCACATGTGTGTAGATATAGATGGTATGCATGTGGAGAGATGGAGAGACAGGGTTGCCCTGTATGGTATGGGAAAACCTAAGGAAGGGAGTTATTGTTGACAAGTTGGATCCTGGTGGAAATAAATACAAATGTCACTGGGGTGGGAAGGGTTGGGGGCCAGTTGGGCCCCTTGAGTTTTGACAAGTTAAAACCAACGAAGCATTAATAGTTTACTAGTTCAGAGAAGCTGCAACATGCTGAGTCAGCACATAGGTCTCCGGGGACTTCCGAGCCTGAATTAGCTAAGAGAGCCAAGAGAATACAAAACAACCACTCTGGTTTTTTTCTTTCAGTCCTGGCTGTCCTGGAACTTGCTCTGTAGACCAGGCTGGCTTTGAACTCAGAGATCCTCCTGCCTCTGCCTCCCAGGTGCTGGGATTAAAGGTGTGTGTCACCACTGCCCAGCAAAACAACCACTTTGAAATGCTTCAGGAAGGCATGAGTCTAGGACAGTGGTTGGGATGCATCATCAGGAAACCAACAAGACCGAGCACTGGGTGTGACTTAGGCTTTGCCTGTTAATGATGCAAACCAAGACTTCTGAAGGCATCGCATCCATCCACTAGCTGGGACATGTAGCTTGGTTGGTGTTTGCTTAGGATGCAGGAGGCTCTGGGTTTCATCCCCAAGACTACATAAACCAGGCATGGTAGTGCACATCTCTGATTCCAGCACTTGGAAGGTGGAGGAAGCAGGATCAGGAATTCAAGGACACCCTTGGCTACACACGGAATTTGAGGCCAGCCTGAGCCAGAGCTACATAGACCCTGTCTTTAAAACACATGGGCTGGAGGATGTTCTGTAGTTTGAGAGCACTGGGTGCGGAAGACCAGGGCTCAGTTCCCAGCACCCGTGTGGGTCACCTGCAACTGCAGTTCCAGGGATCTGATGCCCTCTTCTAGCCTCCTCAGGTACCAGCAAAGACATGGGACATACACATACTTGCAGGTAAAACACACCCACACAATAAAAATTTGAAAATGAAAAGGTTGGTTTATTAAGGACCAGTAAGATGACTCAGTGGACAAAAGGCACTTGTCACCAAGCCTAGTGACCAAAGTTCTACATTATGAAAAGACAGAACTGACTCCTAAAAACTGTCCTTTTCCTCTACACATGAACACTGGTATGTGTGCGCACACACACACATACATGCACACTCACACATACATACACACACATACTCACACATACCCACTCACACACACATACCCACTCACATATACCCACTTACACATACTCACACATACTCATACATACACACACACACACACACACACACACACACACATTAAAAAACTAGTTCGTATATTAAAGACTAGGTAAAGGTATTGGGGACGGTAAGGAGACAAAGACCAATCTGGACTACATAGTGGATTTGAGGCCAGTGCCACATACATAACAAGACACTAGCTCACAAAAACAAAGCAAAGCAACACAAAACACCACACACAACAAAAATCCCCCCAAACAAACAAGCAAAAAAAAACCACCCCAAACTAGCCAGACATGAAGGTGCATATCTTTAATCCCAGCACTTGGGAGGCAGAGACAAGTGAATCTCTGTGAGTGTGAGGCCAGCCAGCACTACATAGTGAGACCCTGTCTAAAAATAAATAAATAAATAAGTGGGTAGGCATGGTAGCACTTGCCTTGCAGCCCAGCCCTCAGGAGGCAGAGGCAGGTAAATTTCTGTGTGTCAACATATGAGACCCCATCTCAAAAAAAAAAAAAAAACCTAAAAAACCAGTTTTGCCCTGTCTGCTAGTTTTTTGTTGTTGTTGTTGTTAATGGCTGATCTTCATCCTCTATGGACCCCAGAGTTTGCTCCAGATTGCATTTGGAAGTGAATGCCCCTTGCCAACCTTCTTTGGGAAAATAGTTTTCTCTACAGTGTCAGTCTTTCTGAGAGCCATGGTATAAAGTGCAGCTAGTATTTACAATTAACTGACCTCCTAGGCAAAGCTCACTGTCTTCATTTTGTGTCCACAACCTCTGCTTAGACCAGCTGCAGCTGTTGCATGAAGCATGTACTTCCCCCCTACTCCCCCCCCCCAGCCACCTAGGAAACCCAGGATCCAGTATACAGATATTACAACTACTTGTCAAATATCCCACACTGAGTTTTAGTCTCTCTTTCTTTGTATAGACTTTAAAAAATTACTCATTTATTTGAGGTGGGGGTAGGGATTATACACATGCCACAGTTCACATGTGGGGTGGTCTTAGAGGATCACTTTCAAGATTTGGTTCTCCCTTCCAACACATGGGTCCCAGGAATTGAACTTGGGTCATCAGGCTTAGCTGCAAGTGCCTTTTCCCACTGAGCCATCGAACTGGATTATGCATAAATTTTTAAAAAGATTTTCTTACATGAACATATGTGTCTGTGTATTGGTGTATGCATGTGAATACAGGTGCCCACTGAGGCCGGAAGAGAGATCTCCCTGGATATAGGCAGTTCTGAGCTGCTTGCCAGAGGTGTTGGGAACTGAACTCAGACACATGATAAGAAAAGTATGTACCATTCACCACTGAGCCATCTCTCCCCATTAAGTATACACTTTAAAAGTTAGATACCCAGCTGGATGGTGGTGGCACATGCCTTTAATCCCAGCACTTGGCAAGCAGAGCCAGGCAGATCTTTGTGAGTTCAAGGCCAGCCTGGGCTACCAAGTGAGTTCTAGGAAAGGTGCCAAAGATACACAGAGAAACCCTGTCAAAACAAAACAAAAGTTAGATACCCAATTTGGGTTTCTCCTTGTCCATTTTTTGGGGAGAGTAGATTGAGATGTAGCCCAGGTTGGGTTGTAACTCACTGTGTAGACTGGGCTGGCCTTGAGCTTACAGAAATCAACCTGCCTCTGTTTCTTGAGTGCTGGGTGTATGCCCAGATCTTTCATCTCATGCTCTTTCATTTGTAGGTGATGGCCCAGAATTCAGAGACAATATAATTTCCAATAATGCCATCCCGAGACTGATCGATCTTATTTCGACAAACATACCAGTGAGTGTATTTCTTTATATATTCATTTACTTACTTGCATTTCATTTAGTGTGTGTGTGTGTGTGTGTGTGTGTGTGTGTGTGTATGTGTACACATGTTTGCACTTGTAGGGTACAATTTTTCTCCTTCCTCTATGGGGACCAAGGGATTGAACTCAGATTGTCCCACTTGGTAACAAGTGTCTTTACCTGATGAGTTATCTTGCAACATCTTGATTTTTTTTTTTTTTCTTTTGAGATCGAGTCTCACATGTTCATGTCAGGCCTCAAACTTACTATGTAGTTAAGGACGACCTTGAACTTCTGATCTCCCTGTCTCTATCTCCTCTTACTAGTGGTAGGATTACAGGTGTACACCACCATACTAGGTTTATGTGGTCCTGAGAATGGGACCCAGGGCTTTATGCATTGCTAGGTAAGCACTCTGCCAACTAAGTCACATGTCCAGCCCAAGAGGACAAATTTGAATATTCACAAAAGAACCATGTGAGACAAGAGGCTAAAAACTGTTATTGTATGTCTCTTCATGGAAAACATTGCCAACTCCTGGCCTAGATTGGGAAGAAGGCCCAGGATCAGGCCCTTGGGCCTCAAGTGTTGGACATCAGGTAGGAAACTGACCATGCTACACAGGTGATCTCAGCTCTCAAGAAGCTGTGGCAGAAGGATTGCAAGTTCAGGGTCAGCCTGGGCTGCATAGGGAGGCCCTGCCTCATCTGCTCTGACAAAGGGAGCAGGGTAGTGACAACTGGAGAGTCGTCAAGTGAAGATTGGATGCCAAGGGATCAATGGTCTTGGGTTCTGTTTCCACACTGATCACAGGGTCTCAGGGGCAGAATATTTGGGTGATGAGAACCAGAGGCAGAGCTGAAGAATGATCTTAATAAGATCAGAAATATGGCTGAGCATGGGGGCTCACTCAGAAGGCTAAGGAAGGAGGGCTGTCAGGAGTTTGAGGCCCGGGCTGACAAAATGCTCAGTGGATGAAGGTGCTTGCCACCAAGGCCAAGGACCTGAATTCAACCCTCAGAACCTGCATGGTAGGAGGGAGAACTGGCTCCCTCAGGACAGCATGGTGCAAGCACACTCACTCACAAACATAAATGTAACTTAAAACATGTTTTGAGGCTGCCTGAGCTCTATGGTAAAACCTTGTCTCAAAAGAGACAAAGAAAAAAAGAAAAGAAAAAGGGAAGGAAGATGGGTGTGGCTGGATGTAACAGAGCAGCAGGTCTGTAATCCCTATTATTTGGGAGGCTGAGGGAGGAGGATCTCAAGTTCAAGGGCTGCCTGGGCAACTTAGCAGCACCATGTCTGAAAATAAAGAGTTAAAAGGACTAGAAATGGAGCTGGAGAATGGCTGGGGTCAAGGGCAGTCACCGCTCTTCCAGAGGACCTGAATTCAGTTCCTGTCTGGCTCACAACAGTCTACAATTTTAACTCCAGGGAGTTTGATGCCCTCTTCTGGCCTCCACAGGTACCTACACTTACATGGCATATATACACACATACATACACCAATAGAATAAAATAATTCTTAAAAAAAAGAGCTGGGTAGTGGTGCATGCCTTTAATCCCAGCACTCAGGAGTCAGAGGCAGGCAGATCTCTTAAGTTAGAGGCCAGCCTGTGAATTCCAAGAGAACCAAGGCTACATGGAGAAATCCTGTCTTGAAAAACCAAGAAAAGCTCAGCATGCTTGCTTAGCATACACAAGACCCTGGGCTCAATTGCTAACACCATATGTATATTATATGAATTATTATGGTAGGCCAGTAGTGTTAGATGACAAGAAGACCAAATAATCCCTGAGTTTGTTTGTGACATAGTCTTTATGTATCCCAGGCTGGCTTTGAACTCAATGCGGCCTGTCAACCTCAAACTCACAATCTCTCTGCTTCCACCATGGCTGAGATTATAGATTTGTGTGTCTGCACTTAGCTGCTTGATAATTTTTTGTCAGTGAAAAATGAAATCAAGGGTTGGGAGATGGCTCAGTGGGTTAAGTACTTGCAGTGTGAGTGTGAGAACCTGAGTTCAAATCCCAATCACCCACATAATGCCAGGTTCACTAGCATGTGCCTGTAATCCCAGTATTCAGATAGTGAAGTGGGAGGTAGAAAGAGGAGAATCCCTGGAAGTTGGCTGGCTAGCAAGCCTGGTGTACACAAACCCAAAGGGTCAACCACAGAGACACTATCTTAAGCAAGGGGAAATGGAAGGCAAGGTTCTCTTCTTGACCACCATGTGTTTGTCGTGACACAGGCATCCATGCACTTACACACATTGTAATACTGTCAAACCATTAGGCTATGGGACCAGGGAGATGGCTCAGCAGTCAAGGGCACCTGCTGCTCTTGCATAGGACCTGAGTTCAGTTCCCAGCACCCCTGTGAGGTGGATGGCAACTGCCTGTAACTCCAGCTCAAGGGGACAGGGGATCCATTCTATTTTCTGGCCTCCTTGAGCATGTGTACACACATGCACACACCCAAACACAGACCCTCAGCGATGCATATACATACAAATGAAATCTTAAAATAACTAAGTCATCCATTGAGTAGAGTGGGGAAAGACATTGTGAAGAATACAAAGGAACTTTCATATGACATTTAAATATTTAAATATAAAACTCATTTTATTTGTCCCTGACACAGATCACTGCCTGAAATGAGTTCATTTTGATGCTCGAAAGCTTTGGTCTGTGCTAATCAATAGTATTGATCAGGGATGGGAAGGGCACGCCACCATTTACATTTTGTCTCCTTTGCACCCCATCACAGATCACGTTTCTTCGGAACATCACATGGACTTTGTCTAATCTGTGCCGAAACAAGAACCCGTACCCCTGCGAGCAGGCTGTGATGCAGATGCTGCCTGCTCTCTCTCAGCTCCTGCAGCATCATGATAATGAGATCCTCTCAGACACCTGCTGGGCCCTGTCCTACCTCACCGAGGGCCACAATGAGCGCATCCATTGTGTGGTGGCCATGGGGGTCCTTCCCAGGCTAGTAGAGCTCATGACCAGCTCGGAACTCATTATCTTGGTAAATTTCACCCTGGGTCTCACCTGTCTTTGCAAGAGGCTTCAGCTCAGAGTGCTTTCTCAGCTTGCACATCCCCTGGTTCCATCCCCAGCACCATATAAACTAGGCTTGGTAGAACATGCCTATAATCTTGGCACTGGGGAGATGGAGGAAGGAAGACAAGAAATTCAAGGTCACGCTTGGCTGCATAGTGGGCTCAAGGCTAGCCTGAACTATGTGACACCATGTCTCAAAAACAAACAAAACAGATTAGATCCTATGAGTCAGATTCACCATGTTAGGTTCTTGTCTCCACCTCCCACCCCAGGTCTTGTGTATCAGGTTCTCATCTCCACCTCCCACCCCAGGTCCTCTGTATCAGGTTCTCAGCTCCACCTCCCACCCCAGGTCTTGTGTATCAGGTTCTCATCTCCACCTCCCACCCCAGGTCCTCTGTATCAGATTCTCAGCTCCACCTCCCACCCCAGGTCCTCTGTATCAGGTTCTCAGCTCCACCTCCCACCCCAGGTCCTCTGTATCAGGTTCTCAGCTCCACCTCCCACCCCAGGTCCTCTGTATCAGGTTCTCAGCTCCACCTCCCACCCCAGGTCCTCTGTATCAGGTTCTCAGCTCCACCTCCCACCCCAGGTCCTCTGTATCAGGTTCTCAGCTCCACCTCCCACCCCAGGTCTTCCTGTCACCTGAATCCCGGGTTGTCACCTGTAAGTCTGCTCTTTGAGACTTTCTCAGATAAGTTTCCCTCTCAGATCTGAGTGGGAGTTAAAGATTTGGGTTTTCCCACCTGAAGAGCAGCGTGTGGACTGCTTATGATCCTCCACCTGGGGCCTTTCTCACATCTTTCCCTACTGTTCTGCTGGTTTTAGCTTGAGCAAGTTGGTTTATTGTCTCTTCCTCTCACCCTGTGTGTGTGTGTGTGTGTGTGTGTGTGTGTGTGTGTGTGTGTAGAGATGGAAACAAATGGAGAGGGACAGAGACACACACACACAGACAGGCAGAGAGGACAGAGAAAGAGAGGGGACAGAGGGAGAAGGGGGGAGAAAGTAGAGCTGAGAGGGGTAGAGAGGCAGAGAGAAAGAGACAGGGGCACAGAGAGATGGAGGGGGAGAGATGGAGGGGGAGAGATGGAGGGGGAGAGATGGAGGGGGAGAGATGGAGGGGGAGAGATGGAGGGGGAGGAGATGGAGGGGGAGAGGAGATGGAGGGGGAGAGGAGATGGAGGGGGAGAGGAGATGGAGGGGGAGAGGAGATGGAGGGGGAGAGGAGATGGAGGGGGAGAGGAGATGGAGGGGGAGATGGAGATGGAGGGGGAGAGGAGATGGAGGGGGGAGGAGATGGAGGGGACGAGGGAGATGGAGGGGAGAGGAGATGGAGGGGGGAGAGGAGATGGAGGGGAGAGGAGATTGGAGGGGAGAGGGAGTGGGGGGAGAGGAGATGGAGGGGGAGAGGAGATGGAGGGGGAGAGACACACACACACAGGGAGAGACACAGACAGAGAAATCCACACAGAGATGACAGAGAGAGACACACATAGCAATATATATATATATATGGAGAGAGAGAGAGAGAGACCAGAGATAGACACACACATGCAGAGACAGAGAGAAAGACACAGAGAGACAGACACAGAGACAGATAAACATACATGCAGAGAGATGGACAGACACAATGGACAGAGACACACAAACACAGAAACAGACACACACAGAGAAATGGACAGACAGTGTCTCACTGTGTAGCACCAGTTAGCCTGGACTTTATTATGTAGACCTGACATCAAACTCACAGATCTCCCTGCCTGTTTTTTTTTTTTTTTTTTTTTTTTTGTTGTTGTTGTTGTTGTTGTTTTGTTTTTCGAGACAGCGTTTCTCTGTGTAGCTTTGCGCCTTTTTCCTGGAACTCACTTGGTAGCCCAGGCTGGCCTCGAACTCACAGAGATCCACCTGGCTCTGCCTCCCGAGTGCTGGGATTAAAGGTGTGCACCACCACCCAGCCTGTTTTTTTCTTTTTTCCATTGTTTTTGTTTTTTTTTACAACATACAGAGTCATATGTGGCCCAAGCTGGCCTGGGCCCCAGTCTCTAGCTGAGAACCCCAGACTCTGGACCCTCTCTGCCTCTACCTCCCCGGTGCTGGGACTACAGCTCATGCCACTGTGTCTAGCCCCATTCTGCCTTGACCTCTCTCAGTCACTATATTTTTATTGTATCACATACATCTTTAGTAACCATCTTTGCTGAGATTCCCATAGTATTTTCCAGATGATGCAAAGTGAGTTTGGTGATAATACTCGGGGGCAGGGAGAGTGGAGAACGTCAGGGGGAAGTAGCCAGGCCCATTGTTGGATGTATGCAACTGCACTTAGGAGGCTGAAAGAAAGACCGCAACTATGAGGCTAGCCTGGGTTCCACAAGGAGACCCAGTCCCCCCCAAAAAAACTTTAAACATTTATGTATTATGTATGGGTGATATGCCATATACCATGATGCATGTTGGGGGGGGGCGGTGGGCAGAGGGCAATTGCAGGAGTCAGTTCCCTCTTTCTTCATCATGTGGGCTCAGGGAAGCCAGCTCGGATCATCAGGCCTGAGACTACAGACACCTTTACTCATGAGCCATCTCACCTTCCCAAGAAATGAACTTTTAATAGAAAGTAATAGAAAATAAATAGACCCAGTTGGTAGTACCTGGATAAGGCTGCAGTAACTAGTCTACCCCTCGTGGGATGGCGGGTTAGCCTGGTAGTGTAGGAAAACCTAGCCCTCTCGATAACCTTCACTGGGGCTGCCACCACAGCACAAAGACATCTACATTCAGCTCTCCTGAGATGCTCATCACCTTCTATCACAGACCCACCCTGGGGATCCTCCAAGCTACTTAAAGGGGCTGGTGAACACATCACCATATGATACTGGGTGCTCATTGGCTCCAGTTAAATGTACAGCAGAAGTCTGAAGCCAGCATGAATACAAAGGCACCGTAGACTCCACAACCGGAGTGGAATTTTCCCCAGTTGAGAGTTTAGGAAGGTGGACATGCAGTGTACACCTGCGATCCTAGCAGAGGCTGAGAAAGGATTGTGAGTTCAAGGCCAGGGCTAGGGACGGTGCTCAGTTGATAAGTGTGCACCCAGCACTCAGGAAGTCCTGGGTTTCAGGAGTATAGATATGGTGGAGCACACTATAATTCCTGCACTGGGATAGAGGCAGGAGGATCAGGGAGTTCAAGGTCATCCACAGCTACACACTGAGTTTGAGAAAAAAAACCAGGATTACAAGCTCAGTGTCCTTGGTTACATAATTTGAGACAACTTGAACTTACATGAGAGACCCTGTCTCAAAAATCCCTAAACAAAAACAGGACAGCAGAATGTTTTCTTTTAAACAGAGTCTCCTGTAGTCCAGGCTAGCCTTACTAAAGTCATTGTACAGCCAAGAAAGACCTTGACTTTCACCTGACTCCACCTCCCATGTGCAGGGATTACAGGTGTGTGGTACCATACTACACAGGACCTCCCACGAGCCAGGCAAGTGCTCTACCACCAGCTGCACAAGCAACCCCCCCCCCTCGGCAGAGCATCATTTCCTGATGTGTCCTTTATCTACCCACCTTGCCTCAGAACTTTGGGGTAGTTAGCAAGTACTTGAAACTATGTCAAAGCAGCTATGGCTATGCTGACTGAAGAAAACATGGCAAACTTCCAGACATTTCTGGGCATAGCACTCAGCATGTGACTCACCTGTAGAGTGGCAATACTCAGACACCTTTCCTGTTCCTTCCAGACCCCTTCTCTCCGCACTGTGGGCAACATTGTCACAGGAACAGACCAGCAGACCCAGATGGCCATCGATGCTGGCATGCTGAAGGTACTGGGCCAGCTTCTGAGACACCCAAAGTCCTCTATCCAGAAAGAAGCTGCCTGGGCCATGAGCAATGTGGCCGCTGGACCAAAACACCACATCCAGCAGCTGATTGTGAATAACCTGCTGCCTCCGTTGGTAGCCCTACTAAAGAATGTAAGTGGCGGGGCTGGGAGGGTCTGTAAAGTGTCTGCTATACAACATAAGGACTTGGGTTCAATCCCCGGCATCCACATGAGAGAGATAATCAGAAGCTCAAGGTCATTGGTGGCTACACTGTGTGTGTAAAGCCCACAAGGGACCCTGTCAAAGAAAAGGAAAGAAAAAAATGTCCCCTGGGAGTCAGTCGACCTACTTGGTGGCTCCATTCAGGGGCTGTATTCTGATGAATTGAAGGCGGGATGTCAGGGCAGGGGATGTAGATTTCATCTGTAAGTTCAGCTCTTACCATCTGACTTAGGGAGTGAGCCAGGACAAGACCAGGCCTGGTGGCACACACCTGTAATCCTAACGTTCAGGAGATTGCAACAGGAGGCTTGCAAATTGAAGGCCTGCCTAGGCTACATAGTAAGTTCCAGGGTAGCCTGAGCTATATAGTGAAACCCTGTTTTTAAAAGCTTAAATAAAATAAGACTGAAGGTGTGGCTCAGTTGGCAGAGTGCTTGCCTACCATGCACAAAGCCCTGAGACTGATTGCCAGGACCACATAAACCAGGCAGGGTGATGCTCACCACAAGGATAGCATTTGGGAAGTAAAGGCAGGAAAGTCAGATGTTCAAGGTCCTCTTCATCTCTATAGCAAGTTGGGGGCCAGTCTGGGCTACACAGAACTTATCCCAAAAATGTATAAAACACAACGTCAACAAAGTGAATCAAGTCGGTATCACTTTAGGATGGCCTTTGGGTGTTGTAGACAATGTTAGCCTCTGTCTTGGCAGGCAGAATTCAGAGTGCAGAAAGAAGCCGTGTGGACCGTGGCTAACTTCGCAACAGGGGCCTCCCACAGCCAGCTGACCATGCTTTTCCACTCCGGAGTTTTGGGGCCACTGCTGAACTTGCTCACAGCTCCAGACATGAAGATCGTCACCATCATCCTGGACATTATTTCTTTCTTCTTCCAGGTGAGCTGTTCTGAACAGGCAGCCTCCAACTGAAGGCCGTGAGCATACTTCTTAGAAATAAGGTGGTGGGGTTGCTTGGGTTGGGGGGGGGCTGGCGGTAAGCGTGCTGACCACCTGAATCCAATCCCCAGGATTGTGTGCCAGTGGGACAGTGGGAGAGAACTGACTTCTCCAAGTCGGGGTCTGACCTCCACTCATGTGCAGTGGTGCATGTGTCGACGCCTGCACAAGGGTGGGGGTGAGAGAGAATGTAAAAATGTTTAAGAAAAGTAACATGAGGGCTTTGGGCTGGGATGTAACTGGTTGGTAGCATGCCTCCCTAGCATGTGTGAAGGCCCCAGGCGTGCTGCTACAGGCCTGTAATCCCAGCACTCAGGAGGTAGAGATAGGGGGGGTCAGGAGTTCAAGGTCATCCTCAGCTATACAGTTAGTGCCAGCCTGGGTTACATGAGACCTTGACTATGAATGAATGAGTGAGTAAATGAATGAATGAATGAATCCCAAGTAGGATTCTCTTGTCATTCTTCCTACTCTTCCTACATCCTGTGGATAACACAAAGAAACACACACACACACACACACACACACACACACACACACACACACACACACACGAAAAGGATTCCAAGCCAAGCCTGGCAGTGTACACCTGTTCTCCTAGCACTCTGGAGACAGAAGAAGGAGGTCATGAGTTTGAGGGCAGCCTAGGCTAAGTAGAATGTTTGAGGCTAGCCTGCTGGGCTACCCAGTCTGTGAAGAAAGTGTTTATGTGGGTACCCCCAGTGCCTCAATGAGCACCTTTGTGACAAGTGTTCAGAACAGAGCTGTTGGAATCCTTGTTCTGGGGAACTTGTGTGTGAGTGACAGAGAGGATGCTGCAGAGATTTCCAGTAAAGGAGTCAGCTGGGGAGTCACTGCTCCTTCAGGGTGGGGATGGCTGCAGTCACACACGCAACGCTCAGGGAAGTAAACATTCTCCGAGGAATGGCCCAGCCAGAGAACAGAGTCTAGATGAGTCTTGTGGAATATTGAGGGGAGACGTAGTAAGAGCAAGGGGTTGGGAAACGGAGGGAGAGCGAACTGGGTTTGGGGGCAGACGAGACTGGCTGGTGAAGATAGGGATTTATCCTGCCTGAGGCTGGGGGACCTACAGAGGGTTCAAAACACAAGTCAAGCCAGGCATTGTGGCACATGCCTTTAATCCCAGAACCCCGAAGGCAGAGGCAGGCTGATTGATCAGTGTGAATTTGAGGCCAACCAGGGCTGCACAGAGAAGCGCTGTCTTGAAGAAAAGAAAAAATAAATACGTTACTAGACTTTTTTTTTTTTAAAAAAAAGATCTATTTTTATTTCGAATTGTGTGGATATGTGTCTGTTTGTGGATATGTGTGCATGAGTACAGGTGCAAATAGAGAAATCAGATTCCCCTGAGCTGGAATTGCAGCTCACAAAAGATGCTTCTGAGTCTCCAGACGTAGATGCTGGGAACCGGACTCAGGTCCTTTTAATCACTGAACTCTCTCTCTGGTCCTGAGCTAGTTTTTATTTTTATTTATTTATTTGTTTGTTATTGTTATTGTTATTATTATTATTATTATTATTATTATTATTATTATTATTATTTGTTTTGCTTTTGAGAAGGGAGTCTCCCTATGTAGCCCAGGCAGGCTTACATAGAACTCATGATAGCCCTTCTACACCACGAGACCTCTGAAACACTGAGAATACAGGAATGCACCACCATGTATCAGATTTTTCTTAAAGATTGATTTATTTTTATTTTATGTGAATGGATATTTTACCTGCATGTATATCTGTGCATCACATGCCTACAGAGCCTACAGAGGCCAGAAGAGGGCATGGGACCCTCTGGAACTGGAGTTACAGGTAGTTGTGAGACACTCTGTGGGCACTGGGAACTGAACCCATGTCCTTTGGGAAAACAGTCAATACTCTTAGCCACTGAGCCTTTCTCTAGTCTCCCGGTATCCCACTTTTAAAACAGATCCTAGTGAATCATCAGGCAACTGGGTCATAGAAGGAGGACAGGGCAGGTTTGGGAAGTACCATAAATCCTTTGTGGGTAGTACTGTCCCCAAACAGGATAACATCATTTCTCCAGGACAGTAAGGACAAAGGGGAAGGTATAAACATCATGCACTGGTTCTGTGAATTCCGTTAATGGCTGAGCTGGGTGTGCTTGTCATACCAACACTTAGGAGGTGGAGGTAGCAGGATCAGGAGTTGAGGTTATTATGTCCAGCCACATAGCCAAGTTCAAGGCTATGCTTCATGAAACCCAGTCTTAGTAATTTCTAGAGTCCTGTAATACTTACCTAGACCTGTTGTTGTTGTTGTTATTTGTTTTGGTTTTGGTTTTTGAGACAGGGTTTCTCTATGAAACAGCCCTAGCTGTCCTGGAACTTCCTCTGTAGAACAGGCTAGCCTTGGATTTCAGAGATCCACCTGCCTCTGCCTTCCGATTAAAGGCTTGTGCCACCACCGCCTGGCTTACACTTGGTTTTTATTACATATTTTTCATAGTTTTTCACTTTGAATTCTTTAGTGCTTTGGACAAAAGCATTTTTATATTTATTACATTTGTGTTCTCTAATGTTGAACACATTTTGAGTGGAAAAGTGAATGAATGAATGTGTGAACAAGTAAATGCATGGGTGAATTCATGAATGTATTTGTAAGTGAATGAATTTTTGGATGATTTTGTGAATGAATGACTTCATGAGTAACTGTGAATAAATGAATTTATGAATGATTTTATGAATAAATGCATGCATGATTGAGTAAATGAATCAATGAAATTAGAGGGAAATCTTGGCATTTCCAGTGGGTCTGTGACTACCCCTGCTGGAACAGGTATGTCTCCACATAGGAACGCTCCCTTGGGGCTGGCCAGCTAAAGACACCCCCCTCCACCCCCCCTCCATCCTCCCCTCCACCCCCCTCCACCCCCCTCCACTCCCTCCACCCTGCCCCGCAGCACACTCTGGGTCTGATGGTCTCTTTGCTGATCCCCATCTATCCTCAGGAGGCCGATAGGCTGCATGAGAAGGAAAAGATGTATCTCCTGATGGAAGAAGTTGGTGGTATAGAAAAAATTGAGTCTTTACAGCTCCACCAGAATTGTCATGTTAGCCAGAGTGCTCTGAACATCATTGAGAGACACTTTGGTGAGGTGAGTGACAAGGGCCCATGGCCTCTTGGTGGCCATGCTTCCAATTCTATTGCTGTGAACCTGGCAATCACTCAGGCTGACTTCTCTCTCTGCCCTCTTATGAATTTAGCTGGCTGCCTTCCTGGTTCCTGTTCTCCAGGCAGCCTTTGAGTATCAAGAAGCTTGTCTGTGAGCCAGGAGGTGGTTCAGCTGGCTGGCTGCTTGCTTGAGGTTGAACCCATGTTAAAAAAAAAAAAATCCAGGCATGTTGAAACATGTTTATTATCCCAGTCTAGCCAATGGAGTTCCAATCCAGCAAGGGATTCTGTCTCACAAAACAAAACAAAAAAAACAATGTGGAAGGGCTGGCAAGATGGATCAGTGTCGTGTTAGGGTTTCTATTGCTACAATGAAACATCATGACCAAAAACAAGCTAGAGAAGAAAGGGTTATTTGGCTTACACTTCCACCTCACTGCTCATCATGGAAGGAAGTCAGGACAGGAACTCTCACAGGGCAGGAACCCAGAGGCAGGAGCTGCTGCAAAGGCCATAGAGGGGTGCTGCTTACTGACTTGTTCTTCATGACTTGCTCAGCCTGCTTTCTTATAGAACCCAGGACCACCAGCCCAGGGATAGCACCACCCCCAATGGTCAGGCCCTCCCCATTAATCACCAATTAAGAAAATGCCCTGTAGGTTTACCTACAGGCAGATTTTACGGAAGTGTTTTCTTCTTTCTTTCTTCCTTCTTTCCTTCCTTCTTTTTTTTCCCCCTGAGACAGGATTTCTCTGTGTAGCCTTGGTTTTCCTGGAACTTGCTCTGTAGACCAGGACGGCCTCAAATACAGAGATCACTTTCCTCTGCTTCCTGAGTGCTGGGATTAAAGGCATGCACTGCCTAGTTGGAGGCATTTTCTTAATTGAGGTTCCCTCCTCTCAAATGATTCTAGTCTTTGACAAACTGACATAAAACTGCCCAGCACAGCTAGGTAAAGGCACTTGCTGTCAAGCTTGACAACTCAAGTTCAATTCCTGGCACTCACACAGTAGAAGGAGAGAAATGGTTCCTGAAAGTTGTTCTTGACCTCATGCGTGTTGTGGGACATACATCCCTCATCTCTCTCTCTCTCTCTCTCTCTCTCTCTCTCTCTCTCTCTCTCTCACACACACACACACACACACACACACCATGGACAGCTCTCAAGGAATGACAACTAGGCTGACCTTTGGCCTCCCTAGTGCACACAAAGCCAGTCTACACCCACGGGAGTTTATCTTTGTTTCTGGTTAAAACTGTCCTTTGTTGGAGTATGTGTCAGGGAGGGGGGGGTGAGGGGTGGGAAGGGAAGAGACGGAGCTGAAGATGATTTTCTAGCTAAGTATGCAAACAATGCAGTCTGGCCCAGCTTTTGGAAAATCATTTTGCTACTGACTGCATTTGTCTTTTTCTAGAATACATAGTTTGGGGATGAGTTATTCCACAAAATATCTGAATTGTCTGCCACTCCAGGAAATGGGGATCAGATAACAGTTTTCATAAAGATCAGTTGAGTGGTAAAATATACATAACATAAAGTTATCTGGGATCAATGACAATGGACTGTAACCCCAGTACTCAGGAAGGTAGAGACAAGAGGGTCAGGGGTTCAAGGCTATTCTTCGATGAATAGTGAGTTCAAGGCCATGGGGACTTTGGAGATTATAGTTGGTTGGTAAAGTGTTTGCCAGACAAGCATGAGGGCCTGAGCTATAGCCCAGCCTCCATGTAAAAAGCTGGACATGGCATGTCCACCTGTAAAGCCATCATTTGGAAGGCAGAAGTGGGCTGATGGCCATCCAGTCTATCCAGACTAGATAGCTCCAGATTCAATGAGAGACACTGTCTCAAAAAGCTAAGGTGGAGAGTGATTGAGGAAGACACTCTAAGTCAACTTTCAGTCTCTGTAAACATAAGCGCACATGAACATTTGCACACATGTAGGCACACATACCACGTATACACACAAAGCCAAAGGGCAAATCTCGTTTGATTCCACCACTGTGAAGTCCTGAGAGTGAGCAAGCTTGTAGCAACAGAAAACAGAATGGCAGGCCCCAGGGGTGGGTGTTAAGTGAGGACAGAGTTTCATTCCAGTTGGGAGATGGAGATGGGTGGTGGTGATGGGCTCATACACATTCTAAATGGCAGCAAATGCTGCTTAACAGTCCTCAAGATGGAACCGGTAAGGTGGCTGGGTGTGTGGAGTTGCTTGCTGTCTAATCTATGATCTGAGTTCAATCCCCAGGATCGACTTAGAGAAAGACAGCCAACCCCCACAAGCTGTCCTCCAACCTCCACCCAAGCTGTGGAATGTGTATATGCATACACACACACTCTCTCTCTCTCTCTCTCACATACACTCACTCACACTGACTCACACTCACACTCACACACTCACACACTCACACATGCACTCACTCACACACACTCACACACTCACACACTCACACATGCACTCACTCACACTCTCACACTCACTCACTCACTCACTCACTCACACTCACACTCACTCACTCACTCACTCACACACACTCACACACACAAATATAAAATTTTAATTGTTAAAATGATGCTGACCCCGGTGATGGGGTCCTCATCTGTAATCCTAGCACAGAGGCAGGCACAGCAGGGATTTGAGGCCAGCCTGGGTTACATGAGAATCTCTCTGAAAAGAGCAAAGTCAGACATGGTGGTGTATGTCTGTAATCCTAGGATGAGAAGGGCTGAGAGTTAGAGGTCAGTCTGGGCTATATAACATGACCCTGACTGAACAAACAAACAAACAAAACAAACCAACCCTTTTGTTGTTGTCTGCATTTTGCCACTCACAGCTGTGTATAAAGTCTATCCTAAGCCCTCTCAAATGCTGGGACTCCAGGTATGTGTTTCATGCCATCTTTTATGTCTGTGAAATAGTTCAGTCATAAAGTGCCTGCCTTGGGACATGAGGCTTGAGTTCAGTCTCCAGCACCCACATAAAAGCCAGGCGCGATGGCACGCATTTGTCATCCCAGCGCTGGGGAAGTGAGGACAAGCGGGTGTCTGGGGCTTGGTGGACAGCCAGCCTAGTCTAATGAGTGAGCCCCAGGCCAATGGGATCTTATCTCAAACAAGTGAGGGCTGGAGAGGTGACTCAGTGGTTATGAGCACATACCGCTCTTGTAGAGGACCTGAGTTCAGTTCCCAGCTCCCTCATTAGGTGACTCACAGCTGCCTGGAACTGCCCTTCCCCACAAGCCTTCCCCAACACCTGCTCTCCACCCTCAAGCCCATCCTAAGAAGTGTCTGGATGATTTGTGTCTCTGAGGGGCCTCAAGGTGACTTGAGATAAGTTCTAGAATTCACTGGAACAAATTCTAGTCCAGCTGGGCTAGTAGAGTCACAGGTGCTGTGACAGCAGGCTGGTGACCTGAGGCATCACAGCATCTGTTCTTCCTTGAAGGAAGAAGAAGGTGACGTCTTTCCCAATCCTGGGCTGAGAGTGTGAATACGTGAAGCATTTACAAGACAGATCTCTCATGGCTTCGCCATGATCAAGCAACACAGGGCTGACGTCCTCTTTGAGAAGCACCACCCCTAACTTTGTTCATCACATGTAAAGCTTTTAAAACTTAATAAAATGTTCAACACTTTTCACTTCTTATGTATGGTTTCATGTCACTTTTCTTGTTAGGATCAAGTACCCAACGAAAGCAACTTCAGGAAAGATTTGGTCATGGCTTGAGGGTACCGTCTGGCATGGTGGCAGGGGCCCGAGACTCCTGGTCCCATTGCACCCATCCTCCCGAAGCAGAGAGATGATGCTGGTGCTCGGCTCACTGTCTCCTCTTTATTCAGACTGGGACCCCACCCATGGGCTAGTGCTACCTGTGTTCAGAAGGAGTCCTTCCACCTCAGTAGACCCGATCTAAAAACATCTTCCACGGGGGCTGAGGAGATGGTTCAGTGTTTGCTGTGCAGTAAGGAGAACTGGAGTTTGGCTCCCCAGACATTCATGGAAATGCCAGTTGGATGTGGCAGGCTGCTTGTAATTCCAGACTTGGAAGGTGGACCTGGGAGTGAGCAAGCTAGCTAGCTATGAACTTTATTGAAAAACCTTGCTTCAATGAATAGGTTGGAAGAGTCATAGGGGCTGACTCCTTACATTTACTTCAGGCCTCCACATGTTTACACAGACACATACATGCACAGCCCACATACAAAATGTAAAGAAAAAATAATGTCCCATAGATACACCTAGAGCTTTATCCTAGGTGACCCTAGGTCCCATCAAGGTAACAATATTGACCATCAGAGATTAGAATCATTTAAAGTTATTTTAAATTTTCATTGTGTATATTCAGTATGCACAGTATCATATCTCATGAGAATATTTTACAATTGCCGTTACTTATTGTATGTATATGTGTGCCACAGTGCGTGGGTAGAGGTCAGAGGACAACTTGAGAGTCAGTTCTCTTACCACTATGTGGGACCCAGGATCAAACTTCTGTCTTCAGGCTTGGGGACAGATGTCTTTACCACTGAGCCATGGCACTGGTACTAGGATATTTTTATATACTATACTGTTGTTTTTATTTTAATATTATGTATACAGAGCTCTGGCTGCATGTATGCCTGCAGGCCAGAAGAGGGCACCAGATCTCATTAGAGATGGTTGTGAGCCACCATGTGATTGATGGGAATTGAACTCAGGACCCATGCAGCAGCCAATGTTCTTAACCTCTGAGCCATCTCTCTAGCCCTATATATTGGTGTTTTGGTTTTTTTGTTTTGTTTGTTTTTTTGTTTTGTTTTCTATTAATTGTATTCATTTATTTTACATCCTGGCTGTAGTTTCCCCTCATTCCTCTCCTCTCCTCCTCTCCCTTACCTCCCCCTGCACCCCCATCCACTCCTCCTCTGTTTCTGTTCAGAAAGGGGCAAGTCTCCCATGGGTGTCAACAAGGCATGGCATATCAAGTTGGGACGGGACTAAGATCCTTCCCTTGTATTAGGCTGGGCGAGGCAACCCAGTGTGAGGAACAGGTTCCTGGGAGCCAGTCAAAGCCTTAGGGACAGCCCTGCTCCCACCACTAGGAGCCCACAAGTAGACCAAGCTACACAACTGTCACACATATGTAGACGGTCTAGGTCAGTCCCATGCAGGCTTCCCTAGCTATTGGTCCAGAGTCTGTGAGCTCCTATGAACCCAGGTTAGTTGTTTCTGTGGGTTCCCTTGTGATGACCTTGGCACCTTCCCCCGACACACAGTTTGTACAATCCTTCCTCCTCTTCAACAGGATTCCCAGAGCTTGGCTTAGTGCTTGGCTGTGGATCTCTGCATCTGCTTCCATCATTTACTAGATGAAGGCCCTCTGATAACAATTAGGGTTACAGGAGATGGCTAGTTCAGGATACCTATCCACTATTGCTAGAAATCTTAGCTGGGGTGATCCTTGTAGATTCATGGGAGTTTCCCTTGCACCAGGTTTCTACCTGACCCCAAACTATCCACCCGCAACAAGACATCTCTTTCTTTACTCTTCCCCTCCATCCACCCCCTCCAACCTAATCTCTCATGTTCTCATCCCCTCCAGCCCCCAGTCTACCCAGGAGACCTATTTCCCCTTTGAAGGGAGATCTATGCATCCCAGTCCCTCTTTGGGCCCTCCTTGTTACATATCCTCTCGTGTGTTGTGGATTGTAGCATGATTATCCTTTACAACTAGTATCCACTTATGAGTGAGTACAAACCATGTTTGACTTTCTGAGTCTGGGTTAACTCACTAAGGATGATTTTTTTTTCTAGTTCCATCCATTTGCTTTCAATTTCCTGATGTCACTGTTTTTTAAACAGCAGAACACCACATTTTCTTTATCCATTCTTCAGTTGAGGGGCATCTAGTTTTCCAGGTTATGGCTATTATGAATAAAGCTGCTATGAACATAGTTGAGCAAGTGTCCTTGTGATCAGATAGAGCATCCTTTGCATATATGCCCAGGAGTGATATAGCTAGGTCTTGAAGTAGATTGATTTTCAATTTTCTGAAATACCTCCATATTGATTTCCAAAGTGGCTGTACAAGTCTTCACTCTCACCAGCATTAGCTGTCACTGGTGTTTTTGATCTTAGCCATTCTGACAGGTGTAAGATGGAATCTCAGTATAAATAGAGTTTTCTCTCCTGCCTGCCAATTCCCAAATAACCACTCAGAGGCTTATATTACTTATAAATTATTGGCTGATAGATCAGTCTTGTTACTAGCTAACTTTTACATTTAAATTAACCCATAACACTTATCTATGTTTAGCTATGTGGCTTGGTACCTTTTCTCATACAACAGTCTCCTCTTGCTTCTCTGCATTTGCTGGCAACTCTCTGATTCCGCCCTTCTCCTTCCTATACTTAGTTTGGTCACCCCTCCTGTACTTCCTCCCTGGCTACTAGCGAATCAACATTTTATTAAACCAATTCAAGTGACAGATCTTCACAATGTACAAGAGGATTATTCCACAGAATTTCTCCCTTTTTGTCTAATTAAAAAGGAAGGTTTTAACTTTATCATAGTAAGATTATGTAACAACAAAAACAGTTATCAAGTAAGAATTACAGTTAAAATATCTAGTCTATTTGTATTTGGCAAAATTAGAGAAAATACTCTATTATCTATCTTTGTGAGTCCAAAGTTTTGTATCTAATTTATCTTTTATAATAACTAAAGATATAACTATAACCATCTAGTCTTCAACTCCATCAAAGAGCCCCAAAGGGTGAAATGTTACCTAATGACAGGAACCTCAAGCTGCCTGGACAGTCACCCAAAATTTCTCTGGAATGTTGGGGCATCCATCTTTGGTCTACAGGCCTAGCATATCTGACAGACTTTGCTGTGAAGCAGGAATTCTGAAGGACTGTCCTGCCTTGTCTTGGCAAAGTTCAGCAGTTGCCTCTCTTGCATCCTGTTGTTGAGTCTTTGTGTGGTTTTGGTATAGGGTGACTGTGATCTCATAAAATGAATTTTTCAAGGTTCCTGCTGTTTCTACTTTGTAGAATAATTAAGGTGTATTGGTATTAGCTCTTCTTTGAAAGTCTGGTAGTATTCTGTGCTGAAACCATCTGGCCCTGGGCTTTTTTTGGTTGGGAGACTTTTAATGACTGCTTTTATTTCCTTAGGGGTTATAGGTCTATTTAAATTGTTTATCTGATTTTTATTTAACTTTGATAAATGGTATCTATCAAAAAAATTTGTCCATTTCGTTTATATTTTCCAGTTTTGTAGAGTACAGGTTTTTGAAGAATGACCTAGTGATTCTTTGGATTTCCTCATTGTCTGTTGTTATGTCTTCCTTTTCATTTCTAATTTTGTTAATTTGGATGCGCTCTCTCTCTCTGCCTTTTAGTTAGTTTGGATAAGGGCTTGTCTATCTTGTTGATTTTTTTCAAAGAACCAACTCTGTTTCATTGATTCTTTGTATTGTTCTCTTTGTTGATTTCAGCCCTGAGTTTGATTATTTCCTTCCCTCTACTCTTCTTGGGAGTGTTTGCTTCTTTTTGTTCTAGAGCTTTCAGGTTGCTGTTAAGTCACTAGTGTAGGATCTCTCTAGTTTCTTTATGAAGGCACTTATTGCTATGAACTTTCCTCCTAGTATCGATTTCATTGTGTCTCATAAGTTTGGGTATGTTGTACATTCATTTTCAGTGAATTCTAGGAGGTCTTTAATTTCTTTATTTCTGCCTTGACCCAGTAGTAACTCTGTAGAGAGTTGCTCAGTTTCCATGACTTTGTTGGCTTTCTGTTGTTTCTGCTGTTGTTAAAATCCAGCTTTTATCCATGGTGGTCTGATAAGATACAGTGAGTTATTTCAGTTTTCTTTCTTTCTTTCTTTTTAAAGATTTATTTATTTATTATGTATACAGTATTCTGTTTGCATGTATTCCTGCAGGCCAGAAGAGGGAGCCAGATCTCATTACAGATGGTTGTGAGCCACCATGTGGTTGCTGGGAATTGAACTCAGGACTTCTGGAAGAACAGCCGGTGTTCTTAACCTCAGCCCTTTCAGTTTTCTTGTATCTGTTGAGACTTGCTTTGTGACTGAGTATGTGGTCAGTTTGGGAGAATGTTCTGTAAGGTGCTGAGAAGTTATATTCTTTGGTGTTTAGGTGAAATGTTCTGTAGCTATCTGTTAGGTCCATTTGAGTCATAACGTCCATTACTTCCATTATTTCTCTGTTTAGTTTCTGTCTGGATGAACTGTCCATATATGAGAGTGGGGTGGATGAAGTCTCCCACTATTAATGTGTAGGTTTTGGTGTGTGGTTTAAGCTTTAATTATATATATATATATATATATATATATATATATATAATTATATATATAATATATATATAATAATTATATATAATAATATATATAATATATATTGGCTTTTCAAGACAGGGTTTATCTGTTTAGTCCTTGCTGTCCTGGATCTTGCTCTGTAGACCAGGCTGGCCTGAAACTCAGAGATCTGCCTGCCTCTGCCTTCTTCTGAGTGCTGGGATTAAAGGCGTGCGCCACCACTGTCCCGCTTAGTAATGTTTCTTTTACAAATATAAGTGCCCTTGTATTTGGGGTGTAGATGTTCAGAATTGAGACTCCATCTTGGTGGATTTTTCCTTTGAGTATGAAATGTCCTTCCCCATCTCTTTTGGTTAACTTTGGTTGGAAGTCTGTTTTGTTAGATGCTAAAATGGCTACACTAGCATGCTACTTGGATCCATTTGCTTGGAAAATCTTTTTCCAACACTTTACTCTGAAGTAGTGTCTATCTTTGATGTTGAAGTGTGTTTTTTTTTATGCAACAGAAGGATGGAGCCTGTTTTTACATCTATTCTGTTAGTCTGTATCTTTTTATTGGGGAATTGAGTCCATTGATATTGAGTGACCAGTGTTTTTTAAATGATTTATTTTTATTTTATGTGCATTGGTATTTTGCCTGCATATATGTCTGTGTGACCTGGAACTGGAACTGGAGTTACAGTTGTGAGCTACCATGTGGCTGCTGGGATTTTTTTTTTTTTTTTTTGTCTTATATTTGTTTTGGTTTTGTTTATTTTTTGAGACAGGGTTTCTCTGTAGCCCTTGCTGTCCTGGAACTCACTCTGTAGACCAGGCTGACCTTGAACTCAGAGATCTGCCTGCCTCTGCCTCTGGAATTTTGGGATTAAAGACCTATGCCAGCCACCACTGCCTAGCTGGGTACTTGGAACTGAATCGTGGTCCTCTGTAAGAGCAGCCAGTGCTCTCAACCACTGAGCCATTTCTCCAGCCCCATGACCAATGACTATTAATTCCTGTTATTTTGTTGTTGTAGTTGGTGGTGGTGGCTGTGGTTCCCTTCTTCTGGTTTGCTGGTGTGAAATTATTTGTTTCCTTTGTTTTCTTGGGTGTAGTTATCTTCTCTGGGTTGGAATTTTCCTTCTAGGATCTTCTGTAGGGCTGGATTTGTGGGTAGATACTGTTTAAATTTGATTTTGTCATGGAATATCTTGTTTTCTCCATCTATGTTGATTGAAAGTTTTGCTGTATATAGTAGTCTGGGCTAGCATCTGTGGTCTTTCATAGTCTGCAAGATTTATGTCTAGGCCCTTCTGGCTTTTAGAGTCTTGAGTCAGTTGTAATTCTGATATGATAGGTTTGCCTTTATATGTTATTTGATCTTTTTCCTTTGCAGCTTTTAATATTCTTTCTTTGTTTTCTGTGTTTAGTGTTTTGATTATTATGTGGCAAGGGGAGTTTCTTTTCTGGTTCAATCTCTTTGGTTTTGTGTAAGCTTCTCACACCTTTATAGGCATGTCCTTATTTTAGGTTAGGAAAATTTTCTTCCATGACTTTGTTGAAATATTTCCTGGGCCTTTGAGCTTGGAATCTTCTTCTTCTTTAAAAAAAATTATTAAGAGATTTTTCTGTTCATTTTATATATCAACCACAGATTCCCCTATCTTCCCTCCTCCCACCCCCCAGTCTTCCTTACCCACATAAGCTAACTGGGGGTGAGGGAGGGCAAGGGCTGGGGGAAAGTGAGCTTACGAGAGTGGGAGGTTCTAGCTGGATCAGGAACAGTGGGAGAACAAGGAAAGAGACACCATGATAAATGAAGACCCCATGGGAATAGGAAGAAGCAGAGTGCTAGGTCCCCAGGAATCCACAAAGATGACTCCACTATAGACTACTGGCAATGGTTGAGAGGGTGCCTGAGCTGACCTACTCTGGTGATGGGATGGTCAAACACCCTAACTATCATGATAGAACCCTCATCCAGTGACTGATGGAAGCAGATGCAGAGATCCACAACTGGGTCCCAGGCAGACCTCCAGGAGTCCAATCGATGAGAGAGAGGAGGGATTCTATGAGCAAGAGATATCGAGACCATGACTGGAAAAAGCACAGGGACAACTAGCCAAACTAGTGGAAACACATGAACTCTGGACCAATGGCTGAGGAGCCCCCATGGTACTGGAATCTTCTTCTTCTATTCCTATTATTCTTAGATTTGATCTTTTCATAGTGTCCCAGATTTTCTGGATATTTTGTGTCAGAATTTTTTAGATTTAACATTTCTTTGGCTGCTGTATATATTTCTTCTGTTGTATCTTCTATGCTTGAGATTCTCTCTTTCATCTCTTGTATTCTGTTGATGATGCCTGCATCTGTAGCTCCCGTTCGCTTACCCAGATTTTCCATTTCTAGGATTCTCTCAATTTATGTTTTCTTTTTCTTTTTTTGTTTGTTTGTTTGTTTGTTGTTTTCAAGACAGGGTTTCTCTGTGTCGCTTTGTGTCTTTCCTGGATCTCTTGGTAGCCCAGGCTGGCCCTCAGTGTGTGTCCTTCATTGCTTCTATTCCCATTTCCAGGTCTTGAACAGTGTTATTCTTTTCCTTTGTTTGTATTCTCCTGGATTTCTTCACTTCCTCTGTAAGGGCCTCTACCTTAAGATTGGATTTAAGGCCATTTTTTTGAGCTTCAGCTGTGTTGGAATATCCAGGGCTTGCTACAGCAGGACAACTGGGCTCCGGCGGTGCCACATTCCCCTGGGTGTTCTTGGTTGTACTTTTACATTGGCCTCTAGTCATTTGGGTTGGGATTATTATAGGGTTAGGTGCCGCTTTCTGAGTTTTTCTTTGTTGGATGGATGCTTTTTTCCTCACTTTCCATTTCCTCTCTGCTGTGTCCTGAGTGGCTGGTAGCTCTGGTGACCAGTGAGTCTTCAGGCCCAGTAGTGTGTCTCTGCTTGGGTTTTGGTGACCTGAGTGACCTCTGGGGTTTTGGGTGCTCACATTGCCTCTGGGGTTCTGGATACTGTTGTGGCCTCTGGAGTTCCAGGTACCTGGGGTTCCTAGTACCAGCATGACCTCCCATAAAGCAAGAATCTTCTGGGTTCCCTAGTACTGGTATGGTCTCAGATAGAGTGGAGTCTTCTGCCTCAGTTGTAGGCCTGGACATGAAGCCCAGAGAAGGGGGCACTGTTGGGGATTGCTAGGGTTCCCAGTACCAGTGTGGCCTCAAGTAGAGTGGGGGTCTTCTGTAGGAGCTGTGGGCTGGGATCTTTATTACATTTATTTATTTATCCTGTGTGTGTGTATGTGTGTATGTGTGTGCACATGCATGTGGTATACAATGTCTATATGGTATGTGTGATACGTGCACATGAATGTCCAGGTGTGTGCACCCCTGCATGTGTGTGCATGAGGAACTCAGAGCAGGGCATCAGATGTTAGCCTTGCTCTCTTGAGACAAGAGTTCGCAGTAAGTCAGAATTTGACGTTCAGTTAGGCCGGCCAGTGGACTCTCTGTGCTGCTTGCCTTTGCTCCACAGTGCTGGGTTACAGGCATGAGTGGCTAGTGGCCTTTGCATGTGGATTTGGGGGATTTGAACTTACATCTTCATGCTTGCAAAGCCATCTCCCAGCCTCTTCTCTGCACTGTATCCATTTATTTGTTTGTTTGTTTGTTTGTTTGTTTTTTAAAAGGATTCATTTACTTATGTATACAGTGTTTTGTCTGCACACCAGAAGAGGGCACTAGATTTCATTACAGATGGTTGTGAGCCACCATGTGGGTGCTGGGAATTGAACTCAGGACCTGTGGAAGAGCAGCCAGTGCTCTTAACCTCTGTGCCATCTCTCCAGCCCCCTCTGCACCAGCCTTAAAGCCCAGAATCACGTTCTTCAATACTTTAAAAAGGGAGCTGGGTGGTGGTGCAGGCCAGCCTGGTCTAGAGTGAATTTCAGGATGCCAAAGCTACACAGAGAAACCTTGTCTTTTTTTGTTGTTTGTTTTTGTTTTGTTTTTTTGTTTTGTTTTTCGAGACAGGGTTTCTCTGTGCAGTTTTGGTGCCTGGGACTCACTCTGTAGCCCAGGCTGGCCTCGAACTCACAGAGATCCACCTATCTCTGCCTCCCGAGTGCTGGGATTAAAGGCATGAACCATTACTGCCCAGCTTGAGAAACTTTGTCCTAAGAAAACCTTCAGTTCAGTAGGTAAAGTACTCCCCATCAGCCTGAGGACCCACGTGATGGACGAAGAAAAGTGATTCCCCAAAGGTGTCCTCTGACCCCCCCACACACACACACGCACACGCACACACACACACACACACACACACACACACACACACACACACACACACACACACACACACACACACACACACACACACACACACACACGCACACACACACTCACACACACACTCACACACACTCACACACACACTCACACACACACTCACACTCACACTCACACACACACACACACACACGCACTCACACACACACGCACTCACACGCACACACACGCACACACACTCACTCTTCTCCTTTGGAGCTTCCAGTGTGGGCATTCCTGAAGTTGCCTTTCTAATTTACCATTTGCGATTATTGGCTTTTCTGTATAGCTGTTTCTTCCACTTTCCCCTTATCACTTGTCCCAGAAGGCTTTTTTTTTTTCGGCAGCCACTTAATTTGAGGAATTTGTTTATATGGATTTCCCCTTTAAAGCTTCCTCTCTCATTAATGCAAGATCCTATCTCTACAGCTGTGGTAGCAGCTGCCTCCTCTGAAGGGGAGGTTTGTGTTCATTTTGGTTTGGTGTATTCAAGTTTAAAGGTTCCATGAAAGATCTGTGGGCCTTGCCTTCTCTGCTTATGTTAGAGAGGTCCTCAGAGTGTTGGGGTATGGCTCAGTAGTGGAGCACTTGACTAGAATCCTTACCTCCATGGGGGTTCAGGTTGTGGCTCAGAGGCTAGACTCCCCCAGTCAGGGACTGGAGTCGTGGTTCAACAGTAGCACCTGCATAGAGTCCCCCATCTGTAAAAACCTGGCATGATTCTATTGCTCAAAGCATGGAGACAGATGCATCAGAAGTTCAGGTTTGGGCTGGGGATGTACTCGGTTGGTAGAGTACTTTGCTTAGCATGCATGAAGCCCTGGGTTCCATTGCCTGTGCCCTAAAAACCAGGAGTTGTGGCGCCATACAATCCCAGCACTCAAAAGGTGGGGGCAGAAGCATCAGAAGTTCAAAGCCGTCCTTGGGTACATAATTTGAGAACCTACCTGGAAACAAATGCTAGTGATCTTGCTGAGATTGTCCCCTCTGCCCGGATGGTCTAGCACAAGGCTTGGGTACGCCTCTTCCTTCTCTCACCCAGTCACTCCATGCTTAGATTACAAGACAAAGAAGCATTTGTGGTTGGGAGTTACAGAAGCGAACTGGTCTAGCAGGGTTCTTCTAAAATGGGGCTGCTTGCCTTTCCTACGTGGTCCGGGTGCACGGGGCTGGAGGTGTTAGTCACCATCTGGCCAAGCGCCCATGTACTTGGACTCAACCCATTGGGGTGACTGGCAGGCTAACAAAGACAGGAAGGAAGGGAGACTGGCATGACTTGGCTCACAGTGTGAAAACTGAACTGAGACAACTCTGACCTTGCATTTGCCCCCAAATCTGTCCTAGCACATGGAAGAAATGTCATTCTCACGGTTAGCCACGCACAATTCAAACCTTACTATCATTTGCTTTTCCCGGAGCACAGCATGGCTGTGCAGTGTGATAACAGCTGGCTGTGTGTGGAAGTACGTGATATTCCAGGCATTGTAGCGGAAGCAACCTGACTTGAAGCCCTGAGTTTCCATTCTGGCTCTTCTGTCCAAGTAGCTTAAACCCAGTAAAAATCTTAGGGTTCCTGTGTCCACTAATTACCTCTCTGGTCACCTCTTTTTGTCCTTCCATTTGGGTTTCTGATTTTCATCTGTAGAATAAGAGGCTCAAATGTTAAACTCAAATTATTTATTCTTGAGCTGGGCATGCCTAATCCTAAGGAGCCTGAGGCAGGAGGATATTCCATTTGGAACTGAGATGAAGTACATTGTGAGAGTCATCTCAAATCAACTAAAACTTTAAAACAAAGTAATTCAAGACACGGGAACTCTGAACAGCAAGGTTGGTGGCATACAGTTATGATCTCAGCCCTCAGGAGGTGGCGGCAGGAGGGATCAGGACAAGTTCAACCTTAGTTTTGGAGACAATGTGAGTTTGAGGTACTGTCTCACATAAGAAAAGTTTATCCTTAGTGTTGTTACTATAACAAACTTCTCAAAGCTGGAAAACTTTATAAAGAAAAGAGATTTATTTAGCCTATAAGTCTAAAGGTGCATAGACCCACACCTAATGAAAGCCTTCCTGCTAGTGAAGTCCCAAAGTGACAGAGAGTGTCAAATGGCAAGAGACATATGCGTTAGTCCCGGGCTTCTTATAGAGCCACCAGGATCCCACCATGGGTGCTCCACCTGAGTGAGCTAATCTTACCCTCGCCACTCTCTCAAAGGCCTGCCTCCAACCATTGGTTGGTTTAGCTTTCCGTCCTCTGAATACTTTTAGTGGGCAGTAAATTTCAACACAAGAACCCTTGACAGACACACCCAGACCATGACTACCACTAACTACCTTTCCTACATCTGGTAATGACCGGGGCTGGGGATGTAGCCTAGCCCTGGGTTTGATCCCCAGCACCCATAAACTTGGTGCTCCTCCTCCTCCTCCTGAGGAGGAGATGGGATTTGGGGATCAGGAGTTCAAAGTTATCCTCGCCTACACAGGGAGTTTCAGGCTGCCTAAAATAGAGACTCCAAAATCCAAAAGCAGAGGCTGGGGAGAAGAATGAATGGTTAAAGTGCTTACCAGGCAAGCCTGAGAACCAAGTTCAGATCCTTAGAAACTCACATATGCCCAGGAGTGTGGAGGCTCACCTGTAGCACCAAGTTTGGAAGGTTGAGAAGGAGATCCTAGTGAGACCAGCCACATCAGCAAGCTCTGGGTTTGATTAGGAGACCCTGCCTCAATGAATAAAGTAGGAAAGTTATTGAGAATGAGTTCAGGCATCAACATTGGGCCACCACGTGAATGTGCACATGTGCCTTCACGCACACACACACACACACACACACACACACACACAGAGAGAGAGAGAGAGAGAGAGAGAGAGAGACCCACATGTGTGCCCACATACATGTAAACATGCATACATATACTACATGAAAAAAGGAAAAACCCCAAACCATCCCATATCAAACCAAATTCTAGTATCAGTAGCAATCCATAGTATATTCAAGGCTTCAGAATAAGACATTGAAGGGCTTGGAATAGAGGTCAAGGGTGAAATTTTTGCCTAGCATGTGTCATGTCCTGGGTTGGACCCCCAAAACAAGCAAGAAAAAGAAATAACTTTTGGGAAACAAAAGTGAAGTCAGGTGTGTTAATGCATGTCTGCAATCTCAGCTAGTGATGTGGAGACAGGTGGATTCTGGGATTTGCTGATCAATCAGTCTAGCTGTATAGGCTACATGAGACCCTGTGTCAATCAGTCAATCCACTTCACTTCCTGAAAGCCCAACCAAACAAAAAATTATTTCAAAAGTAGGATGTAGTGATGTGTGCCTATAAGCCCAGCTCAAGAAACTGATGCAGGAGGATTACTAAGAATTTGAGACCAGTCTGAGCTATATAGTGATTTCTAACCTAGCCTGAGCTATAGTGTGACAAGTGTTAGACCCTGTCCAAAAAGAGGAGGAGGGAAAAGAAAAGAGGGAAGGAGGAGGGTGAGGAGGGAGTGAGGAGAAGTAGCAGAAGAAAACAAGGACACTGAAGAACTGAGGGTCCAGAGAGGAAGCAACCCAAGACACAGTATGATTTTGATCTTGATTATAAAATGATGAACTTGGAGAGCCAAGAGACAAACCCAGGAAGTTAACAATATGGACAGGAAGCCTGGCTTCAATGGCGCATGCCTTTAATCCCAGCACTCGAGAGGCAGAGCCAGGCAGATCTCTATGAGTTCGAGGCCAGCCTGGGCTACAGAGTGAGTTCTAGGACAGGCTCCAAAGCTACACAGAGAAACCCTGTCTCAAACAAACAAACAAACGAAAACAGTACAGACAGGAGCAAACGTCACTATCCTGATATTGTGAGAGCTCAGATGACAGAGATAAGGCTGGGACCCCAGGGAAGAGGAGCAGAGGGTGAGAGCCAGCCTCAGTCTACAGGGAGGAACCACGATTGCCAAACTGGAGTTGGAGGGGATGGTTTCAAACCAGCTCTCAAACAAGAAGTGAAAACCTGTAAAAGTGGACACAGAGGGAAGGATGTCTTCATTCCTGATGTCTAATTTTTCCATGGTAAGGAGACAACAAAGAGTCTTAAATTGGTGAATTAAGACATAGGAGAGGAGAGGATGGAGAGACAGCCCAGCGGTAAAGTGCCTGCTGCACATCCAAGAGAACCTGAGTTTGAATCCCTGGTACCCATGTGAAAGTGGGGTGTAACAGTACTGGGGAGCCCAAACAGGCAGGCATGTGTCTGTAACATATCCACGTCAGTGGGTTGCTGGGGTCAGCAAGTCCTTAGACATCCTTTAAGGGAAGTCCTGTAAACATTCAGATCTTACCACTCCTCTGGTTCTCTTGTGGTGTGTCCTCCCCACCGACTGGCGCTGGGACTGAACCCAGCAGGCCTTGTGCTTGCCAAACAATCTCACTTTCCAACCCCTATTCCTCTGTTGGATTCTGAATTCTCAGTCACCCAAACACGACTTTCTCTATTTTCCCTTAAACCTGGAGTCATAACACAAACTCTTCTGGGAGAGGCCAGCAAATTCCAGAAGGCTCAGCTATTAGGAGTGCTCAATGCTCTTCCAAGGGATCAATCTCCCACCCCATCCCCCATCCCAGACCCATGATGGGCAGTTTACAACTCCCTGGAACTCCAGCTCCAGGGCATCCAGTGCCCACTTCTGGCCTCTGCAGGTGCTGTACACATGCAGCATACATTCCTACAGACACACAAATAACATTTTTCAAAAAGACACAACTTAAAGTGCAATGTGGAGCCAGGAGAGACCCCCAGAGTAATCTCCATTTTAGGAGTCTGCAGTGGCTAATATTGACAACTTGATAGGTTCTAGAATTGCCAAAGGGGGTTTCTAGATTGAGTTTTTTGAGATAGGCAGATCTACTGTGAATGTCCATGGCAGCATCCCACTGGTTGGGCTCTGGACTGAATGGAGAGCAGCTGAGGTCATGAGGCTCTGTGGTCATGTGGTTCTGTGGTCACGTAGCTCTGCTTCCTGACTGTGGCTGCAATGTGACCAGTTGTCTTAGGCTCTTGCTGCCACACTGCCTCCAACGTGGTGGACTGTACCTTCCAACTGTGAGCCACCATAAGCCTGTCCTTCCTTCTGTGGCGTGGGTAAGGTGTTTTTGTCAGTTGTGAGAAAAAATAAGTAATGGAGGGTGTTCTCTGAGATAGAAGGGGCACTCATAAGTCAGAGTGTGAGCTCTGCTTGCTGCTCCTGAGATGACAGATGGTTTCCTCAGATTCTTAACATCCAAACAGGGACAGCAACAGCACTCCAGAGGCTGAGACAGGACAAGCCAAAGCTCCAGTCTAGCCTGGGTTACCTGGTGAGTTCAAGGCCAGCCTAAGCCACATAACTAGTACTTTATAGCTCAATGGTAGAGCATAATCTATTGTGCATGAAACCCGGAGTTTACTCAATAGCACTGCAAGGTGCCAAGTAGCCCAAGCTAGCTTCAACAATCATTATAAAACTGAGGGTGGCCTTGACTTCCTGATTCTTCTGCCTGCAGTTTCCAAGTGCTGGAATTCTAGATATGAGTCTCTGTGTCTGGCTCAGAGTTTCTCTGTGTGTGCATCTGCATGTATGTGGGTGCTATGTCCTGTGTGTGTGTGGTGCTCAGAGGCTGATGCCAATGTCTTCCTGTATTACTCTTTCTGCCTTGAGTCTTTGAGACAGAGACCCTCAGCCAACCTGAACCTTAGTGAGTCTGCTTCTGGCTGGCCACTTAGCCTCGGGGACCTGCAAAGAGCTTGCCTAGCATGTATGAAGCTCTGGATCCAATCCCCCAGCACTACATGAACCAAGCTTGATGGCATTCCACCAACTGAGCTACATCTCCAACTCTCAAGCTATCTCTTAGCGTTGTGAACCCACCTATAATCTATCGATTCTGTTGATTGACTAAGCTGGGCGCTTAGTCCTCACTCTCAGCACCTAGAACTTTGCTTAAAAAGCAAAACTGGCCTGGTATGATGCCAGTGTCCATGAGGCTGAGGCAGGAAGATCATTGTATCAGTTACTTTTCTACTGTTTTTAGATAAACACCATGACCAAGGTAACTAATATTAGAAAGAGTTTATTGGGGCTCATGATTCCAGAGGGTAAGAGTCCATCACGGCAGGGAAGTGGCGGCTGGAGCAGCAAGACAGAACTCTCATTGTGAAGCAGGAGCACAGAGCTGAGGGCAAACTGGGAGTACCTCAGCCTCTCAATTCTCAACAACCCCTCTGTACACTTCCTCCACAAAGCCACACCTCCTAAACCTCCCAAATGGTACTACCACTTGGGATGCAAGTGTTCAAATGCCCAAAACTATGGGGAATGTCTCATTCAAACCACCACAGCCATCCTGGGCTACATAGTGAGTTCAAGGCCAACCTGGGCTACATATATGAGACTCTCAAAACACCAACCACACAACAAAGAAAGGACTGAGGAAGTGGCCCCCAGTAAAGCTCTTGTTCTCTAAGCAGAAGGACCTGAGCGTGGGCTCTTAGCACCCAGGTGAAAAAGCTGGGTGTCTGTAGCTACAGAGCTTGGGGAGGGGTGGCAGAGAAAAGGATTCCTGGGGCTCAGAGGGCAGCCAGCCTAATCAGCCAGTGAACTACAGGTTCAGTGAGATGGACAAAGACTGAGGGAGACCCCTGATGTCAACCTCTGGCCTTTATACACACACACACATACACACACACACACACACACACACACACACAGAGAGAGAGAGAGAGAGAGAGAGAGAGAGAGAGAGAGAGATCCAGACCAGCTTGAGTTTCAAAAAGAGTAAAACTGTTTCCCACTCAAAAAAAAAAAAAAAAAAAAAGAGTATAAGGACACACACCTTTTCATCCCAGCACTCAGGAAGCAGAGGAAGGTAGATCTCTCTGAGTTCAAGACCAACCTGGTCTATATGTTGAGCTAGCCATGGCTACATAGTGAGACTTTTTTTTTTTTTTTAAGGAGGGCATGGTGGGCTTGGCCTCATGCTGTGGTGTTTGGGCTTCCCAGACCCTATTGCCTGAGCAGACGGCTGTTTCTATAGTGCTTTCTAAGATTTCTGCGAAGTGTCTACAAAGGTTTCTAAGTGATGGCTTGTGAATGCAGAGTTGAGCAAACTTTTCAAAGCCAAGCTGGGTCAAGTATCATGCTGTAGGCCTGTCATTGTCTCACTCAGGAGGTGGAGGCAGGAGGACCAGAAGTTCAAGGTCATGCTGGGCTACCTAGATAGCCTGGGCTACATGAAATCTGCCTCTTGAAGCAGGAGGTGGCACATGCCTGTGAGTCTAACACTCAGGAGGCTGAGGCAGGAGGATGGCCAGTCTGGACTACAAAAAAGACTCTGATCTAAAAAAAAAAAAAAAGAAAGGCACCTGCTGCCAAACCTGGCAAGCTGAGTTTTGTCTCTCATGGTGGAAGGAGAGAACGGACCCCCACAAGTCCTCTGACACACACACAGCCCACATATATGATCTAGGGTTTCTATTGCTGCGATAAAACACTGTGACCAAAAGCAGCTTGGGAAGGAGAGGGTTAGTTCCCCTTACAGCTTGCAGTCCATCGTCTAAGGAAGTCAGGGCAGAGCTCACAGCAGGAGCCTGGAGGCAGGGACAGAATGAAGCAGAGGCCACGGAGGAGTGCTGCTCACTGGCCCGTTCCTCAGGACTCGCTCAGCCTGCTTTCCTATAGCCACCATGGCCACCAGCTCAATCATGAAACTATCCCATATGCTTGCCCACAGGCCAATCTGACAGAGACATTTTCTCAGTTGAGGTTCTTCCCTTTTATGTGATTCTAGGTTGTGTAAAGTTGACACAAAACTAGCCAGTACAACATCCAATAACAATAAATGATATTTTTTTTTTTTTAAATTGAGGGCTGGAGACATGGCTCAGTAGTTAATAGCACTGGCTGCTCTTCCAGAGGACCTGGGTTCAATTCCCAGTATGCACATGGCAGCTCACAACTGTCTGTTAACTCCAGTTCCAGAGGAGCCAATACCTATGGCAAAACACTAATGTGTAGAAAATAAGAATAAGTAAATTAAAAAGAAAAAAATTGAGGTAGAGTCTCCCTATGTAGCCCATGAAGACTTGAGTTTGGTTACCAGCATGTATGTAAAAAGCTGAGCTCCACAGGCTGGAGACGTGGCTTGGCAGTTAAGAGTACATACTGTGCGTGCAGAGGACTTGAGCAAGGCTCCTAGCTCCCATGTCAAGAGGCTCACAACCACCTGTAACTCCAGCTCCAGAGGGATCTAACTTGTCTGACCTTTGCCAGCACATGTGCACACACACATACATTTAATCAAAAATTAAATCTTGCCAGGTTGTAGTGGATAGCCATCCCAGCATTGGCCTGGAAGTTCCAACCCCCATTGAGGCTTTGGTAATGATCACGCCCACAAGGCGGGGCAGAGGAGGGAGCGGAAGACAGAGGATGAAGAGGAGGTTGCTCTCTTGGTTCCGGGATGCTGGATGCTGGAGGTAGACCGAGCAGAGTTCTCCAGAGAACACCGCGGGACTGTACTATACCTTTATACCTTTGCCAGACCCTACAACCTACCCCTTCATTTGTAAGTTACCCCACAAAATAAACCTCCCTTTTAACTACGTGGAGTGGCCTTAATAATTTTACCAATATCTGGCGCCCAACGTGGGGCACGAACCCACGACCCTGAGATTAAGAGTCTCATGCTCTACCAACTGAGCTAGCCGGGCCTTTTTTTTTTTTTTTTTTTTTTTTTTTTCACAAATAAGGCTTTTATTTGTCACTATTAAAAATCTGGATCTCAAACAGATTCTTGGACTGGTGGTTCATATCCATCAGCTCGTTCAACTTTAGCACCTGTCTCATCACCAGTAGCTTTTCCAGAACCACCACCTTCACCACGGAGCTCCATGAGTTTTCCCAGTTCAAACTTGGGTTTCTTCAGCATTTTTACTTTTCTAACGAAGACGTCATGAAGAGGATAAATGGACTGGCAAGCCTTTTCTCTGTCTTTCCCAATGCTGTCTGGAATCAGTTTATTAACCACTTCCTTCAAGTCATTTGTCTGCACTTCTCGGGTCATGATTTCCATCATCTTCTTCCAGATCTGGCGGACCTGCTGGTGCTGTGCATAAGAGGTCTTGCGTATCTGGTTGTTGCGTTTTTTAGTGAAACCAACACAGAACAGACGGAGCAAATAACCATCAGTTGTCTTGACATCCACATGAGCTTCAATCATGGTCTACCACTTCTTGACCATGGAACACATTTTGTCCCGGGTAAGATCCATGCCATGGAAGTTAGTCAGACAGTTTTTGCCCTGCACATCCTCGGTAATTAGCTTGAATTTCCTAAATGCAACTTCATCATTCTGTAGATCAGCAAGGCTCACTTCAAACACACGACCCTTGAGACTCCCGAAAGTTGCTTGCATCCTTCTCCCATTTCTCAGGTATTATTATATTCCTTCTCAGGTCTTTGATGAGGTTGGAGATTAACAGTTATAGTTACAACTTAGTATATATACATATATAATATCTTAGATAGAATATACTAAGTATTAGACTCAGGTTCTTTAGGATAGTACACCTTTTGGAATGATCCTTGTAACATGCCACCTACCCATGCCCTAGACTTCCCTGGATTTTACTATGTGTTTTTTGCTTGGTATTGTTTGCACTTATTGTAATTCCAACTTATCTAAGTCATTATCCCTCATTACTCCTGGACAATATTTGATAACCATCTCTTTGTATATAGTCTTGTATTAGGTTAGAACTTTCTTATTTAGACAAAAGGGGGAGATGTAGTGGATAGCCATCCCAGCATTGGCCTGGAAGTTCCAACCCCCATTGAGGCTTTGGTAATGATCACGCCCACGAGGCGGGGCAGAGGAGGGAGCGGAAGACAGAGGATGAAGAGGAGGTCGCTCTCTTGGTTCCAGGATGCTGGACGCTGGAGGTAGACCGAGCAGAGTTCTCCAGAGAACACCGCCAGACTGCACTATACCTTTGCCAGACCCTGCAACCTATCCCTTCATTTGTAAGTTACCCCACAAAATAAACCTCCCTTTTAACTATGTGGAGTGGCCTTAATAATTTCACCAATACCAGGTGGTGGGGGTGCATGTCTTTAATCCCAGAGGCAGGCAGATCTCTGAGTTGAGGCCAGCCTGGTCTACAGAGTGAGTTCCAGGGCAGCCAGGGCTACACAGAGAAACCATGTTTGTGGGAAAAATCAAAAATCAAAACAGCAACAAAAAAAGAGATGTGGCTACGTGTTGTGGACTATTTAACTATGTAAAGATGTGTTACAATTGTTTCTGCTGCATTTGTTTAACTATGAAAAGAGGTGGTGTGGGTTTGTTCGCCTTGCCTGCCTAAGGCACCTGATTGGTCTAATAAAAAGTTGAATGGCCAATAGCTAGGCATAAGAGGGATAGGTGGGGCTGGCCGGCAGAGAGAATAAATAAGAAGAGAAATCTAGGCTCAAGTAGAACAGGAGAGAAGAAAATGAGGGAGAAAGAGAGGGAGACGCCTGGAGCCAGCTAACAGACACAGCGTAGGACACCCAAAAAGAAAAGCAGAATGTAGATAAAGAGAAACATCAAAGTAAGAGCTAAAATAAGTCTGAGCATTTATAACTAAGAAAAAGTCTCCATGTTATGATTTGGGAGCTGTCGGTGGCCTAAAAGACAGCCTGGTACAGTTAGATGTGAAGTCAACAAGGGGTGGACTTGTGTTGGCTAATCTTGATTGTCAATTTGATTGTATCTTCTTTCTTTTTTTTTTTTTGTTTGTTTGTTTGTTTGTTTTTGGTTTTTGGAGACAGGGTTTCTCTGTGTAGCTTCGCACCTTTCCTGGAACTCGATTTGGAGACCAGGCTGGCCTCAAACTCACAGAGATCCACCTGCCTCTGCTTCCCAAGTGCTAGAATTAAAGGTGTGCGCTACCATTGCCTGGCTTGTATTTTCTAAAATAAAGTTCTTGGGAAGAAAAAAATTGACATTTTGAAAATTTTTTAATTATATTTATCTTTCTGTGTGTATATATGTGTGGACCAAGGCATGTGTGTGGAGGTCAGAGGACAACTTTCAGGAGCTGGCTCTCTCCTTCCACCATGTGGGTCCTGGGGATTGAACTCAGGTCATCTTAGCGAACTTGGAGGCAAACACCTTTACCTGCTCACTCATCTCATGGGCCCCCAAATTGAAGCCTTAATACCATGTCAGAGACTAAGACCCATTCACTCAAAGCAGTGGTTCCCAACCTTTCTAACTCTGAGACCCTTTAATACAGTTCCTCATGTTGTGGTGATTCCCAACCATAAAATTATTTAATTGCTACTTCATGACTGTAATTTTGCTACTGTTATGAATTGTGATGTAAATATCTGTGTTTTCCAATGGTCTTAGGCGACCCCTGTGAAAGGGTTGCTCCAGCCCACAAGTTGAGAGCTGCTGGCTTAGGGAGATCCTCGGCCGAGAGAAGGCAGATGGGAGAGAAGGCCAGAGTCAGTTTGCACACTATCTTGCTATGATGTGCATCAGAACAAGTGGATAAAACTACATTAGTCCTATCTACCCTTAAAAAGATCGTGTTCCCAGGCAAAAAGAGCAGCAGTAATTAGATCGCATCCTGCTCTCCCACAAACTAGATGCTATTAAGCCCCAAATTAACTTAATTTGTTTATATTCATGCCTTTAGGTGAGGAGGCACAGCTCCCACTCCTTTTGGGAATGGGGAAGGGGGTCTTTGGTACATTTATCTCTGTTTCTACTTTTGCACAGTTGGGGTGAAGATCAGAACTTCAGATATTAGTAGGAAGATGGGCTTGGTGAGGTTTGGTGGGGCTTGGTGGTTCATTCCTGTCACCCCAGAGGCAATCGAAGTTTGAGATCATCCTTGGCTACATAGCAAATTCAAGACCAGCCTGTGCTATCTGAGGCTGTTTCTAAAAGAAAACATGCACACATTATGAAAGCTCACATATTGTTGACATTTAGTTTAAGGAGTCATTTAGAGAGAGATCCCAAAGGCCTATGGAAGAGCAGGATAAATAAATGAATGGCTGAGGGGTCAGCTCAGCATTAGCGGAGGTCAGCGGGCAGCTTGTGGGTGTCGGTTCTCTTGTTCTCCAGTGTGAATCCCAGGGTTCAAACTCAGAATGGTCAGGATCTTTATAACCTGTTGAGCCATCTTTCAGGGTTCCACCTTGTTTTTCGAAGCTCGGTCTTTCATTGACCTGAACCTCACTGACTGAGCTAGCCTGGCTGGCCAGCAAGCCGCAGGGATCCTCTTGCTTGCTTCCCTGGTACTGGGATGATGACAGGTGCTCCTGTGTCTGGCTCACACTCAGTCCTCATTCTGTGGGAAGGGGAAGCACTTTCCCAAGTGAGCCATCTCCCAAACCTCTTTTGTTTGTTTTCCAACGGGATCTCATGTAGCCTCGGCTGGCCTTGAACTGTTACCTCAGTTAGTTAGATGAACAGCTGACATTGTTCCTGTGATGGGACTGAGAATGGGAGTTTGGAACTTACATTTTAGACGTATTTTGCTTAAGGAGAAAGAATGTAAATTAATTAAGAGTCATGGGAGACCCTGGTCTAGAGCTGAAAGTCATGTTCAAGTTTGCTAAAAAGGCAGGGATGGGCTAGGTGATGATGATGCATGCCTTTGATCCCAAGACTAAGGAGGCAGAGGCAGGCAGATTTCTGTGAGTTCAAGGTCAGCCTGGTCTATAGAGTGAGTTCCAGGACAGCCAGGGCCACACAGAGAAACTCTGTCTTGAAAAACTAGAACCACCACCAACAAAAGGGGCTGAGGAAGGGGCTGAGGATGTGACTCAATCGGTAGGGAGCTTGTCTAGCATGCAGGAGCCCAGCGATGTACAAAGCCAGGCCTGATCATGTATCTTTGTATTCCCCACACTCAGGAGATGGAGGCAGGAAGATTAATAGTTTAAAGTCATCCTCAACTACATATTGAGTTCTAGGCCAGTCTGAGCTATATGAGATCTTGTCTCAAAGACAAGAAGGAAGGGGAGATACTTCAGTCAGATTGCTTGCTCTGCAAGCCTGAGGATGTGAGCTGGATTCCAGGCACCTTCGGGAAACACTGGTGTGGCAGCCCACACCTGGAATCCCTGTGGAGGGAGGAAGAGATAAGGGATTTTAGGGCTTGCTGGCCAGCCCATGGAGGTGAATCACTAAGTTCAGTGAGAGATTGTCTGAGAATTGAGGTGGGGTGTGGTTGGAAAAGACAGCCAGTGAATGTCTGACTATATCTTCCAGATGCATGTGTACATATTGTAGCAGCATACAGAGACTCATGCTCAACAAAGATGTTCATCAGCTTCCATGGAGGACAGTCTTCTCTCTGAAGCAGGGTATGGCAGGACACTGTTAGAATTCTCTAACTAGAGACAGCCGTGCTGGCTCCTGGGTAGTGAGCAGAGGGAACGATCCCCTGTAGCCTCCAGGAGGCACAGTTGTGACTCAGGGCTTGGGATAATCTGGCACCCAAGTAGTAGAAAACAAGGTAGAATAATTCAAGCTTCCTGGGTCTGGGATAGCTAGAAAAGAAGAAAACACCTGTGAGCTGAGGTGGGGGAGGGGTGGTATGGGGGGGGGGAGAGACTGGAAAAGGAGGGAAGTGCACAGAGGTGGGGCTGGGGAGAGAGGAAGGAGGTAAGGTTGAAGAGAGAGAACAGGCAAGGAGGGAAGAGGAGAGGTACGGGGCTGGAAGGGAGCTAGAGAGAGAAAGGAATCGAGGGGTGTGTGTGTGTGAGACACACACACACACACACACACACACCACACACACACACACACACACACACACACACACACACACACACACACACGGAAAGAGAGGGGAGGGGAGAGAGAGAGGGAGAGAGAGAGGGAGAGAGAGAGATCAACCTCTGTTTTGCTCAACAGTTTATTTTTCTTGAGACAGACTCTCTGGTATGGGGCTCCCCAGTTCATCGAGGCTGACTGGCCACTAAGCCTCCTGTCTTTACCTCTCCAGGGCTGGGATCACCCTCATACCTTGTCCTTGAGGCTGGAGAGATGCTTACAGTTAAGAGCACTTGTTGTGGGACTGGAGAGGTGGCTCAGTGGTTAGAGCACTGGCTGCTCTTCCAGGGGACCCGGATTCAACTCCCAGCACCCACATAGTAGCTCCTGTAACAAGTGTCTGTAACTCCTGTTCTAGGGGATCTGACACCCTTACACAGGCAAAATACTAATGCACATAAAATTAAATTATATATATACATACATACATATGTATATATACATACATACACTTGTTTCTCTTCCAGAGGACCTGAGTCCAATTCCCAGCACCCAAATGATAGCTCACAAGCATCTGTTTCAGATCCAGCACCTTCTGATGCACATATAAATACACACGAAAAACAATACTCATATATAGATTAAAGAAATATCTAAAACCTCCACAAAACTCTGTTTCTCATGCTTGTACAACAAACACCTTACCAATGGAGCTACCCTCCCAACCCTCATGAAAGACTCTTAAATGGATTTATTCTGACCTAGGGTCTCGCTCTCAGTGACAACTTCTTAGAAATGGAGACAGAGCTTAACTGTTGCTCATACACTGCTCCTATTCTTAGACATTTCACTACAACTATTCAAAACTCTGGGCTTGGCTGCACAAGGTCATAGAAACCACCAGGGAAAGGCCAGGTGGGTTGTAGTACAGGCCTGTAATCCCAGCACTCAGGAGGCTGAGGCCAGAGGATCACAGGTTCAAGGCCAGCTTGGGCTAGAGATGAGCCCTTGTCTCCAAAGGGGGTGGCCAAGTGCTGTGAGTAGCGGGTCTAAGGAAGCCACATAAAGCCACCAAAAGAATCTGTCCATGAAACGAATTAGGTTCGTGTCTTGTGTGAGTTTGGTAAAGCTACTCGGCCTTTTCAACAACGTTTTTATTTCCTCTCTAGAATGCGTTACCATAGAGATGGGTTTGCTTGCTGGGGAAGGCACAGCTTTTACTTTTTTACCTGCCTGCCACTCTGTGGGCGCGCGCGCGCGGGGTAGGGAGGGTGTGTGTGTTTCATCTGAAGGCAGGGAATCGCAAACCCGACTGCTTACTTTTCTGGGTTAGTTCGATTGCATGCAGGTCCCTAACCGCAAAACCACCACCTCTCCAGTTTACATCCCTCTTCTGGTTTAGCTGGTTCATATGCCTCACTTCCTGCGGGTCTAGCCACCTTGTCAATCGAATACACCAGTTGCACAGAGCACACCCGAGACACTCGATCATTGCGGGACGTCTTCTCTTGGAACTTGTAGGATCTAAACGCTATTTCCTCAAAAATGATATCGCGTGCCCATGGGCGCAGGCGCGCAAGGTGCTTGGGGTTTCGCGCAACCCTCTGGCGTCCATCAGGAGCCTTGAAAAGTCGGACACTGGAAAAATGATTCGATTCCCCGAGTCGTTGCACAAGCATATCAGTTCGTTTCGCGAGTGTGTGTGTGTGGGGGGGGGGGGCGGAATGTCTGTTTCAAGGATCCCCACCCGCTGCAGAAGCCTTGCAGCTCCTTAAAGCCTCGCGTGCTCGCTCAGGACGAGCACGGTCGGCGTAGCGCCGTGTTCCTCGGGCGCGCGCACGCACGCACGCGCGGGGCCGCGCAGGGCCGGGCCGGCACGGCAACGGGCGCGCGCAGCTCGGGAGGCGGCGGCGGAAGCAGCGAGGGCGGCGGGCGTCCGGCTGCGAGCGCGGCGGCTCCGTGCTGGGCCGGCCAGGGGCGGCTCCGGGCGGCGGCGCAGCCGAGCGCTCGGTCCTGCGGCTCCAGCCCGCGGCCCCCGTCCCGACGCCTGCGCCGCTCACTCGGCGTCCCGGCTCGGACCCCGGCGCCCAGCCCGTGGCCGTAACCTTGAGGCGGCGGCGGGGCCGGGCCGGGCCGGGCTGGGGGGCGGCGGCGCTGGATCCGAGGCCGGCCGGCCGCTGGCGGGAGATGTCGAACCCCGGGACGCGTAGGAACGGCTCCAGCATCAAGATCCGTCTGACAGGTAGGCACGCCAGGGCCGCGGCCCTCGCGCCCCCAGGCAGTCCCAGGGACCCCGCGCACTCCACCCCGCCCCCCCCTGCACCGGCCGTTGTCCCGGGACCGCCGCACCCCCCACGGCGTGCGCCCCTCGCTCGCTCTCCGGCCCCGCCCCCCGGCTGCCTTGCAGGCGCCGCCCCCGCCGCCCAGTTCCCTCCCTCTGCATCAGGCCCCGCCCCCGCTGCGGCAGCCCCGCCCTCTCTGCATCAAGCCCCGCCCCCGATTAATCTGACCCTCCCCCTCCCCTAACCAGCTCAGCCCTCGACTGTTCTGCAGACTCCCACCCCCTCCCCCGCACAGGCTCCACCCCTTTGCTTTAGCCTTGGCGCTCCGCCCTCTGGCTCCTCCCTCTGCATTTTTCCCCGCCCCCTGCTTGCTCTGCAGGCCCAGGAAGCTGGTTTTGGCTTTTTCTGCTGTTCATCTTTCTGTCAGGTTCCACTCACACCCCCCCACCTCCCTGATCCTCTAGGTCCCGCCTCTGGCTCCTCCCTCTTCATCAGGGCCTCCCCCTCTCCCCTCCCTGTCGGCCCCGCCCCTGCTGCCTGCCCCTACCCCTAACCTCACCCTTTGCCTCAGGTCCCGCCCCTCCCGCCCGGCACCCTCTGCCCCTCCCTGCCCCCTCCCTGCTCTTCAGGCCGTGTGCCTCGCTCCCTCAGCCCCACACCTACTTTCAACTTCAGTAGGACCCGCCCCTCGCTGCACCTCATTTTCCTCTCTCCACCCTCACCTCAGATTTTCATCATCCATCTTTTCCCTCACCGTCCTCCTACCTGCTGTCCCCCTCCAGTCCCTCAGTCCCCTCCCACCTGTCTGCTCGTTTTCCCCGTAGCTTCTCATTACTTCGCCTCCTTTCTTCCTTCCCCACTCCCTGCCTGACTTGTCGTTTGCCTTCTTCTCACTTCTCCCTCCTCGGACCCTCAGACTCACGCCCTTCTGGCCGGCTTCACCCCCTCCCCATCTCCATCCTCTTTCTTGCTTCCTTCTCCTCTCTTGGCCCCGCCCCCTCCGCTGCCCCAAGCCCCGCCCTTCATCCCTGCCTGATCCCGCCCTCGCTTATCTTCAGTCCCGCCCCTTCGCTTATGTCTTACTGCCTCCACCCTTCAGTCGCAAATTCCTCAAGCCTGTCTGGGACCAAACGTCTGTCTCCCAGCCTTGTTCTCACTTCCCCCACCTCTTCAATGGTCCAGACCTCTGCAGTCTCGTCCACTTCCGCTCTCCCTGAGGCCTGGCCACTTAGTTCTCCAGAGTCTTCGGTTCCTACCTCCTCTGCAATGCCTTCACCACCATCCCCCTCAATGCCACATCCTTGAGTCCCTGTTGTGGCGCGATCCACCCCCGCCACCCCCGCTGTGGCTCCTTGTGCACTCTGAGTCTTTAGAGGAATGTGCTCTGTAGTGCCACCTTCAAGGGTGAGCACGAAGCTTTGCTGTGGGTCTGTGCATCAGGATAGTTGCTATACAGAGTTCTCCGTCATAGCTGTCCCACTTCGTGGGTCCAGAGTCTGGACCACTGCCTGCCCTTGGCCTCCTCTTCCCTTCTCCCTCTCCTTTTCCTGCTGACCGTACCAGTTTGAATCCATCCCTAAGGCTGGATGGCAGGGCTGGCTTAGGGCCTGCTTTGGGGCTTTCCAGCTCAGAAAAGGAAATACAACGTTAAGTCTGAGGCCTTACAGGGATTTCCCTGGATTTTTCTGTTCTCAGGCAGGGTGGTCAGACTGAGCCTTTGGGTAACGTCTGTGACCATGGTGGTGTCCTCCCACAATGGTGGAAATTCTTGGGAAGTTTGTAGCTGTTGAGTGTTCTGCTTAAGAAAAGATTGATGTTTTTCTCTGAAGATGTCAAGTCAGATAATGTTTTGAAGTAGAACCCAGACCCTGGGTCTTGTTGGACATCTTTGCCCCTGAACAAGCAGCAGGTGACTGTTGGGGACTCTCACTCGGTGGGTGCAGTCTACATCCCTGTGTTGGCATTACTTTTAGAAAGTTGTCTTTGCCAGTCATCCTTGTGAACGTTGTTGGCTCACTGGCACTGGGCTCGATTTCAGTGATAATCCACATCGGTTTTGGCCTTCCCGTTAAAGTGACTGACTTGGGGAGTTTCAGTAGAAATGAGATCAGCGGCTTAGAAATCCTAATGACCATGGCTGTGTCAGGTGTCTGTTAACAGTTCCTAGACAGCATTGAAGACTTGGAAGCTTCCAAGTTCTTAGGTAGGTGGCCTTTGATGGGGAAGGGCCAGGGGATGGGTGCTATTAATTAATGGTCTGAGTGCAGCGGCGAGTGTGCTCCTGGGATTGAGGTTTGGTGGTGATATGGGGTGACAGTATGTGAAAAGCTTAGAACCAGCCATTTTATTGATGATGAGGTAGGTTTTGCCTTCTTATGCTGTAACAGGAAATGGGAATGGTTGGGTAGCAATCTCTCTAAAGCTAAATACTGTTACGGAGTTTCAGCATTTACTTAGTATTTGTATTTGGGGAAAAATGACTTTTAAAAATGAGAGCTATTGGGACTGAGAAGATGGCTCCGTCAAGAAAGGGCTTGCCCAGCAAGCATGAGGACTTGAGCTGGATCCCCAGCACCCACTTAGAAATCGAATGTGGTGCGTATGGTAGCTGGAGCCTCACCAGGTCCTGGTGAGACACCCTGTCCCAAACAAGTCAATGGCTCCTGAGGAATAACCGGAGGTTGGCCTCTGGCCTGCATGCACACATATGTAGGTATACCTGCATACACACAAGCCCGAATACATAGAGTTAAAAAGAGGAAGGCTCTTGTCACCTGGCAGTGAACACCACATAGCAGCAGCCAGTGCAGACACTGGAGTGGCTAACGAGCATTGAGAACTTGGGGTCTACAGTTGGCTTTTGGGAGCAGCCTATCAGATCAGGGCACTTGGATCAGTCAGACTAGCAGTTCATGACGTGCAGCCAATTAATTACCATTCAGGGTCTCCATTCCCGCTTTTGGATGAGAATTCAGCCCTGTTTATTATAAACATCTTTGGTCTTGTACACGATCCATCAGTGTGTACTTGACATTGCTGTTGGCCTGTGTGCGGGCTTTCTGTTCTCAGCCCTGAGATGCAGAAGTTTGTGTTGAAGGCTAGCACTTCTGTTGATGTGTGTCGAGCCATAATTTGGTGCATTGATTACATTTATGCTTTCTTTTTCTTCCCCTGGGACTCTTACCCCCCCCCCCCCCAATTGTTGGGTAATACTTCAGAATGCTTTGGAAAGCTGCTCTTCCCAGTAGAAAAGAATTTCAAAATTTTGTGTTTAAGTTAATATAATTTTAATGAATATCTTTGTGTTACTTAGTAGGAACTGTTTCATGAGGTTTAGGGGCATCAATATGTGCAAAATCTAGTAGTCTTATTAGAGAGCATTATCTTGTAGACATCTTACAGTTCACTAGAGAACACAACCTTTTTGGAAATTTGGATTTCTAATTCAGTGGGAGTTGTAAGACTTGTATTCCTGTGAGGTCCACAAAGAACCCTAAGTACTTGCTTAGGACACTTGGGTCCACACACAACCCTAAGTGCTTGCTTAGGACACTTGGGTCCACACACGAACCCTAAGTACTTACTTAGGACACTTGGGTCTGCACATGAACCCCGGTACTTCGGACAAATGGAGACTGGACTCTGAGGTTCCATGCTGCTCTTTAAAAACTGTGATCTGTCTCTGCTGCTGACCAGTTGTCACAGCTTTTTCATGTCTGTTTTTATCCTTTTAAAACAATTTTTCCTTTTCAGATTTAGTATTTAGTAATTTCATGTGTGTGAGGGTTTTGCTTGCATGTGTGGATGTGGACCATAGTGTGCCTGGAGCCCTGGAAGATCAGAAGTGGGTGTTGAATCCTCTGGGATTGGAGTTAACAGTTGTCAGCTGCTATGGGAGTGGTGGGAATTGAACTTGGAGCCTCGGCCGTTAACCACTGAACTACCTTTCCAATCCTGCTTTTATACCCTGAACTCACCTGGACCTCCTTGTATTTTCTTGCCTTTTAGAGCCAGGACTGTGTCCCATGAAGAGAAAGTATAACTGCAGTTAGAGGGAGGAAACTGGTCTGGCTTGCTGTGTCTGGACACGTGAGACCATTTTTCAAGTTGACATAGGTGTGCGGCTCACCATTCGAATGATGCAAGTTGGAGTGAGGTAGTTGTAGTCACAGTTGCTAGTACTTACAGTCTGGTGGCCCAGTTGATGGGTGGATCTTACAAAGACTGAGGGAAGGACCGTTAGCAGTGCTGACCGTCAGTTTGCTCCAGCAGAGTCCAGGAGCAGGAGTAGTCTGGTAAGTTATTTTGACCATTGTAACATGATGAGTGATGTGTGCTGGCTTGAGAGACCATATGATCGCTTATAGCCGCCATCTCCTCTTGCAAGTACACTTTCCTTAGGGTCCTTCTCAACAACTTGCGGAAGGTAAACTTTAGGTACAGGAAAAGTTGTGTACTTTCTTTCTCCTTTTCTTTCTTTCTTTCTTTTTTTGGTTTTTCGCTACAGGGTTTCTCTGTATAGCAGCCGTGTCTGTCCTGGAACTCACTCTGTAGCCCAGGCTGGCCTCGAACCCACAGAGATCTGCCTGCCTCTGCCTCCCAAGTGCTGGGATTAAAGGTGTGCGCCACTACTGCCTGGCTCCTATCTGTATTTTTAAGTAATTGTGAATTCACATCAAAATAGATTTTTTTGCCCTTAGGTGGGAGAGTTCGTGTATGTGGAGGTCAGAGGTCAATGTCTGGTATTTTCTTCAGTCAGTCTTCACTTTATTTTTTGAGACTGGGTCTCTCACTGAACCTGGAGCTTCTGATTCCTCTGGACTTCCTGGCCAGCCAAGGATGTCTCTGCTCCCCCATGCCCCCCTGGGACCCAACACTGGGATATCGGGGGCCCTAAGTTAGAATTTTTAAATTTATGTGTGTGTGCGTGTGCGTGCGCGTGCGTGTGTGTGTGTGTGTGTGTGTGTGCGTGCGCGTGTGTGTGAGGAGTCAGTCAGACAGACAGAGGGACAGACATATCAATGCTCTTTGTTTTGCAGCCGTCATTGACATTCCCTTCTCTTGCATCTGAGCTCAGTGGAGCCACAGGAGCTGTTCCTTGTCAGTCTTGTCTAACTAACAAGGAAAGGGACGCCCGACCACGGCACTGTGTCAGCATTAGCACAGGGGTCAGTTAACTAGGCTGACTTGTGTAACGCTCTTGGGACACTGGTTAAAAATTAAAATGGCCATGTTATGGCTCAGCCTACACCCCAGCAAAATAAATCTGTCCTCACAATGCTCCTGGTTTTCTGGCTGAGAAAACCTAACTTTCAGGATTCTTTCATGGGTCAAATTCTTTGTAATTTTAAAACAATGTTGAAAGTTAAATTCTTTAAAACAAATGTAGAATTAAAAAAAAACTGTTTTTTTCACGAAGCCATTTACACACTGGCTGGTTAGAGGTTTTGTAGGTGAGTTTTATTTAGAGAAAGCCACGGTTTGCACTTGGTTGTAGCCCAGTGCTCTCTCTCTCCCTCACTGAAGTCCCTAAGGTCACTCTAGTCAAAGGGGAGCCTGAAGGAAGCACTCCAAAAGACAAACAGCGCAGCCCCTAGATCGAGGTGTCTTGTTTCTCAAATGTTAGAATTGCTGTTGTGTCTCCAGACCAGACCTAATTCATTTAGATATTTAAACAAAGTGAAATATTTCTACATTTCTGGGTTAATAGTGGTGGGGTGGGGGTGGGGCTCTTTATTGTTTTAAAATAAGGCTTAAGTATGGAGTATTGGGGCTACATCCCATCTGTGGTTCCAGCTGCAGGCACCCCCATTGCTGCTGAAAGGAATTCTAATTGGCTGAGGAATGTCCGCATCAAGTGTCACCAAGCGGGAACCCAGGCTGCTGGCTGATGTAGTGCAGATGTCTTAAGCTCTTCCTTGGATTCTGTCTGTAGGGGCTCTTTGGTCAGCGCTCTCTGTGGACACAGTCTCTGAAGGCATTGGTACCTTCTGGGGCTGTAGTCGCTGGTTTTGGTTTGAGTCCCTTTTCCTAGAAGCACCTGGGTGAGGAAGGGAGGCCTGTAGAATCAGCATCTTCTCATGGCCGCGTTTTCATATCTGGAAGGGATTCTCCCCTTTCATACCACTCAAAGCCTGGCCATAGTGGGTTAAATATTTCAGTGAATAGTTATGATTTATTTGTGTTATTAAGGCTGTTGTATCGCCCCCCCCCCCCCTTTCCTTTCCCCCTCTCTTCTGTCTCACGGAGTCCAGTATGGTAGAGCAATATCCTTCAAGCACAATGGTCTTTATCTTCACCAGAGCAGCCGGAGACCCACCAGGTCTGGCCTGGTGACCTTCTCTCACTAGAGGGGTGGGGAGGGTCACTGAACTTCACCTGACCTCAGCCATTCCCTCCTGCACCTTGTGGCTGGCTGTTGGTAAGTTTGTCCTTATTGCCTGTTGCTCTGTCTGGGCAGGGGCTAGAGTGTGTAGTGTGTAGAGGACTAATGGAAGGTGGGAGCTTTGTGCCTTGTCCATTCTGGGGTGAGACTGGGTGGTGGCTGCTTTGGGTCACCTGTGCTCCCATAAGTAACCCATGCTCTCTAAGTCCAATAAATTCATTCATTCCTCAAGTTGGCCTTTGGTGGAATTGAACTTTGGTTTGTCCTAGATTCTCTGTCAGGAGTGGGGAATAGATGTTTGTTTTGTCTCTGCGGGAAAGAGCCCGTAACTGACACCAAACTCATGTGCAGCTGAGAAGGGCTTTAAACTCTCAGTGTTTGGCCTTTGTTTCCTGAATGCGTCGAGTGCAGGCGAGTGCTGCCATTGTGATCTACCCAGAGCTGGACATCAAACCCAGGGCCTCAGGGATGCGAGCGAGGCAGGCCGGCTACCTGATGAGCTGTGTTCCTGGCTCTCTTTCACTTCTTTCTGTGGTGCTGAGGTTGGACCCAGGCCCTTGGCCATTCTAGGCAAGCGCTGTGCTACCACTAAGCTGTATCGTTAGCCAGCTGTTATTTCTTACACCCACGTAACCAAATAGAGCAGTGGTTCTCCACCTTCCTAGTGCTGCGGCCCTTTAATACAGTGCCTCATGTCGTGCTGACTCCCAACCATAACATTATTTTCCTTGCTACTTCATAACTGTAAATTTGCTACTGTTATGAACCCTAATGTAAATATCTGTGTTTCTTGATGGTTTTAGGTGATCCCAGTGAAAAGGTCCTTTGACCTCAAGGGTTGTGTGCTGTGGATATCGCTCTGTGTAAATAAAGTTCTGATTGGCCAGTGGCCAGGCAGGAAGTATAGGCGGGACAAGAGAGTAGAGAATTCTGGGAAGTAGAAGACTGGAGAGAGACACCGCCAGCCACCGCCATGAAAAGCAACATGTAAAGACACTGGTAAGCCACAAGCCATGTGGCAAAGTATAGACTAACAGAAATGGGTTAATTTAAGATAGAAAAGGTAGATAGCAAGCAGCCTGCCACAGCCATACAGTTTGTAAGCAATATAAGTTTCTGTGTGCTTTTTTGGTTGGGTCTGAGCGACTGTGGGTAAGAGAGATTTGTCCTGACTGGGCCAGGCAGGAAAACTCTAACTACAGTTGTGACCCATAGGTTGAGAACCACTGAAATCGACGCTAATGGTAATGCTGTACTTTGAGACTGAAGACCACTGTGAAAGTGACTGGTAAACATGGAAATAATTCTCAGAAACAAGCACTTGAATTGTTTCCTGTGTGAAATCGTGAAAATTTGCTGGCACAATAGTGCTAATGAGCCCAAATGAGCATGTGTGTGTGCCTGTGTGTGTGTGTGTGTGTGTGTGTGTGTGTGTGTGTTACATGCCCAGGGGAGGACATGTGTCCTGTTTTATCACTGTCCACCTTACTCTCTTGAGACAAGGTCTCCTCATTGGGCCAGGAGCTTGGCTGTTGGCTTGCAAATACCATTGGTCCTCCTATCCCATCCCTCCACAGCCCTGGGGTTACAGGTGCTTGTGTGGCCATGCCTAGCTGTTCATGTGTGTCCTGGGCTCTCATGGTTGCACATCAAGTACTCACTGAGCCATTTCCCCACCCCCAGCATCATCTTTAGTAGTGAAGTCCTGGACACATGATCAGGAATAATTAATTCAGTGGTGGACATGGGCATGATTGAGGGAGTTGTGTTTGGAGGGTTTTCTGTAGCGAGGATGACCTTGAACTCTTGGTCATCCTGCCTCCACCTCTACCTCCTGCTGCTGGGATTTTATAGGCATGATGGCTTTATGTTTTATAAAAATCCAAAAGAGCGTCTAAAAATCAGTAGTAAGCAGCGAAAAATGTTAGTAAACTAGCTGGGTGGACAGTCTCTCTGTGGTAAACAGTGTGGTTTTCAGTGTGTGAAGTGCTTTCAGAAGTCAGTCTGGAAAGGGGCAAGAACAGGGTGGTGGGGAACATGGATAGATAGACCACAGGAAAGAGAAGGGGGGTGGATTTCCGACCCATGACAAGATACTCTGCTTTATAGTTCTTAAGCCTGTTTTCTAACCTTGCCTTCCATTTCCTTCTTCCTCATCTTCCTCCTTTCTCCTCTTTCCCTCCTTTCTCTTCCTTCCTTCTCCACAGCCTTCCCCTTCTTTTTCTTCTTTGAGACAAGGTCTCACTGTGTAGCCCTGGCTGGCCTGGAACTCACTATGTAGACTAGGCTGGCCTCCAACTCATGGAGAACTCCTAGCCTCTGCCTCCTTAGTGCTGGGATTAAAGGTGTGCGCCTCCATGCCAGGCCCAAAAGTATTTTAAAGACTACAGTAGCATCCCAGCATATACCCATATTGTGGGATGTTTCATTGCCAAGGAGCATCCTGGGAGCTGCACAGGGGACTTTGGAGCACTTGTCTTTTGCTTGGGAGAAGCTTCTCCTTTTGAATGTTTATTCTGATGCTGAGGCATTCTCCCTCTGGTCTGGCTTGCTAAAGAAAATCCCAGTTGTTCGCCCAGACTCAGCCCCAGCTTATGTAGTTCATAAACAGTTTGAGGACCTGGGATCTTAATTCTGAAATTTTCTCTTGGTTTGCACCATTTATTTATTCAGGGACATCTCTGACTTATTTTTGTGAAATACTCAGCCTTCCCACCTAAGGTGAAAGGTGTGACATGCTAAACAGCATTTATAAATTAGTGTATGCCAGCACTGAACTTGAGTTTGTTTGTTTTCTGTTTAATTAATGTGTGTGGGGAGATACACATGTGGAGGTCAGAGAACAACTTTGGGGGGTCAGTTGGCTCCATCCACACGTGGGCCCTGGGGCTTGACCTTAGACCCTTAGGCTTGACAGCAGGTGTCTTTATCCATTATTGTACTGTCTTGCTGGCCAGGAGGTTTTGTTTATTTGAATTTTTGAAGTGCCTAAGGATATTTTAATATCTGACTCCATAAAAACAGAGAAAGCAGCAGCTCCCATGGAGGATCTGAACTTGTTTTTACTTCTTAGATCTTAGGGATAAAATCCAAAGTGGCACTCAGTTGCACCTCTGTATCTGTTAGGGCCATCACAGATTGTAGGTCATCTGCTGGTGCTACTCTGGCCTCAGGTCTGTGCATCACTGTGCATCACTTCACAGTGTCTCGCAGTTTCCAGAGGGCTGTAGGCAGCCCTCACTGGAGCAGGGGTGAGGCCGGCCTTACTGAGAGCTCTTTTCCATGTGCACTTTTATTTCTAGGGTGAAAATAGTGTGTGATTTATTTTATTCTCTGGAAACGCGTTGTACCACAGAGAAAAAGGATGTTTTCCCATCATGAGTGAAGAGCTGCCTGCAACATACTGCTCTGCTCAGAATAATCAGTGGTCACGTCTAGAAAAAGGACCACATTTAACTATGACATCAGTGTAACTCTCCTTGAGTCTTAGAGAAGATAACTTACATTTAGAAATGTATTGCATTTATTCACATTTGTGTGTTTATGTGTGCATGTGCACGCAGGCATGTGTGTGGAAGCAAGAGGGCAGCTGGGGGTTGTCAGTTCTGTGTTCTCAGTTCTGGAGATTGAGCTCACATTGTCAGATTTGATGGCAAGCACCTTTATTTAAGGCTGAGCTGTCTTGCCAGCCCCAGACTTAGAAATTGAAAGTCTTTGTTTTGATTAAAAGGCCTTTTTTTCCTCCCTGTAGTTATGCAAGATTAGAAATTTGATGTTGACGTTTATCTGTTTGTTTGTTTCTTTCTTTGGTTTTAGACAGATTTTTACTGGGTAGCCTAGGCTGGCCTTGAACTTAAAATCCTCTTGCTTCAACTACCTGAGCGCTTAGATTACAGGTGTGTGCAATCACATATGACTCCTGCTAGATGTCTTAAGCTAAACATGTCTTGAAGGGTATTTATTTATTTGTCTATTTATTTTGTGTTGGGTTCCCAACCTAGAGTCTTATTCATACTAGACAAACATTCTACCCTCAGCCCCTCACTGGGGAATTCTAGGTAGGTGTTCTACCACGGAGTCACACCCCAGCCCCTCACTGGGGGATTCTAGGCAGGTGCTCTACCACTGAGCCACACCCCAGCCCCTCACTGGGGGATTCTAGGCAGGTGTTCTACCACTGAGTCACACCCCAGCCCCTCACTGGGGGATTCTAGGCAGGGGCTCTACCACTGAGCCACACCCCAGCCCCTCACTGGGGGATTCTAGGCAGGTGCTCTACCACTGAGCCACACCCTGGCCCCTCCCTAGGGGATTCTAGGCAAGCACTCTGCTATCAAGCTATATCCCTAGCCCTCAGAGAGTCTTCTGATTCCCTTTTGTTCACAAAGGGAATCAAGTCTCCTGCATTTTTCACTTCCTTACATTTCTCCAGTTGCTTAGATGAAAACCCAGATTGTCCTCATCCCTGATTTTCCTTGGGGCCTCTGTCTCTGGCACAGCTCCTCCTCTGGACTTTCTCCCGTCCTTGCACCCCCATCATAGTTGAAGTTGATCATCTCTTGCCTGCACACCCACATCTCACCCTGTTTTATTTAGATTCTCTCCTGTCACCAAAACCATCAGCTCCCATGTAACTTACCCTTACTGTGTTAGATATTCTTGGGTTAGAGCTGGGTCTGGCAGCACATGTCTGTAAGCCCAGTGCATGGGACACAGAGGCAGGAGGCCACCAGTTTCAGACTAGTTGAGCCACATAATAAGACATTTTAAAACAAAACAAAGCCCAGAAGATTTAAAAAAAAAAAAAAAAAAAAAAAGGTTATAAACATTCTTGTTCCTGTGGTTGAAAGTAGAGTGGATGGAGACTGGCCGTCTGCCTTGCCCATTCTGGCCGGTTCAGCCTCCGCCCCTGTTGCTCTGCCCCTCCTCAGCAGGTCTGCTGAGGCTGGTCACTGGTCTCTGTCAGTGTGAGGTAGAACTCTCCATAGGCTGATGACTGAGCTGAGTCACACCCAGGGTAGCTGCACAGGACGATATATCCCACACGGGAAGGCAGACGGAAGACTTCATTCGAGCCTTCAGAGTACCAAGTAGACGCTGCCTACAGAAGTCTCGGCTTCTGTGTGTTGAACTGGCCATTTCCTAGAGAACAGAGCTCCCGTCTCTGTGTTAATTTGGGTATTTTATTTATCTGTTATTTAGTTTGTGTGGTGTGCTTCCATGTGTCTATGTGTGCATATATGTATGTGTGCGTGTGGAGGTCTTCCTCAGTGGTTCTTCACTTTCATGTATGTGACAGAGTCCTTTACTGAACTCGGAGCTCACCCACACCGGCTGGCTAGTTTGCCCTGGGATCCCCGTCTCGGTCTTGCGAGCACCAGGGTTACAGGCAGCAGTCACTCTTGCCCACTTATGTAGGTGGGTCCTGTCCTCTGTGCTTGTCCCCAGCTAGCTCCCCAGCCGTGTGCTACAGCCTGATCATGCCGTGCAGCAAGCAAGCATCTAGACCACTGGTTCTCAAGCACACGTGCTTTGCCTTCCCAGGAGCCCCAGGTGGCGTTGGCACACATTTTTGTCTGTCTTGGCTCTGTGTATGCTTCTGGTATGTAGTGGGTTGAAAGCCAGGCAGCTGCTGAATGGCCCTCATTGCAGATCCCGTACACGGAATATTCAGTTCCGACTGTGAGCAGCGATGGAGAAACCTGGGGCTGGGTTGAGAAACAGAATGCTGCTTGCACACAGTGTGGGGACTTGTTCCTTTAAATCATTATTTTCAGACACAGACATAATAGGAATTAATCATTGTAATGAAATCTGCAGTCCAAATTGTGGCTGGATTGATTCAAAAAGTAGAGGGAGAGGAAGGGAGCAGGGAGTTATGCTTGCTGCAGTGCCTCATGCTGCGTTCTCTGCTTCCGCTCCCTCACCCCCAAGACAGTCACTAAGCAGCCTGGCTCCATATTGATGGGCTCATACTCAGCCTTCTCACCACTGGCTTCCTCAGTTCAGCATCATGTTTGTGAGATTTGTGCACACTGTGTGCTGTGGCTCATCCATCCTCTTTGCTGCTCAGTACTCTGTGACATCGCTGTATTTTAAGTAAGGCATTTCTTTCCCTGTTGGTAGGTGACCGGGTGCTTTCTAGTTGGCACACCTGTGCCTCATGTCTTTTCATGGGCGTCTGAGTTTCTGTTGGGCAGAGAATTGCTAGATAGGGGTAGAGTGAGCATATGTTCAGCTGAGACAAAACTTGCCACACATTTCCTCAGAGTGGTCTGCCAGGTGACCCCCACCCCCCACCCCATTATACTGTGAGAGTTCCAGCTGGCCATCCCTGGTGTTCTCTGCTCTTGGCAGTGAACCCTTTCGGTAGGTATGGCTTGGAATCATCATCTGGTAGTTCTGTGACTTTCAATCCCCCTCCGATCTCAGCCTTAATTAGCAGCTTAGGCTGCTGCTTTCAGAGTCCTAATTTTTAAGTAATTACAGTTTCTTCACAGAGAGTGAGACAAACTGTAGGGGTCCTGTGTGCCCTTCCCTCAGTTTTATATCTATAAAATCAGGGTTTCTCTGGGTGCCTTGGTTGACCAGGCTGGCCTTGAACTCACAGAGATCCATCTGTCTCTGCTTCCCGAGTGCTGGGATTAAGGGTATCTGCCACCTCTGCCCGGCTTATTTTTTTCTTCATGATTTTATTTTTGTGTGTGTCTGTGTTGGGGAAAGGTTGTGAAGGCAGAGGGATATTTGTGGGAATGTTTTTTTTCTTCCACCATGTGGGTTGTCCAGCTCAGTTGCAAGTGCCTTTACACACTGAGCCATCCTACAGGCCCTCACTGGTTTCAATTTATCTCCCCCTAACCTCTTTCTTTTGAGACAGGATTTCATGTAGTGCTGTCTGGCCTCAAACTTAGAGTGTAGCTGGGGGTGACCTCCACCTTCAAGTGCAGGAAATGGAACCCAGGCCTTCACAAGCTGGGCAAGCACCCAGACAGCTTTCTTCCATATTTTTTTTTCCGGAGCTGAGGAGCAAACCCAGGGCCTTGTGTTTGCTAGGCAAGTGTTCTACCACTGAACTAAATCCCCAACCTTTTCTCTATTTTTAATATATAACTACAGCATTAGGAGATTGATGGTTACCATGGGTACACTCCAACCATGTACTTTGTCACAATGGTACTTGTTTAGATTTCCCCAGTCAGACCTGGTGTGTGTGTGTGTGTGTGTGTGTGTGTGTGTGTGTGTGTGTGTAGCAGTCTTGTCATAGGTACAAATTTGGTAAATTCTCATCACAGTTAAGATTCAGACCTTCATGACCCAGCTCCTTCAACTGTTGATCCTGGCACCGTAGTCCCCTGTATCCTGTGGCATGGCTCAGTCATGCCATTTCCTTCTGAAAGCTCTCCAAGTGGCTTCCAACTCGGAATAACATCAAGCCTCTGCAGAGGTCTCCTGAACTGTGGCGAGCTGGTTCCTGCTTTGGGGCTTTTACAAGAATTCCTCTGGGGGTTGGTGTGGGGTGGGCTCCAGTGCTCGCCTCTCCACTTCCTGTGGCTGCTCTTGTCCCTCAGAGCTCAGTCTCGTGGTCACCACCCCAGGGAGACCCTGCCTGACCTGTGGCTCCCCATTCCCTCCCTCCTTCAGCTGTGACTGCTTATGGATCTGGTCTGTTCATCTGTCACACACAGAGCCATCATGCCGCTGTGTTTTCTGTCTCCGTCCCTAGAAGTTCCCTGAAGCCTGGCCTGCTCTTTTTGTCACCTGTGTCCCCACTGCACATTGCTTGACGCCCGGTGCATGTGCAGACATTTGCCTGCCTCCTTGTTGACTGGGCCTTATGGCTATGCTGCCTCAGGAAAGTAGTATCCAGTAAGTAATGCCAATTCTGTGAGTGTGAGTGTGCTTGCATGTGAGTGCGCGTGTGTGTGCTCGTATGCGTGTGTGTGTGCCTGCATGTTTGTGTGGAGACCAGAGAGCGTCCTGAATGCTGTGGGACCATCATCTTGTGCTTTGAGTCAGCATCTCTCAGTACATCCTGGGCCCTTCTTCCCTCGCCTCTGCAGCAGAAGGGCCTCTTCCAGCAAAAACACCCCTCCTCCTTCTCCTAGGACCCTGCTGACTGGTGTGAGAGGTAGGCACACCTCCAGCTGGGCGTTGCCTCACTTGGCATACTTCCTTCAGGGTCTCGTACTACTCCTGCTCACTTTGGTGGCTGTATCAGGCCACAGTCTGACTGTTGTTAGAGATTTGCCATTGGTAATCACTTTGCCTCCACTCTTCAGCCCAGGTTTGGTTTGTTCTGTGTTTCATTTACAAGGTATGATTTTTTTCTACATGACCTTTCAAAAGCAGGATATGCCAGGTGGTGGTGGCGGTGGTGCACGCCTTTAATCTCAGCACTCGGGAGGCAGAGGCAGGCGGATCTCTGTGAGTTCGAGGCCAGCCTGGGCTACAGAGCAAGTTCCAGGAAAGGTGCAAAGCTACACAGAGAAACCCTGTCTCGGGGGGGAAAAAAAAAAGCAGGATACTTTCAGGTATAAGCAGCAGAAAACTTAGTTTAATTGGCTCAATAGGCAGATTTTGATCAGTTAATCAAAACATCTCGAAGCAGTAGCAGTGGTGGCCTGGGAGGGCCCAGCTCTTCTCCATTTCACAGTGCTCATCTCTTCTTCTTGTGCTGGGAGGTGTCAGTTAGGGGCTGGGGTGAGGCTTAGTTGGTAGAGTGCTTGCCTGCATGTACGAAGTCCATCCCCAGCACTACGTAACCAGGGTGGTAGTGCATGCCTGTAATCCCAGCACTCAGGAGGCAGAGGCAGGAGGATCACAAGTTTAAGATTATTGTTGGCTACTTATGGAGTTTGAAATCACCTCATCTCAAAGCAAACAGTTTCCTTTCCTTTTAACCCCAAAGCGGGGAAAAATGGCTACTGGGAGCTGGTTTCTAGCTTTACATCCACAGTCAGCTCTGTGACTGCTGGTCCCCAGGATCAAATGCTCTTGAAGTAGTTAGCGTCTTTGTGACAGTGGCATTGGGTGTACTGGGTGTAAGGACAGCGAAGCCTTCATTTAGTGCTGGTCTGAAGCAGCATGCTTCTTTGTTGGTGTGAACAAAGTCAAAGACATGTATTTGCAGAAGTGCTGGGAATCTCTGCGGAGGGTTAGGAATGCTCTGTGTGAGTGTTGTGTCATGACTGTAGCATGTTTCTGGATTAAGACAGGTGTGATGTTGCTTGGCTGAGGCAGGACAGCCTTGAGTTCGAGGCCATTGTGGGCAACATAGGAGACTCTGTTTGAAAATAACATGTGGTTGTGTGATACATTATTTGGGATGACGCAGAATTCAGGTACAGATGGCAGAGTGCTTCTTTGATACTGTGTCTTTGGAGAGAATGGCATTTCTGAGAAAGAACAGAGCAGTACATGATCATTGTTCTAAGCTGAAGTTAGCATGTATAGAAGAAGGTAATTTATATTTTATGCAAAGTTATAGTTTTTTTTTGAGATAAATTATTATAGCCCCACCTGATAACCTGAGTTCAGTCTCAGGCTTACATGGAAGGAGAGAATTGACTTCTGCAAGTTACCCTCTGACCTCCACACAGCTGCTGTGGCACATGCACACACAAATGCTAGAATTGCTGGGAATGGTGGCACACACTTTTTATACCTGCACTCAGGAGGCAGAGGCAGATGGATCTCTGTGAGTTCAAGGCCACCCTGGTCTATATAGTGAATTCCAGGACTGTCTCAAAAAAGACTAGAGTGAATGTCCAGCCTTCCTTCCTTTTGACGGTCTGATTCTAAATTCTAATTCTGATTCTAAATCTGGCCTTGAACTTGTGGCAGTTCTGCTACCCAGACTCTCAAGTGCTGAGAACCAGGATGCCTGGCGTGTTCTTGGTGTGTGTCTGTCTTTGTGTGTGCATGGGACAGCAGCTGTGGAGGTCAGAGGGCAACTTGCAGAAGTCAGTTCTCTTCTTCCTTGTGGGCCTGACATTGAACTCCGGTGGGCCTGGGAAAGCTATCTTGAGTCTTTAGACCAGTGGCTCTCAACCTTTGGGGGTCGAACAACCCTTTCACGAGGGTTGCTTAAGACCGTCTGAAAACACAGATATTTACTTTACAAATCATAACAATAGCAAAATTACAGTTATGAAGTAGCAATGAAAAATAATTTTATTGGGCTGGAGAGATGGCTCAGTGGTTAAGAGTTCCCAGCACCCATGTGGCAGTTCACAAGTGTCTGTAACTCCAGTTTTAAAGGACCTGGCACCCATGGCAAAATACCAATGGCATGGCAAAAACACCAATGCACATAAAATAAAAATAAATAAATAAAAAGAAAATAATTTTATGGTTGGGGGTCACCACAGCATGAAGAACTGTATTAAAGGGTTGCAGCATTAGAAAGATGGAGAACCCCTGGCTTAGACAGTGGATATCCATCCGTACTGCCTTGGCTATATCCGTTTGTTTGTTCATTCACTCATTCAAGACAGGGCCTGGCTATGTAACTCTGGCTTGGAACTCACAAAGATCCACCTGCCTCTGGGATCAAAGACTTGCACCATCATACCCGGAAGCCTTGGCTGCATTAAAAAAACAAAAACTGAAGTGGGAGATGTGGGGGGAGTAGTTAGAAGCCCTTGAGAGTATTGTGAGGAATGAGACATGCACTCAGGCTGGCTGGCACCTAGACAGTTCTCCAGCATGTCAGTTCCTGCTCCTGTCACCTGATTTCAGGAAATCAGGTAGGACTGCCCGAGAGTCACACCAGTGCCTTGTGTGCACTAAGAAGAAACGCCAGTAATTACAATATGCCATTCATTGAGGATTTCAGACACACCAAGTTATGAATTGGTGATAGATGGTGTTGTGGTGCCTCTGACTTAAAGTCCTGAAAATTGTTTGCATATCACAAATTAATGCCATCTGTCCTCAGTTTAAATATAACACAGTATGAGGGAAGTTTTTTTCTTTCTTTCTTTCTTTCTTTTTTTTTTGTACCAGGTTTATGTTGGATTTGGTCTTGTGAGCTATAGTATTGGAAATTAACATGTTGAATTATCTTAGGTTTAGGTGATAGGTTGGATGACACTCCAGATAGGCATGGGGACTTCATTTGCTTTCTTCAGCAGTTTAGAAAAAAAAAATATGTGAGCCATATTTTATATGAACCATGTTTTCAGAAATCAAGCATGGAACTGTTGGTAGACCTGTTTGGAAGCTGAAGGCAAGGGAGGGGATGGTGGTGCCCATCACCTTTTTAATGATTCAGGGTTTTTGGCAGAAAGCCTGCTATGAAAACACCTTGGCTACATCCAAACACTTTCAGCTCTGCAAGAACAATGTTGGTATTTGAAAGCAATGTGTTGTCTGGGTTTCCCACTATGAGTTAAATGTGGACTGTGTCCTGCAGAGGTTGAATGAATCACAGGCTACCTAGGCAGCCACTTTGTGTGGTAGAGTTGCTATAGGACATGCTTAATGGTAAAGGTAGGTAATGTTCAAAGGGTAAAAAGATACCTGATGGCATATGGCCTGGATGACACCATTTCTCTCTTTTCCTCCCTCCCTCTCTCTTTTTGGCTTTTCGAGACAGGGTTTGTCTGTGTAGCTCTGGCTCTCCTGCAACTCCCTCTGCAGCCCAGGCTGGCCTGGAATTCAGAGATCCACCTGCCTCTGCCTCCCAAGTGCTGGGATTAAAGGTGTGCGCACCATCACGGCCTGCCTGACACCATTTCTCTTAAGAGCCATGTATGTTTAGTGTTGTGCATAGGGCTCATATAAAACTCACTTTTTGGTCAGGGTCTCACTGTATAGTTCTGGCTAACCTGGAATTTACAGAAATCTGCCTGTCTGCCTGAGTGCTTGGAATAAAGGCGTGTCCCACCATACCTGGCAAAAATATCTTTAAAAAAAAAGCCATTTCTTATTGTTAATACCACAGTGAATCATGGAAGTTGTTTAGGGGCCTGACCTATTCACTTCCTGCATTATTTGTGGCTTACTCCATTGGCTCCAAATTGCTGGATTCTAATTTTAAAGACAACCAGATAACCCACCCAGGAGGCAGATGCTTTCTGGGTTACTTTGTCTTGAGAACATTCAGCATGTAAAGTATTTGAATTCTAATATAACAACTTTTCTTTTTCTTCTTCTTTTTTTTTTTAAGACAGAATCTCATATAGCCCAGGCTGGCCTTGAAGTCTTGATCCTTCAGCCTCAGGGTCCTGAGTTCGGGGTTGACAGGAATGTGCCACCATGCTCAGCTCATACTAGAATATTATTTGAGGTGTTGATTATAATTTTATAAAAGATGATTCTAGCTGATATGGTGACTTATGCTTGTAGGCAGGCCTCGCACTTAAGGGCAGAGGCAGAGGGATCAAGGTCATCCTCAGTTATATAGCAATTTAAGGCCAGCCTGGGCTGTATGAGACTCTGTCCAAAACAAACAGTAATAACAAATCAAGCCAGTGTATTTTCATGTCTTAATGCATCCTGAAACATAGGTGCTGCTCCCCAAATAAAAAAACCCAGCAGAGTCTACTTGCCGAATTTTGTATAGAGCTCACCAAAACAGTACGAGCAATTAGAGTTTACTCTGGAAAAGGAGTAGAAAACGGCGCCTAATTAGAAATAAAAGGAAAATTATCCTCTAGTGGGGAGAGTTAACCAGTGTAGTCCTTTCCTGGTCACCTGCTGGGCAGTGCAGCTCAGACCAAAGCCAGTCTAGACCTCCCAGCGGGTTTTTCGGGAAGTGGGATTGTGCCAGTGCCGTCCATGGGTTCCGCTCCAGCAGGGTGAGTCAAGGATTCAGTGGTTCTTACACCAGCATAGACTGCGCTTTACTTAGAAAAGAAAAATTCATTATTCAGAAGTACATGCCTCACGGCCTGGGGTTTGTTTTAGTTAGTGTTTTTAAATAGACAGTGCCTGCCATTGGTAGAAGTGGGTACCAGGGTCTGACATGCCCAGGCTTCAGTCCCCTAGCACTCTGCCTTTTCCGGTTTTCAGACAAAGGAGCAAATGCATTTTCCTACTTCAGGGTCTGCCTGAGTGGCTCAGTGACACCCATATCTTCTTTTCCATTTCCTGTTTGCCTTACTGTTTGCTGGGACTAGCTTGGGCTAGCAAGCTGTGAGAGGTGGCTTTGTCCCCCTTTGGGGCTGAGATGTTAAATGATTCTGTTCTGTCATGGAGTACCCTGAAGCTGTATGTTGTGGTGGACTCTCCATCCGCCTGGGTTCCTTAATAATCTCTAGAGTTGAGGGTGTTTCTTTCTCCCCATGGTCCCCTGGCCAGCCAGTACTGGGCACGTGTAATGCAGTGCAGCCAGGGAATGAGCCCTTGTTACATTAATTTGTTTCTGTCCTCTTGGCCCCTCCCAGTTGACACAGCCTGTTTTCTTTTGACAGCTGTGAAATGCATGATACTTTCAATGACCCCAGTTCAGATGATCTGATAGTTTGTAAAAGAACAAAGAACATCTAGTTGAAGATTAACAGTTTTAGGCAACCACTAGATAAAGTCTTTCCCTCAAATGGATATATACCAATGGATACTTTGTAGAAGCAAAACAAAAACTACCTACTTGTTAAAAAATATAAGAGAGCCAGGCAGTGGTGGTGCAGCCTTTAATCCCAGCACTCGGGAGGCAGAGGCAGGCTGATCTCTGTGAGTTCAAGGCCAGCCTGGTCTACAGAGTGAGAGCCAGGACAGGCTCCAAAGCTACACAGAGAAACCCTGTCTGGGGGAGGACACAAAAACCAAACAAACAACTCTCCCCCCCAAATATATATATCTGAGAAGTAAGTATTATTTTTATGGGGTTCAAGTCCTCATTCTTGGGCATCCTTTTTGTATTAGGATATGTATAGTCAGGTTATTTCTAAGGGAAGAAGACAAACATGGAAGCCATGTCTGTTGGCTGTGCTCCTTCCAAGGTAGACCCACAGGATAAAGGATATGGGAAAGAGCTCCTGTATTCTGCCAGGACCTTCATAGGGCAGAGGTGAGAGATACTGACTAGAATGCTGAGAGGCATTAAAAAGTCTCTGGTTGGAAGGGAACAGTTGGTTTGAGCTGTCTGGCTGCTCGGGAAGTGGAAATGGGCAGTGGAAAAGCCTAGATGGGCAAAGGGACTATCTATGCACAAGGGTGTCTGCATGGGAGCTAGTGGGTGGTGGGTGGTGGGGGGCTGGGATGGTGGTGCACAGAATTGGAGCAGAGAGGGGACTGGGAGGAAGGGGCTCATTCTTTCAGCAAATCGGGTAGCTGGGAGGTGGGCCCCAGGATTAGAGGCTAGTAGACCTGGCTGCCATCCGGCTGTGGGGAGTGCTGAGAAGGGTGTACAGAGTCCTAACTCAGGCTACTGCTGCTGCCACTTGGAAAGGAACCTAGTGACAGAATGCTGTCCAAAGAGGGAATAACTTACCCCTCCACAAAGTGGGACTTGTCATGTTCCTGTGCTTCCGCAAAGGCAGGCTGACAGTCTCTCAGGTACTTTGCAGGGATTCCTAAGTTGCGCTAAGTTAAAGCTAAATGACCTACAGATTCTTGTGAAAGATGCTTGTTAGGGCTGGAGAGACGGCACAGTGGTTAAGAGCACTACCGCTTTTCCAGAGTACTGGAGTTCTATTCCCAGTGCCGTGTTGGGTAGTTCACAGTCAACTGTTAATGCCAGTGCTAGGAGATATACCGCTCTCTTCTGGCCGCCATAGACACTGTACTCACATGCTCATACATAGACAAATACATAATTAAAAATAAAATATTTGGGCCTGGAGAGATGGCTCAGAGGTTAAGAGCACTGACTGCTCTTCCAGAGGTCCTGAGTTCAATTCCCAGCAACCACATGGTGGCTCACAACCATCTGTAATGAGATCTGGTGCCCTCTTCTAGCCTGCAGTCATCATGCTATATACATAGTAAATAAATAAATCTTAAAAAATAAAATAAAGGGGTTGGGGATTTAGCTCAGTGGTAGAGTGCTTGCAGGCTCTGGGTTCGATCCATGGCTCTGGGTTCGATCCATGCTCATAAACAAAGAAAGAAAGAAAGAAAGAAAGAAAGAAAGAAAGAAAGAAAGAAAGAAAGAAAGAAAGAAAGAAAGAAAGAAAGAAAATAAAATATTTTTAAAGATTTATTTTTATTATTTTTAGCTATATATGTACACACACACACACACACACACACACACACACACACACACACACGTCAGAGGTCCCTCTGGAGTTGGAGTTATAGGCAGTTGTGAATCAACTCATGTGGGTGTTGGGAGTCAAGCTCAGGCCCTCTGGGAGAGCAATATGCACTACAGAGCCATCTCTCTAGTCCTAAAATTAAATCTTTGGAAATACATTTGTTTAATAACTGTGTGCTGGACTGTCAGGCAAGTAGACAGGTGATACAATGACTGCAGAGATGGAGAAGAAACACTGTTGCTAGTTCTGCACTTTATTACAAAGTTAACTGTTTCTGTTGGCCCTCGAAAAAACATTGTAGTTAGAGGAGATTGAGGGTGTCTGAGCAATTTTTGTGCTAGTCTTAGAGACACTCTAAATAAAGCACAGCTGTAGGGCCGGGAGACTGCAGAGTTGGGGAGGAGCCCGTGCTATGTAAGCGTGAGGATCTGGGTTTGATCCCCAGCACCTCTGCGAAAAGCATCATCCTGAATTCCGGTAACCACAGGATGATTCCTAGGACTTGCTGGCTACCAGCCTAGCTTGGGGTTCAGTGAGTGACTGTCTCAAGAGTGTAGAACAGGACACACAGTGTCCTCCTCTGGAGCTCAGTTGAGGCGCTGGAAGTCCGGTGGCCCTAACTGCGAGGCCTGCCTTGACTGTCCTGCTGATTTACTGTCCTTGCTTTCTTAAACCCTTCTTACAAGTTCTGATGGGTCCCAAGGAGGCCCATTCGGTGGGTGGAGCTGGTATTTGTGTGCTGACTTTCCTTCCCGTTCTGACCCCTTGCAGTCACTCAGATTCTGCAGGGAAGGCTGGTGAAGCCTAGAGCACGCAGGCCTGACTGTTTGATGTGGAGGCAGTTCTCCAACAGCTTCTGTGTCTCCCTTCCCTTCCTCTGGCCTGGCTCACTTAAGCTGCAGCTATGTAGCTTTCGGGCTCAGAGCTTGGATCCACTCCCCAAATATTCTAGAACAAGATACTGTCAAGGGCTAGCTTTGATGACTCAGGATTGGGACAGTTCTTTGGGGGTGTTCCTTCTTTCTCCTGGCCCCTTTCTATAGAAACAGGTCAGAGTTAGTATTGTGTTTAAAAATTATGTGTATTGTGTCCCAGTGCAGGTATGTGCATTTTAATACAGTCCCTATGGAGACCAGAAGAGGGTGTTGGATCCCCTGGAGCTGGAGTTATAGGCAATTTCGAACCACCTGACATGGGTACTGGAAACCAAACTAGGATTTTCTAGAACGTTTCCTGGAAAAGCAGTAAAGGCTCTTAACCACTGAGCCACTGGTCTCTATAGCCCCTGACTTAGTGTTCTACTGGGAGCATGCCCGGTGGAAGGCAGATGCAGCCTTGGGTTCTTCTATCCTTACCTAGTACATAAACCAGGTGTGCTGATGGCTGCACTCAGGAGGAGGAAGTAGGGGGACCAGAAGGGGAGAATTAACTTTGGCTAAATAGAGAATTGAGGGGCAGCCTGGGCCAGATCCTATCTTTAAAGAAAAAGGTAGATGTTAGAGAGAGTGTCACTAATCTGGCCTCCAGCTGGCCTTGTTGCTCAGTAGCTGGGTGACTTTGGCCATATACTACTAATAAAGATATGCCCATTGCTAAAGCTTTTGTTGTTCTCCAGGCAGGAAGTGTGCTAATCACGTTCGCTGACTTTCCTTCTTTCCGTAAACTCAGGAGGGAGGTTGGGTTCCTGTCCCCGTGTTGGAGAGATGCAGGGTAGTAGAGTCAGTGACCCAGTTCTAACCCACACCCTTGGCCTTGAGCAAATTGGGAGGTTCATCTTTCAGCTTAGACAATCCCTACCTCATCAGTGTTACAAGGCTCCAGTGAGGAAACCCAACACTCCGCTGAAGCTCAGCTCCTAGCAGGGGCTGGCCTTGCAAGGCTGTATTTACCCGAGATGTTTTTATAAGTGGACTGAAGTTGAAGAGTTGAGTGGAGGAGGCCTTCTTTTTACTCTATAAGCTGGAGTATAGATTGTGTTTGAGTTTATATTATATAAATATATAAATTAGGGTCTTACAGAGCCCAGGTAGACCTTGATTTTGAACTCGCTATGTAGCTGAGGATGACCTTGTGAATGCTGGGATTAGGAGCGTGTCCCACCATGCTTGGGTTATGTTTCTATACCGTGGGGTATGGAACTCGGTTCTACCACTGGTGCCAAATCTTCAGCCCCTCATCTGTGGCAGTCATTCATTGGAAATCCCGTGACCCACCCTGGGAGTAATCAGTCCAAGGCTGTGTGGACCAGGAAGTGTCTGTCCATTTATTGGGTGATAAGATAACAAGGAGAGAGAATATTTGTTCTCTCCACATTGTTCGACTTTTACCAACCTAATAGTTCCTTTTTGTTGCCATAACTCGGCTGACCACTGCTATTGGTTGCTTACCAAAATCAGAGTAAGCTATACCTCACCAGTTACTGTTTATGTTTTGAACTGTCACTCAGTAACTGCAGTTCTTTAGAAAAACTTCAGGCCTGGGGAAAATATATAGGAAGAGAAAGTTGTGGTGACACATGCCTATAATCATAGTACTTGAGAGGTGGGGGCAAGTGGATCAAGAAGAGTTCAAGGTCATCCTTGGTTACACAACAAATTCAGAGCTAGCCTGGGCTACATGAGTGCCTCTGTCAGAAAACCAAAGTGAAGTTTCCAGGACTTCTCAGAGGTAGAGAGTTCTTGGTGGTCCGGCCACCCCTGCCATGCTGTGACTGTCCTTTTCCTTGGTCTTGCCGGCCACCGTCTCCTCTCCTTGGAGGACTTCACCTTATTTCCGTTTACTCACTGCAGTTGTGGCTTTGAGTCAGAGCAGCCTGCATCTCTGCCTGATCAGTCTGTGAACGTGAGAACAAGGTCCAGGGGGTCTGTGAGCTGAAACTTGCTGGATCCTGGAGCCATTCTGAATGGGACCCAGCAGTCTAAGGGCTGCGAGAGAAGGGACATGAAATTATGCTTCTGGGATTGAGTTTGCCTGTGTGTAGTGTAAGGCTACTACTGCTTCCAGAATTCTAAAGATTTAAGCCGGGGTGATGGCACACACCTCTAATCCTGCACTTGGAGGGTGAAGGCAGGAGAATCGAGACCAGCCTGGCTATATAGCAAGACCCTGACCAGTTAACTAAACAAAACAAAAAGAAACAACGATAACAAAGAAACAAACCAAACCCCCCCCCCAAAAAAAAATCCAGCCCAGTGAAAACTCCTAAACTCAAGTGTTGGTTAAGCAGTGGTGCTGGTTGCTGGTTGCTGCCTGCAGCGGCCATGCCGATGGAAGAGAGTGCTGGAGGTGATCACAGCCATGGTTACCTTTCTAGAGTTTTATTGGGGGAGAAAGGGGGAGAGAGGAGAGAGGGGAGAGAAGAGAGAGGAGAGAGAGGAGAGAGAGGGGAGAGAGAGGAGAGAGAGGGGAGAAAGAGGAGAGAGAGGAGAGGGAAGAGAGAGGAGAGGGAAGAGAGGGGGGAGGGAGGGGTACCCTCTCCGCACGTGGAGCGCCGTATGGAAGGAGAGATAGTAGGGAATAGGAGAGAACACACAGAGGGCATGCCTGCTTTTTAGGCTGGGAGGTCTCACAGGCTGGTGATGTAATTAAGGACATAGTCCTTACAGCAAGTCTCTCTGGTTCTTGTACATCCCAGGGCATTTGTTGCTAACAGCATGGAGCACTTCATAGGGGGCACAGTGAGGGAACCCACACAGTGGCCCCGGGTGGGGACTGTCTGCTGCACCTCGATCCCACAGAACCCTTGGGCACTGTGAGCAGTGGTGCCCAGGAGTCTGGGTGCTCCTGGGCATGATGCTTAGGATTTAACCTTTTAGCGGTGTTGGTGACATGTAAGTGGACATGCTAAATGGCCACCCGCCCATCACAGGGGCTGTGAGAAGACCTCTTGGGCAGGGCACAGGAAGTTCTTTTGGTGGGCAGAGACCCCAAGCATTTCCTGGGCTGTTGTTTACAAGGGTTCAGCTTCACTCCCAGAGCCAGAGCCCAGTCTGGGAATGTTTCCCAGCAGTCTGGGGGTGGAGCGAGGAGGTTTAAGAACAGCCAGAAACCTCACTCTTTTCTCTTCACAAGTTCTCTGCTGAGGTCTGTCTGCAGACACAGCTTGAAAAAAAAAATCTGCTTTGGAGCAGGATAGAACAGCTAACTGGTAATTTTAAAGTAATGGGTACTATTTTTGCTTTAATTTGGTAATGGGGTGTCCCAAAATTAGCTTTTAACTTAGTATTCATGCTATTTTTAAAAATGCATTAATTTCATCCAGGCATGGTAGTGTCTGCCTTTTAATCCCAGCATTCAGGAGGCAGAGGCAGGAGGATCTCTGTGAATTTGAGGCTAACCTGGTCTACAGTGGAGTTCCAGGCCAGCCAGGATAAGAGAGTGAGATCCTGTCAAAAAAAAAAAAAAGAAAAAAAGAAGAAGAAGAAGAAGAAGAAAGAAGGAAGGAAGGAAGGAAGGAAGGAAGGAAGGAAGGGAGGAAGCCTTAAACTGAAGTCTCAGCAGGTTTGACCCCCATCATTTCCAAATTTGTCTCAGTAGATACATTTGGGACAATCAGGCTGTTGGTTGGGAGAAAGAGGACCGACCCTGTAAGTAGCCTGTCTCCCCATCATTGACACCTTGCTGCAAATAATCCTGTAAAGACTGTTTCCCTTAGCTCATTGTTCCTTTGCTAAAAGTTTTGTGGGTCTTTGGTCCCCGTGATCACAGATTAGGGTGTTGGTGATGCCAGGAGCAGTGACTCTGGGCTGTGAAGCCTGCCTGCCTTGACCTCAGTGTATTGCTCTGTGTTTGAAAGTGACTGTCCCTCCTCCACACACTGTGTGTGTGTGTGTGTGTGTGTGTGTGTGTGTGTGTGTGTGTGTGTGTGTGTGTGGGCTCTGAGCTGCATGGCTGGCAAGGGTGGTGCAAGTCTTGAACCTAAATTTAGCTTCCTTCAGAGGCTTCGAAAGCAACTTTCTCAGATTCCCCGACTGGGAGGCTGCCGCTGAGTGGAGGCTTCCTGTGCTGCTGGGTACCCCGAGAGGTGAGAATGAAGAGGCCTTGTACCCTGGCTTCTCTGGGTGCTCTGCCTGTGTGCACCATGTTAAGACTGGGGGTCCAGGCACTTGCTGTCCAAGCCTGATGACTGAGTTCCAGAACTCACGTGGTAGCAGGAAACCTGACTCCCACAAGTTGTCCTCTGATTCCATATGCATGCCGTGGTACTGCACACCTCCCCACATAAATAAAACATGTAAAAAAAGTTAGGGAGTGGTTGGGATGTACTTAGTTGGTAGAATACTTGTCTAGCATGAACAAGGCTCTATTGAACTCTAGCACTGCATAAACTAGGCATGGTGGTACAAGCTTGTTATCCCAGCCTAGTGATCTGGAGACTGGCCTGGGTTTTACACACACACACACACACACACACACACACACACACACACACACACGCAGTGAGGATTTGGTGGCAGTCTAGCAAGTGTGGGAGTAATCTGAGTTGGAGGGCATACAGTCACAATGACTTTTGTTCTGGTTGGGCTGTAGCCCTAGGTGGACGTCCTTACCTATCAATGTCCCCATCAGTGTGTACATTCAGTCGGACCAGGACACTGAGGGTTAGGGACAGTGATGCAGTTGGAAGGTTTTCTGAGTGAGTGGGTCAAACAGCATGTTGGGCCAGAATCAGGGGTATTTTGACTTCTTGAGTCATAGAAATGGTATTTGAAGCTAAGTTTCCTGGCTAAGGCACGTGATCCTAGCACTTGAGAGGCTGAGGCAGGAGGATCCTCAGTTCAGTGTCATCTTGGGCTATATAAGGTGACCCATCTCCAATAAAACCAAACAGATGAAAAGCAGTGGTGTTTTCAGGCTTCTCTTGGGATGGTGCGCTCTCATTTCTTAGGACTTGAAGTCCAGACATAGACAAGAGAGTCGTGCAGAGGATGTTGTGGGAGGCTGATGCCCAGGTCTTCTTGTCCTAGATTTAGGTCCTCAGAGTTGTCTACTGGGTTTAGAGAAGCCCTGGCCTGCCACGCCCTCACACAGCCCTGTGCCCGTGGGACCTGCCAAATCAGGTGGGTTGGGTTTTGTTTGTTTGTTTGTTTGTTTGATTTTTGAGACAAGGGTTCTCTGTGTAGCCCTGACTGTCTTAGAACTCAGTCTGTAGACCAGGCTGGCCTTGAATTCACAGAGATCCATCTGTCTCTGCCTCCCAAGTGCTGGGATTAAAGGCATGACCTGATCAGGTTCTTGAAAACTGTCCCAAGGTCCATGGCTGCTCAGTAAACACAGAGAGTCTCACTCGCAGTGTTTTCCCAGCCTGGGTCAACAGCCTTCCCATGAGCCAATCTTCATTCTCTAGCTCCCCTTTATTTAAATATTTATTCTTTCAAAAAAGGTTAATTTGCATTTGCGCTAAGGTAATATACCCACAGTGCAGTGTTGAAGCTGGGAGATGAGCTGTTTGAAGTGTCTTCATGCTTGGCCTGGCTACAAGCTGCCCACGCCAGAGGCCACCTCAGCTCTTCACCTTTTCTTCCTCTGTCCCCTCTCTAAGTGGGGTGGGTGGCATGTACTGTTTACAGTGTTGTACTTTAACTCATTGTATCTAGATAATCTTCCTGTGTCAGTAGATGATAGTGCAGTGTTTTTAAACTGAGGTGAGGCGGGGAGAGATGGCTCAACAGTCAGGAGCGTCCGGGTTCAGTTCCCAGCTCTCATCCTGGGCCATTTACACTGCTTACAACTCTAGGGTGCATATGCTACAGATGTGCATTCCAGCAGCATGCTCTCACACACAAAATAAGTAAATGTAAATGCTTTTAAAGTGGAGATGAAATTGACCCAATAGAGACAGATGTCCACTGCATCGTTCATTCCCAGTGCTGGGTATCTGCTGGTCCACTGTAAGAGCACCCAGGTGATCCCCTAAAGGGCAAAGTGGTTCTCCACCTTCCTAATGCTGCGACCCTTAATACAGGTAGGTCCTCATGCTTGCTGACCCCAACCATAACATAATTTCCATTGCTACTTCACAGTTGTAATTTTGCTACTGTTATGGATCATAATGTAAATATCTGTTTTCAATGGTCTTAGGCGATCCCTGTAAGTTGTTTAATTGCCAAAGGGGTAGTCACTACAAGCTGAGAAACGCCACTCTAGAACATTCTCATTGTTACCCCCCAAAAAACCCAAACCAGGACATATTAGGCAGACTCATTGCCCACCCCCAAGTCCTGGTGACAGTTAATGTGATTCCTGTTTAAGAACCTGCCTGTCCTGGATATTTCATATCAACATTGTGTAACATGTAGCTTTGTTAGCTTGGTACAGGTTTTCAGATTTCTTTCATCTTGGAGTCTTATCATTACCAAGTCTTGCTGAACAGTCCAAGATAGCCTGGAACTCATGATTTTCCCTCTTCAGGCTCCTGATCACTGTGTTTATGGGCAAGAACCACTGTAAATGGCTTACATTTATTCCTTTTTATGAGTGAATAGTATCCTATCATCCAGAGTTATCACATTCACCCATGAGTCACTTTGTTGACAGTCCAGGTGTTTGTACTTTTGGCCTAGGATGTAATATGCTCATGAGTGTCTGTGGGCAGCGAGCGTGTGTGAGCTTTTTTTTTTTTTTTTTTAACTGCTTTAGGGTGACCTGAGTTTGGAAATGGCTGGGCTGTTTGGGATCATCAGTTCTGAGGAACTGCACATTGTTTTCACCAGGCAGCATGGTTTCACCAGCCAGCACTGTGCCGTCTGTTTTCCACACTGTGCCAACACTTGATATTGTCTGTTGCTTGCTTTGAGTTGGTTTTTGCTCTTCATTTGTTAGAAACACCAGGATGGGTGTCAAGTGTTTTTTTATGGTGTTGTTTTAATGACTGATGATAGTTTGTGTCCTTTCTGGGGCATTTGTATGTCTTTGGGAAATATCAGTTGTTGTCTTGTTGTTTTATGGATGTTCTCTATCTTATTTATATTAGTTTTAAAGTAAAATTTATTTTATTTTGTGTGTGTTTATATGTATGTGTTTGTATATGTGTGTTTATGAGTATGTGTGTATAACTATTTATGTGTATATGTGTATGTGTTTTTATGTGCATGAGTATGTGTACAGGTGTTTATGTGTATGAGTATTTATGTGTATGTGTGTCTGTATGTATGTGTGTTTGCTTATGTGTTTATGTGTATGTATATTTAGTGTATGAGTGTCTATGTGTATGTGTGTTTATGTGTATATACATTTATGTGTATGTGTGTGTATGTACATTTATGTGTTTGAATCTATGTATGGATGTTTATACTCATAGTGGTGCTTATGTGTATGGATGTTTATGTATATGTGTGCTTTCAACCTGTTGGTATATTTGGATCAGGGAGGATTCTCTGCTAACCTAGATGGCACATCTTGGATCATGTGTTGTAAGTCTCTACCTTTAATTGAAGAGTTTAACTTGTTTGTGTTCATGTGATTGCCTTACTTTTGGAGTTCCTGGAGAGATGTCCTAGTGCTTAAGAACACTTCCTGTTTTTATATAGGACCCAGGTTTGTCTCTAGCACCCACATGGCAGCCCACGACTACTCTTAACTCCAGTTCCAGGAGATTGGATGCTCTCTTCTGGCCCACAAGGGCATCTGTGTGCACATGGTGCATATAAACTCACAAAAGCACACATATATACACATAAATTAAGGAGAAAAAAAAAGCAACAAAACTTTGAACAAGAACTCATTATTTGGCTGGTCTCTAAACCCATAATCCTCCTGCTTCCACTGTCTAGGCCAAGGTTACAGGCATGTGCCATTGTGCCAGCTTCAGTCTGCCTTTTGTTTTTATGTCTTACATTTTTTCTTCACTCTATTCCTCCATTGCTCCTATGTTTATATTAAATGGATATTTTTCTACTATAGCATTTTGATTCATTTTTATTTATTTTATCATGAACTTTAAACTATTTTCTTTGTGTGTATTTTGTGGATCACAAAAAGTCTTAATTTACGACTTTCTAGTTTGACTGCCTGTATCGTTGGTGTAGTATATGGGAAATATGCTGCCATTTTTCTTGTTACTGTCACCGAAGTATATGTCTTTGCATTATATGCTCATCACCGTAGGTTAGTAGTTTGTGGAAACATATTTTAAACAAAGAGGTTATAGGCCAAAACTGTAGTCCTGGGCTTTATACTTAGCCTCTGTATTTTCCTTTATTTATTTATTTGGTTATTTTACTTTATTGAGACGGGGTCTCACTATCTAAATTTGGCTGTCCTGGAACTTGCTCTGTAGACCAGTTTAGCCTTGAACTCACAGAGATCTGTCTGTCTTCTTCTTGTTTTGTCCCATGTAGAGTTCTTTCATCCAGTTTTGCTCACTTACTGATTCCCTGAGACCTTGTTCATCTTTGGACTTACTTTTATGATCACACGCAGCGCTGTGGATGAGCCAGAGTTTCCCACCTCTTGGACCACTCCGTCCTCAGTGATGCGGAGGGTGACACTCACAGGCAGCATTTCTGTGCAGGCACCAGGTGCCTGTGGACGGTACTCCACAGCAGAGGGGGACTGCTGACTTAAAAGACACCTGGGCTGGCGGGACGCTAGGCATTAAAGGGTAAGGCGTACAACCAAAGGCACACATACTTTGAGAACTACCCTGCATGCTTGGATCACTGTGTGGCATGTTGTGAGTTTATGTTTGTCCCAGTCTGTTTCCTCACTGTCTTTTCATAGATTGTTGATCTTGGACTTTGCCAGTCTGCCAGGTGAGAAATGGCACCTCCATGTAGGCTTAATCTGTATCTGTTGTGTGAGGTTGAGTAACTTTTTCTTTTTATTAAATTTTTAAAAAATTTATTTTACATACCAGCCCTAGTTTTCCCTCCTTCTTCTCCTCCCCTTTTTTCTACCCATCCCCTCCATTCCTCAGAAAGGGTAAGGCCTCTCATGGGAGTCAACAACACATGGCATATCAAGTTGAGGCAGGACTAAGCTCCTCCCCCTGCATCAAGGATGAGAGGCATCCCAAAGTTGAGCATCTTAACAGAGCTGTTTTTTGATATCATCTCTCTGGGAGAAGAGTAGGGCCACTATTTTGCTGCATTGGGTTTCTAGATTAATTTGGAAAGTCTACAACAGTGTTGACTCTTTCCTTCCACAACTTAGGTTTTCCCATGTGTTCAATTCTCAATATACAAAGCTTAATTCCTATTGATGAAATCGCTTAAGTTTACAGCTGGGGAATCTTTTCTTTTTATGTGTTCCACCACATGAGGACTCCCCCTCCCCCCCTTTACTTTGAACTGAGGTTTTTGTGTACATGGCCAGTGCTCTTACGGGAATCCATCAGAACAGTGCTTCAGCTGGTTCCTGGAGTAATCACGAGGTTTCAAACTGGGATGTTGGAGGAGCGTCTGTCTTACTTTTGACACTTGCTCATGTCCTCTTAAGTACTTAACGCTCTGTGACAGTCTGCAGAGGTAGGCATACAGGTGGCTCTGTGGCTGTCTCTGCCTGCTTCTGACTTTTATGGAAATATTTCTTGTTTCACATGAAGCCCAGTGCTAGGTTTTAAGTTGAAATATGTATTTCTTGTCACATTGGGAAAGCTCTTCTGTGTTCTTTATCAGGTTTTAAAGATGGTGAAGGGTGTGAGATTTTATCATATGCTATTTGGTGTCTCTGGTGATTGCAGCCATGCAGGGCGATTGAAGGACAGCCTAGAGCTCAGCCTACAGGGTGTCTTGGAGGAGTGTGGAAGGCTGGGTGGAAGGTGGAGGCTGGAGCCACCATCTGCTGCTGTTGCTGTGGTGCTGACAGAAACAGGGAAGCAGGAAGGAGCCCTGCTTTCTCTCTCCTTACCTGTCAGTCACACATCATTGCTTTGACAAGATTCCTGAGAAGAAGCTTGAGGGCCCGAAGACTCATTTTGCTTACAGTTCTAGAAAGATCAGTCCATTATGGTAGGCAGGTGTGGGCAGAGCAGCTCACATTATGGTGGGCAGGAAATAGAATTGAATAGTACCTGGAAGAAGCCTGGATAAGACCTAGCCTCTAGGACCCACTTCCAGGGACATGTCCTGAACCAGCTTCTCCTTCTACAGCACCACCTCCCAACAGCTGGATTCTAATCTTGAATCCACCAATGGCTTGGCCATCTGTTCCCTGTGATCCAGAAAAGCCCTTGAACACACAATTATGTTTTACCTGTCTTCTGAGTGGTACTTATTTTAAAAAAAAAATTGTTAGTGTTTGTATGAGTGTGTGTGTGCTCACAGGCCACGCCACACCACAACACGTGTGGAGGTCAGAAGACAACTCTTGGGCATCAGTTTATTTATTTTTTTCCCCCAGACACCTTGTTGGGTTTGTTCAGGTCTCTGTACAAGCTGTCTTACCAACGCTCATAGGCGCTTCTCAATCCAGTCAAAGTGACAGTCAAGATTAACGTTAGATTTAATGGAGGATGTCCCTTTGCAGGAACTGGCCGGTTGGATTCTAGCAGACACACAGCATGGAATATAGCAGAGTGGGCTTAGGGAAAAGAGCAAATGGGACCCTGCCCCACCTTTTATGTGCTGTTTCTGCATGTCCAGAATGCTTTTCTGCAGGGTGAATTTACTTCTTAGTAGTATGGCAGGATAGTTGTGTTCTAAATGACAGGTGACACTAACCTCACCCAAATAAAGTTGTGCATATCACGGTAGTCCGGCAGCTGTGTCTCTAGTGACTAGGTAGAAAAGATGTCTTTGCAGAGCCCAGGTGTGCTAGGCAGTGCTGCTGGGCCCCAGTTCCCTCTCTCTGCAGTGAGCAGGGAGTGAGCTGGTTCCTGCCTTAGAGCTTATTGGAGGAACGACTGGGTCAAGTCGTCACCGTATCTGAGTTTGCCTTTGCCTGTAGATTCAGGCCATCATCTTTGATCATAAATTCACCAGCAGGTGAATTACGGCCTGGTGTGCTGTCTGTGGCACAGAGGAAATGATTTCTTGGAAAGGGAGTATTTTTCTTTTCTTCCTGGTGGGTGTCTTCTAGGGTAGCTAGCACAATTCTATATCCAGCTCGTTGGCCTGATGTTGTCATTATGGTGGCCTTTTTCTAAGAAGTGCCCTGGTTTGTTTATTGGGTGGCTTTACATAAAATCTATCTGACCGATGTCTGAGCTAGCTCCTCCAGTATGTTTTCTATTTTAGACCTTTCAAAGCTAAACTTCTCTGGTATTTCACTATTCCCTCAGGTTACCACGTGAGGTGGGCATGCAGAGGCAGGGCTCTCTGGAGCCCAATGAGGGCCTTCATTGGATGCTCACAGAGGTTGTTTCCAGGTTAAGTGCTGCTACTCTTTACTAACTGTGGGGTATAGATCAGTGGTAGAGTTCTTGGCTAACATGTGTGAGACCCTGGCTTACAGAACTCAGTACCAGGGGTGGGTGGAGTGGAGAAAGGAACAATTCTTCAGATGAGTGAGCCTGATAGGTTGTGTGCAGGGGCTTGTTTGGGGGCCCCTTGCTCAGACACCACACCATGGCTTTGGCCCTGTAGGTGTGATCAGGGCACAGCCTCCTTCGGGTGACTTGCTCTGCTCTCTTGGGGTTTTCATAGTTTTTCTCAAAGCTCTGAGGTTGGAGATGTCTGTGGGCAGTGAGTTTTGAGGATTCTTATCCAAGCTCAGCAGCCATGCCTTTCATCCTTTGGGTTGCTTGTCACAGGATTCTGGGACAGTTGTGTGTTTGCTGGTAAGATGAGCAGAAACTGTCTTTAATAGTTCTTTATTGTTACTGAGACCCAGGAGGCAGTAAAGGTCACCTCTTGGATCACGAAAGGCCACTTGAGTTAGCCTCAGCAAGCCTAGGGGAAGCCCGGTGTTTCTTGCTTCCTGAACTTTTGGATGAAAATTTGCTGCTGCTGGGAACTGCTAGGGATTGACGCTCACCTCTGTGTTCAATGGAAGTTGTCCCTGTTTATAGAGGATATGAGACTGGGGGTTTCCATGAACAGCTCATGTGTTTGGGTCATGAGGAGCCAGAAAACCCAGTCAGGATTGTTTCCAAGTTTGGACCCTTTTTGTCATTGTCCAGCTTTAGCTTTCCTCAAACAGCACTGCCCATTGTGAGTGGCTTCCTGGGGGTGTGTGGGTGTGTGTGTGGGGGTGTGTGTGTGTGTGTGTGAGGCTGATGTGTCCACTTCTTTGTAGATGATCCCTTTCTCTCTTGGTCTGTAGCAGTGTGGGCCACCGGTTACTTTGGTTCAGTCATGTTTCTTCTGGTGACACAGGGATGCACCACTGTTAAACACGTGACACAGATCCTAATGTTACTTTTTCTCTTGGCTGGTAATTAAAGCAGTGTTAGGACTTCTTTCATCTTCCCACGTTTACTTGCTGACTGGCTAGTGTTTTATCAGCTTGACATAAGCTAGAGTTACTTGGGAAGCTCAGTTGAGAAAATGACTCCATCCCATTGGCCTGGAGGCAAGCCTGTGGAGCTGTTCTTAGTTAATGACAGATGTAAGAAGGTTCAGCCCAGTGGTGGGAAGTGCCACCCCAGGGCTGGTGATGATCCTGGGGTGTATAAGAAAGTAGACTAAGCAAGCCATGGGGAGCAAGCCAGAAAGTAGTGTTCTCCCATGGTCTCTGCATCAGCTCTTGTCTCCAGGTTCCTGCCTGGATTTCTCTCAGTGCTGGACTATGATCTGAGAGTTTTAAACAGGAATAAACTCTTTCCTCGCCATGTGACTTTTGGTCATGGTGTTTCCTCACAGCAGTGAGAACTCTAAGACACTTGGGAAAGTGTGTGGTGATGGGTGACAGCTAGAAAGTGCGTCTTAATGTTGACAACTTTGGGGTCATTGAGGAAGGCCACCTGAAAGGGAAAGAAGGCAGAAGGATCTGGAATTCATTCATAGACTCTGATTGCCCACCCCCCAGCCCTCAGTTATTTTGATAGGGTATCAGGTTAAATGTATACTCATTATGTAGCCCAGGTTAGCTTTGAACTCAAGAATCTTCTGCTTGCTGTGTGCTTGCTTAGATTGCAGGTGTGTACCACAGCACCAGGCAAGACCTCCCCCCACCCCCTTAAATACATGGTATTTTGTAGCCCAGGCTGACTCCTAACTCTGTATAGCTGAGAATGACCTCAGACTTTTGAGTCTCCTGTCTCTACCTCCTGAGTGCTATCCCTCCTGGTTTATGTGGTGCTGCAGATGGAACCCAGGGCTTTGTGGATGTTAGCAAGTGTTGTACCCACTGAGCTACATTCCCAATACGCTGTCTCAAGGCTATGGTCAGGTCTGAGCTACATTCCCAACCCAAGGCCTTAGAGTTCTTAGAGTGAGAGCTGGCCGCCTGTCTGACTGGGCTTTCCCTACTCTCCCCCCCTACCCCACCCCCACATGCATGCTCACCCCCACTGTAGTGGCAGCCAGAGCTTAGGACATTTTCCTATGGTTCTTGTGACCTTATGTTCTCAGTGTTTACCAAATACTTCAAATACTTTCCCCCAAATTTTGCCCTTCATTTCATAAGCTGCACATTCAGGCCATAAAAGGACCCACTGAGATAAATGTTAAAGTCCCACAAATCAGTGTGTCTCAATTCAGATTTACACAAGACTTGGAGTAATTTCGTGATGGGTGGGACATGACACTCCTAAATTTTCCATATTTTCCACTTGGTTTCTTGGGGACCACATCTCTGGAGAAGTGTCCTGATGCCTCTAACTCCGGTAGTAATGAAGTGACAGCGACTTCATGCACTGTCCCTTACAAAGGGGAGACTCTGATTGGAAGCCTGGGCTTTCTAGAATTTTCTCCTGGGAAAAGGGTTCAGGGAAGTAGCAGATGAAAGTCCAGGAGGGAGAGAAGATCACAAGGATGTGGAGTGGGGGCTGGGAGGGATGCACATCAGGGAAAGAGGGGAGCAGAGGCACACAGCTGGGAAGCAGCTGGCATTTGTGTGCTGAGGGAAGAGGGGTCATTGGGATTTGGAGGCAGTGCACTCCTGGGAGAGGAGCGATAGTGGGATAGGCCAGTGTTTGTGGGAACCCAGCTGTGTGGTGGAATCTTATAGATGTGATTAGAACGCAAATATCTGTCTGAATACGACAAATATGTGGTTATGAACACAGCATGAAGCTGGATTGCTAGATTTCAGATTCTTGGTAGCAGGGGCACTTGCTGAGAGGCTGGAGTTGGGCTCAGTGGTAGAGCACCTGCCTAGAACCCCCCAGTGAGGGGCTGGGGTGTGGCTCAGTGGTAGAGTACCTGCCTAGAACACCCCAGTGAGGGGCTGGGGTGTGACTCAGTGGTAGAGCACCTGCCTAGAACCCCCCAGTGAGGGGCTGGGGTGTGGCTCAGTGGTAGAGCACCTGCCTAGTATGGAGAGTACATCCTCAGCACTGTGAAATAAATAAGAAAGCAACAACAAACTTAGACCCCTTAGCACTGCCACCTTGGGTAGATTACTTGGTTTCCTTAGGATTTCTCTGTATATTCCTGGCAGTCCTGAAACTCGATCTGTAGATCAGGCTGGCCCAGCTGAGAGATTCCATCTTTGAGCTTGTGTGTCATTCAGTGTTTTATCATTGGCTGTGAGAGCAGTTACCATCAAACCAGGCAATGTCCTTGAATTTACAGAATAGCATAGATGAGACAGTCCTTGCCTTAAATGGAAGCTCTGTGCAGCTTTGGAGAATGTGTGTCTGTTACATGTTGGCATCCGCTTGTTTGTAAAGTCTGGTTATGAAAAGATTGTGGTTTCCATACATATATTTAAAGTATCCTGAGTCATGGATTGAAATTAGTGCCTGACATAATATCTACCTGAAAAAGATTTCTGCTTTGTCATGTCTTAACACAAAGGCCATGCGTTGACTGCAGTAATTCATGGCAACCCAGTAGTTAGCTGGTATAGCAGTACTCATTCTAAACACTCTGCTGTGTCTGTGTCCTTCGAGAGATTTCTGTATTGGAGTGAAATTAGCATTTGATTTTGCAGGAGTCTTAGGAAAGGGGCCCACATATGCGCGCACTGTAGATTGTCTGTGAGTGCTGTGTGTGGAAGAGGCTGGAGAGCAAGAACTCGGCTCACTTGCTGTTCATTGTCTGGACTCAAATCTAAAGTCACATTTATGGTACTTGCTGCTCTTCCAGATGACCTGGGTTCAGCAGCCATGCTGGCAGCTCACAACTGCCTGTAATTCCAGCTCCAGGGGATCCTGTATTCTTGTTTGGATTCTTTGAGGGTGTGTGTGTGTGTGTGTGTGTGTGTGTGTGTGTGTGTGTGTGTGTTGTGTGTTTGTGTTGCTCCTGACTTTATTTCAGGTGCTTGTAGAGGCAGTTAGATCTGGAGTTGGAGTTATAGACAGCTGTGAGTCACCTGAGCAGGGTGCTGGGAATCAAACTTGGGTCCTCTGGAAGAGCACCAAGTTTATTTGACCACAGAGCCATATCTCCAGCCTTTTTTTTTTTTTTAAATTCAAATATTCATGATAGTATCACATTCAAGCTTTTTTATATTTTTTATACAAAAAAGACAATATGAATTAAATACTTTTCGTTGTTTACCACTTCTTAGCATGGGCTTGAAATGTCAGAGTTCCGCTTACAAGATGGGCTGCACATTGTTTAGTATGTGTATGCATTCTCTCTGGTTTGGGGTATGAATATTCACTGTCTTGAGGTGTTTAAACTTGAGCTGGAGCACTCTGCCTGCTGAGTGAGCATGAGGACCTACATCTGGTCCCAGCATCCACATGAAAAGGCAGGGCATGGCAGCATGCGCCTGTCCCCAGTGCTAGGGAGGCTGAGCAGGGCAAATCCTGGGGTTCACAAGCCAGCCAGCCTAGCCAAAATGGCAAGCTCTAGGTTCAATGAGAGATTCCATCTCAAAGCAGTAAAGTGGAGAATGGACTGATCGAGACGCCCACATCAGTCTCTGGCAACATGTAAGCATGCATGTGCATGCGCGTGCATACCACACACACACACTCTACAGATACATACTTAGGTGGGTGCATGAGCCTCAGGGGCATGTCAGTGTGTGCAGCATTTGTTGTGGAGCTCTGTTCATGTCTGGACATCTCTGGATAACTTGGGAAGGATGACGTCGTATCTCTCTGGTTCTGCATGTTCTTATTGCTTCCCAGGGCATAGATGTCTCAATTTCCTCCTCACTGCAGCCGTGAACTCTCTCTTTCTAGTCTTCTATTTTGAGCCTTAGCTTGACTATTAATAGAGCATTTCCACTGTTGACTTCCAGGCTTTGACTCTTGACTTATCCAGGGAAGCTGCTGTGTCCAATGGTAACACAGCTCAGAACTAGGAGCTCTTCTTTATGCTTCAGATAAAAGTATCTCCTGATGGTAATGATGAAGACTTGCTGGATGGCTGATTTAGAATTGGGCCAAAAGGTCTTCACTGAGGTCTGCTTGACTCTTGACAGCTGTTGTGGGCTGCAGTGGCTGCCTTGGGATGCTCGTGGGAAGTTGGTCCGGGTACTTGGGAAGAGCTTTCCTTCCGTGCTGCTTCTAGGCTTTGCCGGGTCCATCATCTGCAGTTCAGCAGTGCCTTAGCCAAGTCATGCTTCTGTTTGCATGTTCTGCATGGGCTTCTCCCAGACTCACGGTGTGTGTGTGTAGGTTGGAGGTCTTCCTCTGTCACTTTCCAGCTTCTGTTTTGTGACAGTCTCCCACAGAACCCGGAGTTCGATAGGCTGTCCAGTGAATGCCAGGGGTCTGCCTTTGTGTCCCTGGTACTGAATGTGCTGGAATTTTGTGTGGGTGCTGGGGATCTGAACTCGGGTCGTCTGCAGAGCGTTCTACAGGCTGAGCCATGTCTTAGGCTCCCTGTTTACTCGATGGCAGCCTGCACCATTGTGTCCTGCTTTATCACTTCTTGGAGATTCTAGCCACAAATCTCTCCATTGTTGCCTCTATTCTTTTTCCTCTTTTCTTTCTGGATTCCACTTGAGCTCAATTTAGAGTTTCTTACTGTGTGAGCTTAGTTTGTTTCTCTATTTTTTGTTTGTTTGCTTATTTTCCTCCCCCTCCCCCCCCCCCTCCTCCTCCTCCTCCTCCTCCTCCTCCTCCTCCTCCTTTTTGATTTTTCTAGACAGGGTTTCTCAGAGTAGTCTTGGCTGAGCTGGAACTCACTCTGTAGACCAGGCTGGTCTCAAACTCACAAAGATCCACCTGCCTCTGCCTCTCGAGTGCTGGGATTAAAGGTGTGCGCTACCATGCCCAGCTCTGTTTTTCTGTTTCTTTCGGTATAAAGTTAGACTCAAGATTTATGACTTTTCTTCTTTTCCAATAAAGACATTTAATCTTTTTTTTTTTTTTTCCTTCTATGAGGGTGGGCAGCAAGATGGTGCGGCAGGTAAATATATTTGCTGTCATGCCCTGGAAACCTGTACAATAGCAGATGTGGTGCACATCTGTAATTCCAGCATTTCTATGGTGAGATGGGAGGTGGAGTAAGGAGAATCTCCCTAAAGTTCAAGGGCAGCTAGCCTGAAATTTGCAGTGTTGTTAGAAACACAGAGTCCACACCTTAACAAGGTGGAAAGAGACAACTGAGCTCCGGAAGTTGTCTTCCTCGGAGCCGGGAAAGGATTATTCAGAAGCGTGGGGTTTAATAGCTAGTGTTTACGGCATTTCCTCTCTTCTGTTGCTTCCTAGTATAGTTCCATGACCAGAGAACATGGTTTCAGTTCTAGTGATTACAGTGTTGACATCTGCTGCTAGTCTAGATTTTCCTATTTCTCTGGGGTTCTGTCATGCTTTGCTTTATAATTTTGAGATTTCGGCACAGACATCCACAGGAGTACAGACTCTGGTGAACTGATCCTTTGCTGTTACACAGTGTCTGGTTTTCTCTTAATTTTCTTTGCCCTGAAGTCTGCTTGGTGTGTATGAATAGCTGGTCCCTATTATGATCATTATTTAAATGTAACACCTCTTTCTCTTTGAGGTGAGATTGCCATGGCTATTCATATGCTGAGTACCAACCAGAGTCAGACCCTGGCCATTTGGAGGGTTTTTTTGTTTTGTTTTGTTTCGTTTTTAAGATTATTTATTTATTTAATGTGTATGGTATTTTGCCTGCACGTATGTCTGTGTACCATGTGTTTGCAGTGCCTGGGGAGGACAGAAGAGAGCATTGGATGCCCTGGAATTAGAGTTACACATGGTTGTAAGCTGCCATGTAGTTGCTGAGAACCAAACCTGGGTCCTTTGAGAGAGCAGCCAGTGTTCTTAACCACTGAGCCATCCTCCCCCCTTTGGATTTTATGTAGTTAAGACTCGAGAGTCCTATGAGTAGATACTGTAGGAGTACTGCTGTTCATGGCCTCGCTGTAGCCAGCCTCTCTGGGTGCCCCGTGCTAGGGAACTTTTTAAACCTCCTTGGGAGGGACAGACAGTGGTCCCCACAGTTCAGGTGTGCTGGCCATTTGTATTTGAAAGCCATCCACTGTCATGTGGAGCCCTGATCCAAGGCAGGGCTGCCCTCTGAACACGGGTACTGTCCTTTTGAAGGCTGATCCAACGGGACCAGAGATTCACAGGGACCCTGCTTTCATAGTTAGAGGGCCACAGCCCTCATCCTGAAGGCTCTAAAATGGCACTGGTCAGTAGGTTACATTGGGCCAAAGCATGGACCTCTGGGTTCTCTCTAGGGTCAGGTACTGCTGTGGATCAGATCTGGGCCTAGTATATTTTTTGGGATGAGGTCTCATGTGGTCCAGGCTAGCCTCTTAATTTTTTGGGTAACTGTTAATGTCTAGAGCCTCCTGCCTCCACTTCCGGAGTGTTGTATTGGGGTCACAGGTGTGCACCACCACACTGGTTTATGTAGTGTTGGGTGTCAAACTGAAAAGTTCGTGCTTGCTAAGCAGGCACTTTGCCGACTGAGCTAAGTACCCAGGCCTACAAAATGGAACTTCTGGCAGTTCTTGAGTTATATACATGGATGGGGTTTGGGGTGATGGTTGGCCATAAGGAATGCCCACCAATGTCAGCCTGTTCTTGGTGAGCCTTTGGCTTGGCATCAAGACCCATCATGAAGATAGGATTCATGATGAGGCCAAGTTAGAAAGGGCTTGCTTTTTCCTTGCCTAGGACACCCACCCATCCATCTGATTGTACTGTGCCAGGAGTCAAACCAGTAGGGAGCTAAAGTTGTAGTGTGGAATTATTTAAAAATTAAGCTAATATATACACCCTGGGTGTTTTGAGTTTCAGCACTGTAGCACAAATCCTAATTGGTCTTAATAAAACCTGGAGCTAGATAATCGTGGTAAATGTTGAAAGATCAGAGAAGCCAGAACAGCCAGCTACTAGAGAGACTTCTTACCTCTGCTGAATCCTCAGCCTGAAAGGGGGCTGGCTGAGTTCCTGTCTCCTCTTGCCTTATAGTCCTCTCTCCTCCCAGCCATATCACTTCCTGTCTCCACCTCCCAAGTGCTGGGATCAAAGGTGAGCCACCATTGCCTGGCCTCTATGGCTAACTAGTGGCTTAGTTCCGCACTTGAGTCTTCAGGCAAACTTTATATCAACTACATAATGCTATTCCCATTTAATAGAAGTCGTTCTCTTTATGGTAGAGAAATGATTTGTTGTTTCTGTTGATATCCTGTCTTACAAAAGGCATTATTTATGAAGTCCTCAGCAAATTTCTAATATTTTGAGTTTGCATCCCTGAAATATTTAAGACTGCTGCTGTCAGGCAAGAGTTTGTTTAAGAACAACTCACCTGCTGGGCTGTGGTAGTTAGTGCACACTTTCAGTCCACACTTGGGAGTTAGAGGCAGGCGAATCTCTGAGTTTGAGGCCAGCCTCCTCTATAGAGTGAGTTCCAGGACAGCCATGGTTACCTAGAGAAACCCTGTCTTGAAAAGACCAAAAACCAAACAAATTATATAAACAAACAAATAAATGAACAACTCACATGGCTTACATCTTTTTTTTTTAAAAGCTTTTATTTATTTATTATGTATACAGTGTTCTGCCTGCATATATGTCTGCAGGCCAGAAGAAGGCACCAGATCTCATTACAGATGGTTGTGAGCCACCATGTGGTTGCTGGGAATTGAACTCAGGACCTCTGGAAGACCAGCCAGTGCTCTTAACCTCTGAGCCATCTCTCCAGCACGGCTTCCATCTTTTAATTGCTTATAGTTGTGTCGACTTTGTGCATAAATTTCAATTGAGCTATTCATGATGAGGTATGGGGTTTTGTGTGTTTGAGATGAGAGCTGATGTAGTCCAGGCTAGCTGTGTAATGAAGATGATCTCTATCTTCTGATCCTCTGCCTCTACTCCCTGGGTTGGGGTCACAGGTGTGTGTCACACCCAGCTTAAAGTGATGCTGAGGCTAGAACTTGGGGCTCTGTTCTGTGGGCAGGCAGGCTCGCTACCAGATGAGCACATCTCCAGCTCCTAAAGTTTTTGTTATGTTAAATTTATTTATTAACACTCATAATTGAAAACTTGGCTTCTTACTTCCATTCAACCTGGGGTCTGTAGTTTTCTCCTGTCGCATGTAGCTGGGCTGGAGAGTCGTCTCACCTGCTAGCACTCACTCTTCTTCCAGAGAGCCTCGTTCAGGTTCCCAGCACTCGTGGTGGTGGTTCCCAACCTCCTATGATCTCAGCTGCAAGGGGTTCCGCGCCCTCTTCTTGACTCCTTGTGCACTCATGCACATGTGTGCACACTTACACACAGACACACACATGTACACATAAATAATAGAGTAAAAGTTAGTCTTTAAAATATTCTATGTATGTATTTTAGAGTGGGGCCAGTTTTTCTGGCCAGGTTCCTTAAATGAACTCTCCCATATGAACAGAGTAAAATCATGAACTGTACTTAATGTGCTGCACAATATCTTCTGTATGAAAATTTTAGGCATGAAATGGCAGAATTGCTCAGGTTTGGGTGCCATTTTTAGAAGACTCGCAGTAATTTATTGTCATTATGGGGCAGTGGCTTTGTTGCATTTTGTTGACATTTTGGCACTATTCTCCCAGGTAAGACTTCACATATCACTATGGTGGTAATTACTTGGCATGTTCTCATTTGATTTCTGTAACTAAAGCTGGCAACAGTGGGTAGGGGGCTCTGACATGGGAGGAGAGTGAAGCCAACGCTTACCCATGGAGCTGAGCTAAAGGCAGCTTTTAATTTGATTGATTCATAATTCACTTTGGGGGAACATTTCCTAAATACGATGGTTTCAGGAACACTAAAGCTGCTCATACATCCAGGAAGGCGTGGGCAGAGAGTAGCAGTATGTTCTGAGTGCAGCTCAGTTCTCCCTGTCATTCCTGACAGGCTGACTGGGGATGCTCTGTCCACAGCCACCTGCCTGTGTCATGCTTGTTCCTGGCCTGTCTGCATGGGTGATGTGGTGTGGTCAGGGCAGGGAATGTCACCACAGTCCGTGTATACTACCTGATGGGACTAGAACCAGTTCTGACAGTCAGTGGAAAGAGGCAGGAGAGGGGTCAGTTCTCATTATTCACAGTCCTTATGATCCACACACCCTCCCTCTGAGGACAGTGAGCATCAAGTCCCAGCTCCTGGAGGAAAGCAGAGCTCCTTTCCTGACATACTCCATCACCAGCTGCCTGATAGACAGCTGAGTTTAATGTACGCTGCTCTAGTTGTCGTTCATGATGGCTGAACTCTAGGCTAACCGCTCAGTAATCCAGGTCCGGACAAAACTGTCTACAAGGCAAGCATCCACCAAGCCCCTGAGCCTTTTACTTTTTAGCAGAGTTGTTAGATATCCTCAATTCACAATTGAAGACTTGGTTTCTTGTCTCAGCTCCTGTTGGCTGGGTTTCTTTTCCCTGTGGAAGTGTGTGTCTAGGGCCTAGAGAGGGCTGCTCAGTGGTTAAGAGTGCATACTGCTCTTACAGAGGAGCCACAGAGCGACTCCCATCCATCATTTGAACAAAAATACATGGCAAGGGGCTGGAGAGATGGCTCAGCCTTGCCATCCATGCTTGGAAACACTGCCTGGCACTTGAGTATGACGTTTGGGGATTGTTTTAAACACTGACAGAACAGGAGCCTGTAAAAACTTGACCAGGCAGATTGTGAAAGATGGCTTGTTTATCATAGTGAGTCCAGTAGAGTGGCACCTTGTCTGACTTCAGCCAGGAACACACGCTGCCAGTGACTCTGTAGTTTTGCTGTTCTGAATGTAGCACCAGCAGCCTTGTGGTGCAGGTGGGAAGATTAAGATCTGGAGAAGTTGAGTAATTTCCTGCATGGAGCCCATCTGATAAAGAGCTAAAGTGTGAGTTTTGAACTCGTGAGTTAGTAATTTCAAAACCCTCATCTGTCTATTGGCCTGGTGTTGTGGAGAGAGGTTCCGTACGGCCTGGAACTTGCATAGTTGAGTTTGGAGCCACCACACATTAAGGGCAGAGGTGGACAGGAGACTTTGTGACATGTGGCTGGAGATTAAACCCAGTGACCCATCCTGAGTGGCAAAGACAGAAAACCCACAACAGTTCTGGGTCCAAGACGGGGCACCTAGAAAGAGAGAGTGGTGGCTTTGAGTGGGGATAGGTACGGAAGGAGCCTGGTAGGACATGTGCTGTATTTGGAGGAGGTTGTGACTTTGAGCTGCCTTGATATTTTCAGTTAGTTGGGCCACCTTCCTAGCTGTCCATACCTAAAGTTGCAAAGACCAGTACTTACTAGCCTGGGTGGCTTCTGCCCTTGGTAAGTCCTAAGTCTTTGAGAACCTTCCTCCTGTGGACAGCTGACATGGAGGGAGGGGGGGGCGGTGGTTTTTTCACCTCTGTGAGGGGCTCTTTCTGTTTGCTCTGCATGTGTCACCATGGTGGGTTCTGGCTCATTCCAGAGAGATCTTTTCCTGGAGTGGTTTCAAACATTGGCATGGCTGAGGTTTGCAGGTGGAATGGATTAGGGCCATCCCATTTCCCCACCCCTTTGGTGTGTGAGGTCTCAAGAAGGTGCTCCACTCCTCTCTCCCTCCCAGCATTCTCACGGGACATTCTGAGCCCAGGCCAAGCTGACCTGTGAGAGTCCAGATTCTCAGGGAGACTCCTGCAAGTTTCCTCTCATTTCCTTCCCCTTATCCTGCAAATATTTTCCACTTGATGCCCACTTAGCAACCTGAGAGAAATGCTTCCTGGGCTGCCTGTGGTTTGACTATATTGTACTTACATATGGTCCAAGTTTGGTGGGTACACACTGTATGAACTATTCCAAATTGTGTGTGTTTCAAATTATGTAAAGAAACAAATAAGTACCCAAAAGCTGGTGCAATATTTTGGGAATGTGTTTCCCTTAGATTCTTGGGGTTTACATACAAACTCCTAAAATGCCCAGATAGTATATATTGTATGTTCAGTAGCCTTATGGTCCCTATTGTATCTACACAATTTTGGTGTTGTAGCCATAGATACCAAGCAAGCCCATGGGTGTAACTGAGGGCCAGTGGAGCTTTGTGTATGAAACTGGGCACAGTTTGCCAACTGAGGCAGGAGCTGCTGGGAGCCTCTGTCAGGGTGAAGTCTTGCAGAGACCAGCAGAGGCAGCAGAGGCATGCCACGGCAGAAAGGTATTTCCTGTGAACTTATGGATCCTAGCGCCACATCATTCCGGTCATTTGGGTGTTCCTTTCTCCTTTCTTTTTTTTCCTTTTTCTTTCTTTTTTTTTAAGGTCTACTTTTATTAACTTTAAATTGTGTGTCCATGTGTCTGTACATGTGCCAGCAGGTACTTGCTGAATCCAGAAGAGGGTGTTGGACATCCTGGAGCTGGATTTACCAGTGGTTGTGAAGTTAGTGAACACTGCGTTTCTCTCATAATGTGGAATTTTCTGTTGTCCTTCAGTCCATCCGTCTGCCCATCTATCCATCCCTAAGTGTGGTGGCTGGGGAGTTGATTGTCTGAGGTCAACAGTTTATGTGGCAGGAAAGACAAAGGCTCTCTCGCCTCCACACAAGATGCCTCAGCCTCCCTCTGCTGTAGGGAAGGGAAGGAGCAGGTGGGTTTGGAGCTTTTCAGCCAGGATCAAACTGTTTGACCAGTGATTATTTGGTTTTCAGTCAGTAGAGGCCTACTTTTTTAGAAAGGACTGGGTGCATGCAGTGATAAGATAAAAAGATTTGCATAGTTGGGTTTGCAGAAATACCTTGGGTGACAAAGGGAAGCAGACAGCCGGAGGAGCTGAGTGACCTGGTGTGTCCTTCGCTTCCCATTGACTGGGCCTGCCCAGAAAGCTTCTAAAGGCTTCAGAAAAAACCAACAACAAACCACTGATCAGTTGTATCGTACCTTTTTTTAAAAAAATTATTAACTTACATTTATAGATCTATCTTATTGTGGTGGCAGGGGGAGGGCGTGTGCCTGCCACAGCACACATGGGAAGGTCAGAGAACAGTCCTGAGTTGGTTCTCACCTTCCACCTTGTGGTCATCAAGCTTGGTGGCAAGCATCATTTTTTTCACTGAGCCATCTTTTGGTCCCATTGCTTTATTGTTTGGAAGGGTTGCTGAGGATTGAACTCGAAGCCTTTAGTATGCTAGCCAAGAGCTCTCCCTGGAGCCACACCAAAGCCTCATCAGTTAGATTTTTGAGACTGTAACTCTGTACCTCATCTACCTCACAGTGTGCAAGAAATGGGCAGGCGAGTCCTGGGATCCGCCCACCATGTCTGATTTCTTGTACCGCATGCTTTCTGTCTGCCCCAAATCCACCCACTCCTGCAAATAGCCTGTCTCACTTCCACAGAAACAAACTCCCAAACTGAAGCAAACTTCCTGGTCCCATTACAACACACTCACCACAGCTCTTTGTTTTGTCTTGAGAGAAATCTCTTGGAGCCCAGGCTGGCCTTGAATTCCCCCTTTGTCTTGTCCCCTCCTGAGTGCTGAGATTTCTGGTGGCCACCACCACACCCAGGGGGTGGGCTTTATGCATACTAAGCTGAGCTACAGCCCTAGCCCAGGTTCTTCTGAATTCTTGTTATCTGCCTGTAGCTCATTTTGAAATTTCATCCCACTTGTCAGGGTTCATTACCTTAGACAGACCCCTGCCTGCTGAAGATTCTACATCAAGGGAGTTAAAAATCAGTCTGCTTGGAGAGTTGTATTGGTAACTAATAGACGACACAGGGACATTGTAGGGCCAGAAGGCCAGCTGACAGGGGAAGGGAGGCTTGCTCCAGAGGCAAGGTCTGGGCAGGAGGAGGGGAGGAGGAGGAGGAGGAGGAGGAGGAGGAGGAGGAGGAGGAGGAGGAGGAGGAGGAAGTAGAAGCTAGATGGAGGAGCATGTTGGAAAGCTGTGTGACAGTTCTGGGGACCCAGGGGTATATACACACAAGAGTGTGTTTGTATGTGTGTGCATGACAGTGTACCTACACAGTGTGTGTAGGTGTGTAGGCACCTACATACATCAGTACATACAGGTGCCGTGCACCTGGCGGTCTGCCTTGGAGAAGGCTTTGGGATTATGGGATTATGGGACATGGGAAGTGGGTGCCGGGTGCTAAGGTGTTTAGACTCAATTTACACTATATATTTTTTAATTTACATTGTTTTGTGGGTGGTGCTAATCCTAGCTGCTGGGGATATTATGTAACGAAGTGCTTTATTCACTTACCCAACAAATCATTATTTCATATTGAAAATGAAAATGAATCAGAGCAAAGAGGTGCCAGTGCCTGTTGTGGCCGCCCGGACCCGGAGAGTTGCTGGGGCTGAGCAGGACAGGCCTGACAGAGAGCTGTTACAATGGTGAATGGAGAAGACCCGGTGAGGGTGTCTGTGCAGTTACCCAAGACCATCTGCAGTGCTTATCAGTACAATGCCCCAAGACTGAAGGGCTTCTCTTAGAAGAAGCAAATGCTACGGATAGTGATTTCCAAGTCACTGTTAACATTTACTTCTTGTTTGGTCTAGGTTGGTTTGGAACTCATTGTAGATGGGGATGACCTTGAACTCCTGATTCTTCTGCCTCTGCCTCCTCAGTGCTGGGATATAGTTGTGCACTAGAATGCCTGGTTTATGTGGTGTTGTGGACAGAATCCAGGGTTTTGTTCCTGCTGTGGCCCCAGCCCTGGGTCTGAATTTTTACTGAAATATAATTAATTAGCTTCTCCGCTTGAGGTAAACTTCACACCTTGAAGTTATTTCAGTATTTTTTTTCAGGAGTCTTTAAAGAAAAGGTTTTTTTAGTTGTTAATGTACGTGCAAGTATGTTCCCAGGGAGGTAGAACTCTTGGGACTGGGGTTACTGGCAGGAGTGAGCTGGCCATTGTGAGAGCTGGGAACTGAACTCAGGTGTGTGCTCTTAACCTCTGAGCCATCTCTCCAGCCCCCAATGCAGGTTTTGTTTTTTTGTTAAAAATATCCAGAGTCCTCTCCTATTCTCCTTTGTGAAACCACTAGCAGTCACTAGTCTACTTCATATGTTCTTGGGTTTTGCTTGTCTACTCAGGGTATTGGGCCTCTGAGTGGAATCATGCGATCTGTGTCCACTGCTTCTGCCTTTCCAGAGTTTGCTCAGGCTCTGGAAGGTCCATCCATGTTTTTGCATATATTCGTCATATTAGTATCCCTCCTATGGTGGGTTTTTTTTTTTTTTTTTGAGACAGAATTTTGGGCTAGCCTGGACTAATGATCCTTCAGCCTAAGTCTCCTAAGTGCTGGGATTACAGCTGTGCATCACCATACCAGATATAGCATATACCTTCCCTTTTTTTTGGAGCGAAGTAGTAGTCTGTGGTGGATTTAGCACATTTGGTTTCTGCCTAATCACATGATGGGCATGTGAATGGGTTCTGCTCCCCTATCATTCACTAAGTTGTTTTGTGAACCCAAAACTGAGAGATTCAGGGTCACTGACGTGGGAAATGGCTCAGTTTAGAAGGTGCTCATGAAGACCCCAAGTTTGCATCTCCAGAACCAAGGTAAAAAGTCAAGTGCTGCAGCACTGCAGCCCCAGTGGTCTGAGGTGGGAGGCAGAGAGAGACGGGCCCTGGGAGCTTGCGGGCAGCTAAGCTGGCCTGTGCAGCAAAGTTCCAGGCTAGTGGAAGACTGTTTGAAACAGTAGGTTGGAGGCCCCTGGGACTCACACTCAGGATTGTTTTCTGACTTCCTCATATATGCTCTGTGTGTATGCATCTGCAGACGTGTGTTTAGAGAAAAAAATCACACTTGGCCCAAGAGACCAGGAGGGCCATCGACAGTCTTAGCCTTGAACTGTAAGGGAAGCAGTTTTTAGGCAGTGGAGAGTCTTGGGAATTGTGGAGGATTTTGTTGAAGAATAATTCAGTAAACATAGCAGGGATAGTTCAAATCTTGATCAAGACTTTAGTGGTTTACTTAGTGGTCAGGCTATTTATCTGTCAATCTGAAATGTTACTCGGTCAACATTCCATTTAATAATTGACAAAAGCATGCAGCAGAGGCTCGTTCTCCTCTTCCCATGGCTTAATATTCTAGTCAGTTACTTTGAATTTTCTTAATAGACTGACTCAAGAGAAGTTACTGTTTCTGAGGAAAACCTAGCATGGTAGGTAGCACTTGACTGAAATCTCAGCACTTAGGAATGGAGGCAGGGGACCAGAAGTTCAAAGTCGTTTTCAGATATATGAAGAGTTTGTTGCCAACCTGCGGTATGTTAGACTCTTTAGGGATCAGAAAGTGTGTGAAGACCTGAGTGGGTGTGAGTGGATATGTGCTGTTGACATGAGTGGAGATGGGCATGTCTAGGACCCTACTAGCCTTAGGCCCATGGCAGTCTTACCTTCTGGCCCACGTGTGGCTGTTAAGAGAGTGTGTGTAGAAAATGTCCACCATAGTTTTCTACCCCTCATGTTTCTGGCCTGAAGACTGCTCCCCTGCAGAGACTGTTCCTGCTGAGATTAGCTAACCCTGCTTCTTATTCAGCTGTATAGACTTAACCCTGTCTTTCTGTTTGTAATAACACCTTCTCCTTGTCCAGCTGTTTGCCACAACCCAGACTCTGTCCAACTCACACACTAAACTTCCGGGTGCTGCAACTTCTCCATCAGAGAGCCCAGTCCACCCCATCCCAGCTTTTCTGTGTATCTGTCTGTCTGTCTTCCTTCACTGATCCAAGTCCCTGGAGTCATGTAAATGATGAGGCAAGACTCAGTCTCAAACACTAAAAGCCTGGGGTAAATTTACAGTGTGGTAACAATGTGTCTTCCACATTGGCCTCAAAAACCCTGTGGAGGTTAACGCACAGCACAATGCTGAGTACTGCCCTTTCTTGGTTGATAACATTTTAATTGAGATATAAATAATACATGCCATAAAATGTCACCCTTTTAGCGTTCCCACCAGTGGTTTTTGGTGCATCCCAAAGCCACCACCACAGTCAATTACAGAGCATTTCCCTCACCCCAAAGGAGTCATACCTCCTGCCCTCAGTTCCCACTGTCCTCCTTCCTTTAGCTGCCCCAGGGAAGTTTTCTAAAAGTTCTTTAGCTGCCTTTCTCCCTCCCTCCCTCCCTTCCTCCCTTCCTCCCTCCCTCCCTCCCTCCCTCCCTTTCCTTTCCTTTTCTCTCCTCCTCCTCCTCCTCCTCCTCCTCCTCCTCCTCCTCCTCCTCTTCTTCTTCTTCTTCTTCTTCTTTTTCTTCTTCTTCTTTTTTAATTTCCAAGACAGGGTAGCCTCTGTGTAGCCCTGGCTGTCCTGTCCTAGATCTCACTCTGCAGACCAGGCTGGCCTCGAATTCACAGAGGTCCATCTGCTTCTGCCTCCCAAGTGCTGCTGGGATTAAAGGTGTGGTCTACTGCCTGGCTTGTCTTTGTCTTTTTAAAGACTTTAATTATGTGCATGTATGTGAGCACATACATGTGTACACATTAGTGTAGGTGCCTGGGAAGCTAGAGGCTTGGGAGGTGCCGGACCTCTGTGCTGGGAACCAGCCTTGAATCCTCTGTAAGAGGGTTCACTCTCGTAATGACTGAGCCCCCAGCCCCTGGTTTTGGTCTTCATAGATATTGTGATTTCTTTTTTCTCAAGCTTGCTGGCACACATTTGTTCTTTTTGTTTTATTTTACCTAATCTTTAGAAAATGTTTTGTTACATTTTTACTCATTTTGTGTGTTGTGGTGTGCTGTGTGCTGAGGTCTGACTGTGGTGTTTTTTTGAGACAGGGTAGAGCTGTAGCCCTGGCTATCCTGGAACTCACTGTATAGACCAGGCCAACCTCGAACCCAACCCACAGAGATCCGCCTGCCTCTGCCTCTTAAGTTCTGAGATTAAGGAGTTTAAGGAGCACACTACTGTACCTGCCTAGCCTAGCCTTTTAGATCAGGACCTGGTCCCGATTTGATGGTTAGTCCACTGTAGTCTTTTATTTATTTACTTTTTAAATTGATGTGGGTTGTTTGCCACCTTTATATAGGTTTATTTATTCTTTACTTAGAGGATTTAGTTCATCTACTTATAATGTTTGGGTTTGTTTTGGTTGGTTGTTTGAGACAGTGTTTTATAACTTAGCCCAGGCTGGCCTTAAACTCACCATTTTCCTATCTCAGCCTCCTGGGTGCTAGTATTATAGGCATGCAGTACTGCCCCCACCCCATCCCCTGGCTTTTGATGGACTTTCTTTTCTTTTCTTTCTTTTTTTTTTTATCTGTGTAGTCTTGATTTTGTGTGTGTGTGTCTGTCTGTCTGTCTGTGCGACTGTCTGTCTGTGTCCGTCTGTCCATATGAGTACACAGGCATGTGGAGACCCAAGGTTGATGTCTGGAAGTCTAGAATTAACCTCTGCGTTCTGCCTCATTCATTAGGGAGGGTCTATCAAGGCCAGAACTCACTCATGTGCCCTGTCTGCTCTAGGGATTCCTGTTCTCTTTCTGAGGCAGGAATTGCAGGCTGGCTGTCATGACCACGGAGCATTTCCCCCATTTCTGGAAGTTCTGAATTCTGGTTCTTAGGGTTGTGTGACAAGTGCTCTGACCATTGTGCCACCCCTCCCCCAGCTCCCTTGCTGGTTTCTGCCGAATGAAATTTGGCCCTGCAATTTGAGGTGGGATTTTGTTATTGTATTCCATACCACCATTCTTTTTAATCCAAGAACTGCTCTAAAACTTTAAAAATCTCCTGATGCCCACATAGGTTGATTATAGCTGATGGAGTTGATGTTTTTCTTTTACGCTGTGACTTCTGTGGGAGAGTTTTGCATTCACTCTGCAGCTGGGATTTCCTGCCTCTTGGTCAAGTGCATGAGAAGCAGGAGGAGGTGTTCTGTTGATACGCTGTTCTTGAATCACACAGGATACTATCCTGTGCCCCATACCATCCCTCCTGGGACCTCTTCTGCCCACATACCCACCTAGGCATGCTGTGAGTGTTGCCTGTGAGTAGAGCTCTGGGAATGTATGGAGGATCTCTGTCCTGCTGCCTTCTTTATACAGTGAGGTGGCGGACAGCAGCATACTGGCAGCCTGGCAGCCTCCACCTCCTCATCTGGGCCCCCATTCAGTAGGAAGTGAGACTTCGGGTACCAGCATGCTCACACACTTCCCCTTGGTGCTGGGGTGGCTGGGCAGAGGAGGCAAACACATTCGCAGCCTGTTCTCCTTTGTAAAAGAGAAAAGCATCAGGGTTAGCAGGACAAGCGAGCGGACATTGTCAGCTCCAGTGCAGACTATTTTGTAAATCAGTTTTTGAAAGAGTACATGTTGAGGCCAGTCTGGGGTGCTTGGTCTCCTTCTGTTCTTACTGACCTGAACCTCACCCCTTTTCACTTGCTTTGTTCTCTTCTGGGTATTTATGCATTGGCCTGCAGCAGTGCCACAGCCGGCCTTTTGAGTCGGCTGATGGCAACAACATAAATGCACATTAATAACCCAAGCAGAGACCACAGGGGGGGCAGGCACGGCATTGGCGACTGGCTAAGAAGCCGACAAGAACACAGCTCCTGGTCCCCCCTCTCCTACAAAGTCACTAATGTTTTTAATTGGAAAGTAAGTTTTTCTCATGAATGTTTTCCTTTTTTCTTTTTCTTTTTTTTCTTTTTGGTTTTTCGAGAAAGGGTTTCTCTGTGTAGCTTTGGAGCCTGTCCTGGAACTCACTCTGTAGCCCAGGCTGGCCTCAGACTTCTAGTCCTCCTTCAGTCAGTATCACGCTGTTATTGAAGATGTGTGCCTCTGCCAAGTTCATGCAGTGTTAAGGCTTCATTGCATCACACGGTGCTGCAATGTGTCTTAGGCATCATGGAGGGTCATACTGTCCACCTGTTCCATTTTTATCAACAGACTTACTTCTTAAGGGTATTTTAGTATTTTCAAGTTACTGGCAGATAATAGTGCCCACTGCACTCGTGTGGGAGCTTCCCCAGTTCACACTGAACGTGAGCTCTCTTCTAATCAGTGAACCAGTATTAATACATTATTGTCGGCTGGAGTCCTTGCTGTGTTCAGGTCTCCCAGGTTTTCAGAATGTTGTTTTTCATCCCTTGGGCTCCTCTTGTGGGGACAGGCTCTCACCCTTTTCTTGTTTCCGGGCCTGGGCAGTTTCTAGAGGAGCTAGCTGGGTGCTTTGTGGACTTACTCAGCTGGAGTTTGTGGGATGTCTTTCTCACTGTGAGACTGTAGGAGGCTGACCCCTGGGGCATCATTGTCACCCAGCATGTCACGTGATGCACTAGCAGTGGGACCTAACAGTGGCCACCTGGCTGCCCGGATTGTGTTGGTTGCAGTGGTGTGTCCTGTTCCTTCAGCCCTTGCTGTTTTCCTGGCAGGCCGTTGTGCGGTGTCCTGAGGGGGGGAGTCAGCCTCATCAATTTGGGGGACCTCTGCATATTCGGGATGTCTCCCTTTATTACTTTACTGTCTCATTTATTTATATCTGTGTGGACAGATTCACGGACATTGATGGCTGTTTTGGTTAAAGCTTAGTATTGCCTTGTTTCATTGTGTAAAATGTTTTAGGCTGGTGCTTAGCTGTTAAGTGACTCCTCAGCCCTTGGGCATGACACTACCAGTATGAGCTGATTTCCCTGAATTTTTTTTAAATTTTATTTTATGAGTATGAGCCTGTGTACCGTGTGTGTGTGTGTGTGTGTGTGTGTGTGTGTGTGTGTGTGTGTGTACACGCGCATGCGGGCATAGTACATACAGAGGCCAGGAAAGGGCATGGGGAATTGGACCTTGGTCCTCTGGAAGAACAGTTGTCTAACTGCCGAGCCATTTTCCAGCCCATTGATATCTCTCTCTCTCTCTTTCTGTTTTTGTTTTTGTTTTTGTTTTTGTTTTGAGATGCTGTCTTGTTGTGTTGCCTAGGCTAGCCCTTAACTCTTGTACCTACGTGGACCTCCCAGTATCTGGGGTTACAAACTTTTATGGACGTGCCTGGCTCCTTTTGTATACATTGTGCACTGAGGTTTATCTCAGTGGTTCCCAGGCCTTGTCTGTGACCCTAGAGTAATACTGTGAACATGTATATATGCATACTTCATACATGCATTTCCACCGACTATGTGCCACAGGGTGGAGTTGATGGCTTATGATCAGCTAAAAGAAACTTTTGAAGGGTCTTGTCATCTGTCTGTGGCCACAGTGACTTGAACTCTTTACTGTTGTGACACATTGTCCCATTCTGAGTACTCAGTGTTTAGTGCGACCACAGGCCTCAGTGGCCTACAGTGTCTTTCCCTCCTAGGGCAGATCAGTTACAAAAGTGTGTGTGTGTGTGTGTGTGTGTGTGTGTGTGTGTGTGTGTGTGTGTAATTTACTTTTGGGGGGGAGGAGTACACATGCCACCATGTGCTTATGGTGTTAGAGGACAGACAACAAGCAGGAGTGGATTTTCTCTTTTACCTTGTGAGTTTTGGGGATCAAATTCTGGTCCCTAAGCTTGGTAGTTTCATATGCTGAGCCATGGCCCCAAATAGACCAGTGCTGATCAGTCACTGGCCTCTGCTGGGACATCTTGAGCAGTGGCTTTGATCTCTGAGCTGCTATTTTCCTATCTACTATGTGTGTTCCCCAACTTACACTCGAGTTTGCATGATGGCCACCTAAATAATTCTACAGTGTGCGAGGCCGCCCTGAGTGCTTAGGTGTTCCAAAATCTCTTCAGGGAAGAAAGGGTTCCAGAAGGTGACAGACTTTTGGAGTTTTTGTGGCACGTGTGTGCTTTTACAGAGTGTCACCTTGCTGAGCCTGATCCCTCTCCAAATGTAGTCCTCCTGGCTCCTGTGTGTGCATTTATTAATGTAGAACTTGGGCTGGTGAGATGAGACGGCAGCTGAGAGAGAATTAGGACGGCGCTGTTTCTCGCTGTTGTTTGCCACCCACCCCGTTTGTTTTTGTCTGGTTTAATGACAGTAGAGACTAATGTACTTTTATCTGTGAAGTCATCTAGCCTTCCTCCTCACTCTGAGCATTTGCTCTTGTTTAAAGCAGTGTCATCAAAAGAGCCGCGTCTCAGGTGCATCAACAGTTGTTGGGAGCAGGTGATGGTGGTGCATGCCTGGAGTCCTGGTACTTTGGAGGCTGCGGGCTTCAAGTTGCAGGCCAGCCTGGGCTAAATAGTGAGAGATGTTTTAAAAGCAAAAAAACTAACAAGAGCATAGTCAGGAGATTTGGATTAAAGAGGGCATCTTCTCTCTGATAACCCTGGGGGTGGAATTAATTTGATTATCTTCTAGGATGATGATCAGATCCATTTTGTCTGTTGAAAGACAGGTAGGGGTTAAAGCTCTGTGCTTTTCTGGAAGATTTGGTTTTATACCATACAACCTTAAGACGCCAGTACTAGTCTGAGAAGTCAGTTTTAAGCAGTTGTAAAAGTAGAAAACAAAAAATTGAGAGTGATCTTAGTTTGCTTTGCTTAAAAGTCCAGCCCTTGGGGCCTGGCAAGGACAAGCAGCTTTTGTGTTTGTTGGTGCCTGTGTCCTCAGAGCTCCCATCAGACCTTGGTGTGTGGTCCACCTCCAGTAACTTGTTGGCTAAATGTTAAAAATACATTGCTGCCCAGAACCCACAGCTCTTCCTAACTGTGGCCTTGTTAAGCTGTTCAGAGGAGCACACACTCTTGCCCCCTGCCTCCCACCAAGGTTTCACATAGCCTAGGCTGGCTTCCAGTTCACCACATACTGAGGACATAGACCTTGAATTTCTGATCCTTCCGCCTTCACCTCCCAAGTGCTGGCATTTCAGGCATGCATCACGCCTGGCCTATGTGATATTGAGGATGGAACCCAGGACTTCGTGATTCTTGGGCAAGCATTCCAGCAGATATACCCCAGCCTGAGCTGTTTAGACTTGTGAACTTTAGTTTTCTGTGGTCCGTTAAATGAGCAGTAACCATCTCATGGAACTCTGGTAGTGGGTAGGTGTGTCTCACGGACATGACTGTGAGCAGCTAATGCGTGTTATATGCTGTGACTAGCGCCACTGAAGGGAAGTAGGTTGTATTTTTAAATTCTCACATAACAGGATGTGCCAACAGCCCAATGTATTCCATTGATAGATTTCATTGACTACTTCCGCTGGGGGCATGGATGGGTCAGATGGTTGCCTGGGTAACAGACTGCTCCCCAGGGTGGTGTTGGAAGCACCTGCTTTGCAAACTGCTCATTAGCTCCTGGTTGTAGAATTACCCTGAGCTTTTTAGGAGATAGGAGACAGCTAATGATTGGGGGGTGGCGTGAGTTGTTGGGATTGATAAGCACTGTCCTATGTGTGGCATTTGGATTAGTAATGTTGGGGAAGGAGAAATAAATTACACGGAGACAGCATTCAATAGCTACCTGACCTCTATATACCTCTGAGTTATAGTGTTTAGTCAAAACTTTCTATGACAAAACAAGTTTTTATTCCTCTAGTCCAAGGCAAGGAAGTCTGTTTTTACCTATAAATGCCCCTGGTTTTGTTGACCACAGTTGAGAAATGCCCTGTTCAAACTCAATGGGAGAGAGAAACAGGACCTGGGATGGTATGAGTTACTTAGTTTCTTTTCTATTTCTGTGACAAAATACTATGACCAAGGCAACTTATAAAAGAAAGCATTTAATTTAGGGCTCACAGTTCCAGGAGGTTAGAGTCTGCGATCATCATGGCCGGGAACGTGGCTGCAGGGGGAGGCCTGGCACTCCCATCTGATCCACACACGTGTAGCGGGGGTGGGGGTGTGTGTGGGTGCTAACTGGAAATGACTTGCTTGGGCATTTGAAACCTCAAAGCCCACCCCCAGTGACACACCTCCTAATCTTTTCCAAACATTCCAACCAGCTGTAGACCAAGCTTTCAAATCTGTGAGCCTGTGGGGGTGTTCTCATTCCAACCTCCATGAATGGGAATGTCCTGTTGAGACAGGCTAAGTGAGGCGGGTCTCACATCTCCCAAAGCCGTCATCTCCAAATGCAGTCAGTGATGCTTGGAAGAAATGTAAGGAAAACAGGAGCAGCTCTGCAGACTGAAGCCCCTGAAGCCAACTTCTTTCCTCAGGAAGGGCTGTCCTGTTTCAAGGGGCCAGATCCAGGGGATTAAAAGAGCAACAATTGGGGTTAGTGTAAAAGCTCAACAATAGGGTGTCTTCCTAGAATCCCTAGGGAGGGACTGAGGCATAGCCCAGCTGTAGAGCACCTGCCTTCCTAGGCCCCCCAACCTCCCCAACTCCCTCCTCCCTCAGGGGCTGGGCATGGCTCAGAAGGCTTGTCTGCCATGCACAGGCCTTGGGTTCCCTCTTCAGTAAACTTTAGAAACCCTGCAGTTCAGTTAGGACTTTTCTTAGAATTCAGTGTCCTGACAGATCCTGGGAGAGCATCCCTTAAGGTATAAAAATGGTTCTATCCATTCATGAGACTCTTGCTTTTTTTTTTCTTTCTTTGAGACAAGGTTTCTCTGTAGCTTTGCGCCTTTCCTGGAACTCACAGAGATCCTCCTGCCTCTGCCTCCCGAGTGCTGGGGTTAAAGCTGTGCGCTGCCGCCGCCACCCCTTGAGACTTTATTTAAAAGTCCCAAGCATCCCTGGGACTTTGCTGCATTCTTTGGACGTGTACTTACTTCCCCTCACTGTAATGGCGCCTCAGGTTTGAAGCTACAGAGCATTCTTTGGCTAATGCAAAACTCTTGCCACTAAGGCCACCTTAAGAATGGCGGGTTGTGCTGAGTAAACTTTGTTGGATGGCAGGATGCAGCTCTGGCCTCTGCTCTGGAGGAAGACGTCATGGGACCCAGGGGTATCGTTGTGGAGACTCTTACAGATCTATGTATTGAACACAGCTTTGCGCTAGGCCCTGGGCCGTGGTCGGGGTGTAATAGGTCAGAAGACAGGCTCTGCCCTCTTGAGTCTGTTTGGTGGATAGGCAGATACAGGGAACTGTACTGTGTTATCGCCTAGTCCGTCCATCTGTCCAGGAACAACTGTTTCTAAAGTCACTTCTGTGTACCGAGCATTATACCAGGCCATCAGGACACACCTGTGGGAAGGAAGCCACGGCCCTCTTTCTGGTGCAGGTTATATGGCAGCAGGGGACTTGGTTTCAGCCTCTGAGGAGAACAGTGGTGCTTGGTGATGAGCCAGAGTGGATTAGGTTCCCAGGTCTGGTGAGAATGGCTTTCTGGTACTAGGGTAGAAGCCAGCACAAGCTACTGAATCGGACGCTGTAGCCCGCAGAGTTGGAGAAGGAGTCTTGCCCTGGCCTCTTAGGCTGCCTCCTTCTGTGAGAACCGGTAGAAGTGCTTTATAAGAACCGGTAATACAGTTCAGTGCGTGCGTGCGTGCGTGCGTGCGTGCGTTCAGTCGTCTTCCTCTGAGCCATCTCTTTGGCCCCAAAGCGCTTGTTAAGTGATGTAGGTGCCTGCAGGTAGCAGTAAGGGTAGGGTGTGGGCATGGCACGGGCAGATGCCTCAGACCTGGCATGGAACCCTCGCCTTACAGGTTCTGGAGTGTAAGCTCCATACTTCCATGCCAGGAGTTTCTGTTCCTTTGTCATTTGATGCATGAAGAACCCAAGTTCTGTCAACTTAGTGGTGTTTGAATAGTTAGAGTGTTCGTGTTTGCCCAGGAAGTTGCTAAGGGTTGGGGAGAGGCGTTTTGCTCGCTTGCTCACTCATGAAATAGGTTCAGCTCTGCCTGTGCTGCGGTTTGACATGATAAGTCTGTTTAGATACAAGCTGCAGTGTGACTATGTTTGATTTATCTGTTAATTCATTTTTGCCTCTTTAAGATTTATTTATTTATTATGTATACAATGTTCTGTTTGCATGTATTTCTGCAGTCCAGAAGAGGGAGCCAGATCTCCTTACAGATGGTTGTGAGCCACCATGTGGTTGCTGGGAATTGAACTCAGGACCTCAGGAAGAGCAGCCAGTGTTCTTAACCTCTAAGCCATCTCTCCAGCCCATTTTTGCCTCTTTAAAAAAAGCATTTCTTTTTAGTTGTGTGTGCACACATGAGTGTGAATGCCCTTGGCTGCAGGAGAGCATTGGACTTCTGGAGCTGGCTAGGTTGTGTGGCCTGCCTAACATGGGTACTGAAAACCAAACTCAGGCCAGAGGACCAGTATGTGCTCTTGACCACTGAGCCGTCTCTCCAGCTCTTATGTTTGTCTCTTAATACACAATTGGGGATTTCCTGAGTTTGTATGAGAATTTACAAGCTAGTGGCTTTGGGACAGCAACCTTGAGCATGAGGGCCTCATCCCCTGCCTTGGGTAGCACTTCTGTTTTTAGTGGTCCCTGTCACTTAAAGACTATTTAATTTTGGATTTGTGATATGGGATCACCATGTAGCCTGGGCCAACTTGGAACTCAAAATCCTCCTGCCTCCACCTCCTGAGTGTTTGGGATTAGAGGCGTTAGTGATTTATGTGGTGTTGGGGACTTGGTGCGCCCTGGGCGTGCTCTTGCAGCAGCTGAGCCACACCCCGTGTTCTCTAACTAGGACTTTCAATAACAAGTTAGTAAACTTTGCAAGGGTAGATTTGGTTTGGGACACTGTTCTCTCTTTCTTTCTTTCCTCTTTCCCTTCTTTTTCATGAGTCCCCTGTTTTGTGCATGCCATCGCCAGGCCACAGCCAGGCCACTTCTAAAGGCAGAAGCCTCTTCAGAGAAACCCACCTCACCAGGGTGGTAAGGCCACCTATGCTTTGAGTGTTTAAGCCATGTGGTTTTTCTTTTCTTTCTTTTTTCTTTTTAGTTCTTCTTCCTTTTAGAGGCAAGATCTCAGACTAGGGAGGCCTGCAGCCCTTGATTCTCCTGCCTCCATATTGTGCCTCCATGCCCTTTTCAACCACGTGATTATTTTTGTTGTTGTTCGTTTTTTGTTTTTTGTTTTTGTTTTTTGAGACAGGGTTTCTCTGTGTAGTTTTGGTGCCCGTCCTGAATCTCACTCTGTAGTCCAGGCTGGCCTCGAACTCACAGAGATCTACCTGGCTCTGCCTCCTGAGTGCTGGGATTAAAGGTGTGTGCCATCACTGCCCAGCTTCAACCATGTGATTCTTAAAATGTGATTAGAAGGAGAGGATAGCTCACTGGTGACTAGAACAGCAGTTACCAGGTCAGTCAAGACATGTCAATAAATGTGGGTATCCATCCACACAGCACGGCCAGGGTGTTAGGGCTAAAGCTGGGCTCTTGAACATGGACCTGTGGCCAGGCATGGTGGTGCACACCTGCAACCCTAGCACCTGGAGCCTGCGGCAGGAAGATGGCAAGTTCATGATGAGTCTAGTTACAGAGTTCCAGGCCAGCCTGGACTACGTGCTGAGACTACTTGGTAACCCACGTGGAAAGCTTGGTGCAGTGGTGCATACATGTGTGTAATCCCAGTGCTGGGGATCTGGAAACACATTGGCAGATCTCTGGGCTTCTGCTAGCTCATCCAGCCAAATTGCTGAGCTGTAAATTCAATGAGAAACCCTGTCACAAACCAGGGGCCAGTGGGATGGCTCTGCTGGTAAAGGCACTTGCCTTGCAAGTCCAGATGACCTGAATTTGAATCCCAGATCTCATGGAAGGGTAGAAGGAGGAACTAATTCCACAGTTTTCCTCTGACCTCCACACACTTGCTGTGACATGCACACCCATGTATACACACACACACACACACACACACACACACACACACACACTGATAAATACTTAAAGACTAATAAGAGAATGAAGAAAACACTAACATGAGTCTCTGACCTCTGAATGCATCTTGCACATGTACATGTGTACCCATACACATATGCACATATACAAACATTACATACAAACATGTATAGTGCATACAAACATGTACACACAGAAAATGACAGATTCAGGAGCCACTGAGAAGGATGGTGAACTCTGATATTTAAGAGGAAGAGCGTAGTAAAGAGTGCAGTAAACAGACACACACCACAGTGCCTGTGATTCCAGCACTTGGGAGGCTGAGACAGGAGGATTGTTGCCTTGAGTTTGAGGCCAGAGTGGGCTGTGTAGTGAAACTTGATTCCCATAACGAAACAAAATTTAAAGTTATAGCAACAGTTTCTAGAAACTGAGAATAGGAAGCTAGTAAAATACTGACGCAAGTTTGAGTTATCATGGTCACAGCTTGGGAGAACAGTGGAATGTGCTTAGCTTACCATGGGATGTAGCAGAGGGGACTTAGGGCCAAGGTCAAGGGCTACATTACAGTTGGGTAAGGCCTGCCTGGTGGCGCACACCTGTACAGGGGTAGAGAATAAAGAATAGTGTGACCCCAGCAATTAGGAGGTAGAAGCAAGAGGATCTGGAGTCCAAGGTTGTCCCCAGCTACATAATGGGGTCAAGGCCAGCTTGGACTACCCAAGCCACAGCCTCACGGAAAACCGAAACAGAGCCGAGGCAGCAGCTGCACAGTGCTCTGCTCTGGAAAATAAGCTGAGTTTCCCATAACTTTCCTTTTCTTTGTCTTCCTTTAAAAAAAAAAAAAAAAATACCAGTTCTCATGTAGCCCACGCTGGCCTCTGTCATAAAGCTAAGGACGACCTTGAACTCTTGATCCCTCTGCCTCTTACCCCCCCCCCCCACCATGTGATTAGTGCAAAAGTAGATTTGTTTAAAAACAAGGGGCAGGGCCAGGGGCCAGTGTGGGGGTGGGACACATTTAATCCCAGTTCTGGGGAGGAAGAGGCAGGCAGATCTCTGTGAGTTGGAGGCCAGCCAGCTGGGGCTACAGAGTGGCCCTATGGTAAAGGTGGCTTCTCTGTACAGCAGCATGTGCACTATAGGAAGAACGGACATCCACTGTTATCCTGTATCCCTCCTATAGAGGCAGGAGGATCAAGAGAGGATGGAGATTGCAAGTTGGCAGCCATTATTTTAGCAGGAGAAATTCTGTTTCTTTAAAGTAGACGGAGTGGCCCTCAGTGACCTGTACACAGACTGAGGCAAGGCTTGCTTCACACTCAATTACCAAGACTGTCACCATTTTATGATGTAACCAGATTCCACTGGAATGAGCTCTAAATGAAAACATCAGTAGCTTTGTAAATATGAATAATAATTCTTATTTTTGAAAAGTGAGATCAGAATTACTCCATTCAGAAGTCATTAGACTCCAGCGCCTCAGAAAACTGAGGCCCAGCCTTGGTGAGTAATATTTGAGGCTGGTGAGGTAGAGGCCAGAGTGTACTAAGTTCAGAGTTTTGAAATGAGGAGCATGTTTATTTACTAACAAGATCTTAGCCTACCTAGGCTGGCCTTGAATTCACTGTGTAGCTGAGGACGATGACCTTGAACTCCTGATCTATCTGCCTTCACCTCACAGGTGCTGAATTATGGGTGTGTACATGTTCACCTGGTTTAGTTGCTGGGATCAAACACAGGGCTTTATATGTGGGGTGAGTTTGCTCATGTCTCCCTAGGAAAAGTTAACACAGTACCAGCCTTCAGCTACTTTACAGCCTGTGATTCCAATCATCAGAGATGTTCAGAATTAGGCAAATAGTCAGAGCCAAGAAACAGAGCAGCTGTTGCCTCAGGCTGAAGAGTTTGAGGTGATGGAGGTGATGTTAATGGGACAGCACTTCTTTGGGGACACTAGAAAAGTTTGAAAACTAGTTGTGGTGAAAGCTGTTTACCTCACGAATGCAGGAAAGCATCAGGTTATGTGATGTCTAAGTGGGGAGATTGTGTGGTGTGTGGATGAGGTCCTACAGTTGTCTCTTAAGAACTGAGTGGAAATGAACACAGTGTGGTTTATCTTCGAAAACTAGCAAAATGTATGAAACAGTACAATAGGAAAGTGCACTGTGTATCTCCTGATGCTTCCGCCATGCCACAGATGTGTGACAGTGTATCATCTATCCATCCTTCTGTCTGTCTGTCTGAGGCAGTGCCTGGCCATGTAGCTCAAGCTGGCATGGAACTCATTAACTAGCCCAGGTTATCCTTGAACTCATGGTCATTCTGCCTCAGCTTCATGAAGGCTGTGATTGCAGATGTGAGCCCCTCATTCATACAACAGTGATACTATCAGTTACATTCTTGCTGTCTACTTTCTTTAAAAGTTACTGCGTGTGTATGGTAGGAGTTGCAGCTCCTTCCGCCTGTGGGTCCTGGGAATTGAGCTAAGGTGGTCGTGCTTGGTGGGACCTGCCTGGACCTGCTGAGCCGTCTTACTGAGCCTGCTCCTTTCTCTTCTTTAAATGTTTTATTTTTATTTTGAGATGGGTTTCTTTGTGTAGCCCTGGCTGTCCTGGAACGCAGAGATCTGCCTGCTTCTGCCCCCTGAGTGCTGGGATTAAAGACATGCACCCCCACCATCTAGCTCCTGTACAACCTTTTTTTTTTTTTTTTAAGATTTGGTTTTTTTGTATATGAGTGCTCTATCTGCATGTACAGACCCCACTATCAATGGTTGTGAGCTACCATGGGTACTGAGAACAGAACTCAGGACCTCTGCAAGAGCAGCCAATGCTCTTAACCCACTGAGCCATCTCTCCAGCCCCTGTACAACATTCTTAATGTGCAGCTGTTACTTTTCCACAACACTCTGCGAATTGCTCTGTATTTTAGTGTCCTGTTTTCTAGACTCCACTGTACCAAAGTTTATGTTTACAAAAGTACAGGTGTGGGTGTAGATCAGTGGCAGGATGTGTGCTGAATAGGTGCAGGGTCTTGGGCTCCTCCCTTAAACATGAAACACACACACACACACACACACACACACACACACACACAGGCACGCATGTATACACACACACTCACACAGGGTGTTATTTATCACAATACCCAGAATGCGTAGCTCCTTTTGTTGTTAGCTCCTCTGAGGTAAATGCACCAAGCCTTTTTAAAAATTGGTGTTTATAGCCAGGTGGTGGTGGCACACACCTTTAATCCCAGCACTCAGGAGGCAGAGCCAGGCAGATCCCTGTGAATTCGAGGCCAGCCTAGTCTACAGAGTGAGTTCCAGGACAGGGACCAAAGCTACATAGAGAAACCCTGTCTCCAAAAAACAAACAAAAAAAAAAAAAAAAAATGGCATTTATATAGCTTTAAAACACACCAGTAATTCCATTTTCTATGTTTATGCATTTAATGTCTTAAGCTGAAGTTACAGCATTTAAATTTGTTGATTCCTCAACTTGAGGAGAGGTACTTTTAGATAGTTGCTGGGATGTTTATCTAATGTGACACTAAGTTTGAGAGATCGCTGGCACATTAACTGGTGATTTTTCCCTCCCATTGCAAACACTAAATGTGATGGAAGTGTGCTTTATCAATGTTAACTCAGTGTTTGTTTGTTTTCAGTGTTATGTGCCAAGAACCTTGCGAAGAAAGACTTCTTCAGTAAGTACACCCAGCTTTGCTTTTGTCTAATGTGATTTATGTACTTCTGAAAATTAATTTTTATGTGTGTGTGTGTGCGTGCACACATGCATGCTTTTGTGTGTGTGAATGTTCCCCACAACATGCATGTGGAGGTCAGAAGACAGCTTGCAGGAGTCAGCTCTCTCCTTCCACCATGTTGGTACTAGGCATTGGATTTAGATCTTGTTGGCTCCTGACATTTAATTTTTGTAAAAGCACTGGGTGTGGTCTTCTCAAAATCTAGGAATCCAGAGCTTGACAGACATCTCCCAGCTGCACACAGCATTGGTCTCATCCTCCATCCCAGCCATGCCTGAGTCCCCTGCTTCCTGACTTGGTAGTTGGGAGGACCTTGCTCTCTGCTGGGTGGGGTAATAGTCTCTGGTCAAACACAAACAAGGCATTTATGATGTAGGTGGCTTGACTAAAATTGGCAGACTGAATCCATTTAAAAATGTGTGTAGTGGGAGGAATTGGGAAGGAGTGGGGCTGCACCCGTGTGTGTGCCTTACCTCAGTGAAGTCAGCACCTACAGCCCTGAAAGCTCCCACTTCCAGTTCCCGGAGATTCAGCGCTTCAAGGCCATCTTCCACATTTTCTGGAAAAAGAGACTTAGGTTCAAAGACTTTATCCAGTGGTCTGGAAACTCCAAAAGTGGTGGCTCACAGAGCAGTCTCTTTCCAAAACCTCCTGCCTTGCTGCTTGTCTGATGCTGTAAACCTGTTGGATTCATATGCCAGCATTTAGAGACCTTCCCCAATGAAGTATTGGGGACTCCATGATGCCACAGCTAACACAGGCAGAAGATCAATAAACAAAGTTTCTGGGATATTTACTTCATCATAGAAGTTCCTACATTTAGTTAGTCCCTATAATGATCATCAGAGATGGGTCTAGCTGGAGAGGGATGGCTTATATGTCCCGGTACCTTCACGGGCAGCTCACTGCCTGCAACTGTAGCTCCAGGAGATCCGACACTCTAGCTCTTGCAGTATACACATACATGTGCATACATATACAGAGACACATACACATAAATAAAAGCAATTTTGAACATGTAAAACTCAGCAGAGTTTGAATTTGAGCCTTTGAATTTGAGCCTATTTTCTCTTGTAATCCAGCTGTGAAGGTGTGCTCATCTCTGAACTCTCTTTGCTACTGGAGACTAACCTTCAAAGGGACTAGTGAGGAGTGACATGTGCAGTGCCTTTATCCCAAGGGGTGTCTTGCCTGCCGGTCCCTCTGCAGGGAGGATGACACTGTACCACCAGGTAGACTGGCATCTCATCTGGGTATGTCTGCTCTCTCCCCCAGGACTCCCTGACCCCTTTGCCAAGATTGTTGTGGATGGCTCTGGGCAGTGCCACTCAACTGACACTGTGAAAAACACCCTGGACCCAAAGTGGAACCAGCATTATGACCTGTGAGTCAACCTCCCATGAGGCTCTGGGGCACGAGGAAAGCAGGCACAAGCTTGGAAGAGATACTGGAGAAAGAAGAAAGATGGCTGACTTTTTAACTGATGACCAAAGGGCTAGCTAACTGAACACACTGCCAACTTTACAGTTAATACCCTGGATGCTGTTGGCATTTGTTCTCGTAGATTTTCATGCTTTGGTTCTTAACAGAGTGATGCTGTGACCCTTGGATATTTCAACTCCCTAGCCGTTTTTAGCAGAAAAACAAAGAACTATGATTCATGGCCCAGTGTGCTACATTTTTTTTTTCCGTGAAACTTAAATCTAGTTGTAGTTTTTATTTAAAAAGTGTATTAGTACAACCACACATTTCTGCTATTTTTTGAAAATGTTGGCCTTTTTTTGGCACCAATTTTTTTCTATAATCCATCATACAATTTTTATATGGACCCATGTCCCTGCATAATGATTACTAACACAAATTGTGCTGTGTGTGCATGTGTGGGTGGGGGTTTAGTAGTAGTTGCCTTTTGTGATTCTCTTCACATGGCTTGGAACGTGGTCGCCGTCTGTCTTGATAGTTCTCTGTGGATGTGCCCCAGGAGCAAGTGGGGTTATTATCTTGGTTCACGTACCTTTTGTGTGCTTTGGATGGATTTTGTAGACTTGTAAGGAGTCCCTTGTTGCACACTAGTGTTCTCTGTCAACCCTGGGTCACTGCCTCCTGAAGTACTAGATCTCCTTACAAGATCTTACCATGTGCTGGGTCTGGTGATGCTGGCCTGTAATCCTGACACTTTGGGAAGCTGAGGCAGGAGCATTGCAAGTTGAAGGCCTGCCTAGTTTACAGCTCCAGTTCGTTCTAGCTGTTACATGGGGAAATGTAAGCACATACAGACCAAGGTAATGACTTCACCAGAGTTCAGCTTAGTGAACCCATGAGTGCACTGGGGTTACTTGCAGGAGTGGGGGAGGGTGACTTAGAGGAGCAGCTGCTGGACTGAAAGTCTACCCCAGCACAATGATCCCCTAGGCGCTGGGCCCTGTTGCTCTCTGCAGGGCTCGCTGCAGGCAGCTCAGCAGCCTGGGATGTCTCCTCTTCTCAGCAGTTCTTACCATGTAACCCTGGGAGTGCGGGGGGTGGGGGGGGGGGGGGGGGGGGGGGAGGGGTGGGGGGTGAATCTGGTAAGTTTCAGGATTTCCTGAGACTTGTGAATTTATTTCCTGTGTTTTAATGAGATTCCCTTAGAATTCCCTGAGTTTAAATAAGTCTCCCTCTAGTGTAGAATATTTTACTTCCAAGGAAATTGTTTCACAACACCAGCCTGGGTAGCTTAGACTCCATCTCAAAATAAGAAGTTGGTTTTTTTGTTTTGTTTTGTTTTTGTTTTTGTTTTTTAAAGGGTGGAGGGATGGGATTGGGCAAATGGCTAAGGGAGAACACTTGCCAGTGAAGGGTCAAGGGCATGGCTCAGTGGTAGAGTGCTTACATTGGCCTGTGGGAGGCCCTCAGGTCAGTCTTTAGTGCAAGACAAATGAAGAAAGGGAAGATAAGTTTAAAGTGCTTGTTATGACAGGGTTACCTACACTCCCTGCTGTGTATTGGTTGCGTCCCTTTCCTGTGCCTGGTGAGACACAGCCAGCTCTATCCCTACTCCGGGATTCTAAGTCAGCCAGATGCATGTAAATGAGGCTGCCATAGCTCAGCAGTGTACCTGAATGGATTCATGTGCTCTCACAGGTACGTTGGGAAAACCGACTCTATAACTATCAGTGTGTGGAACCACAAGAAGATCCACAAGAAGCAGGGGGCTGGCTTCCTGGGCTGTGTGCGGCTGCTCTCCAATGCCATCAGCAGACTGAAAGACACTGGCTGTAAGAACCAAATGCTCTTCCGCCTCTCAGTGCAGCTGGAGAAAGCTTAGGAGGCATCTTTTTCTTTCTTTGATTTGTTTAGAATGCTGAATACAGAATTCCTGCTTTCCTCCCTAGTTAACCTTCCCTGGGTTAAGTTTTGAATTGTTTGTTTGCAGACCAGCGTTTGGATCTATGCAAACTAAATCCCTCAGATACTGATGCGGTTCGTGGCCAAATAGTGGGTAAGAATCTTCTCATCTGCATAAAGGGCTCTTTGACGGAACCCACCATCCTGCTCCCGGTGCTGATGGGGGTACAGGCTTCCAGGGCAGACCACATCTGGGCCGTCTCTCCAGAACTAAGCCTTGTCCCTTGTGTGCTTTTCATCCTTTCTCTGGTCCCTTCATCCTGTCATTGAAACTGAGTTAATGTGACTCCAGTTGAGATGGAGGTTGTGATTTATAAGTGTCGTGCCAGTCACCACAAGAATGGACAGTTGGCGTTTGTATTGTCCAGGGGTAATAAGAGCTGAGGCCCCATGTTGAAGATTGAGTTGGGATGGCCACATATGCAGGAGATGGATTATATGGCTTCTCTGGGAAGCCCCATCCTATATGGCAAAAACAATGATGATGTGTGACAAATCCAAGTAATGTGATTTACAGTCAGAGGACTCCATTGTGTGGAGAGAAGGATTGCAGTGTGCTCGCGCTGTTGACTGGAGGCACTCTGACGGAGTGACTTCTCTGAGTACAACGTCCCCCTGCCCACCCTGTCCTTGGCAGTGTTTTAGGGAAAGCACATGTTGGCTGTGAGCACTGCATGGAGTTGTGGAGCATCAGCCAGGCTGAGCCTGCAGCTCCAGATGCCTCAGGTCCCAAGACGGTGAGCAGTGTATCTGCCCTGGAGGTAACTTAACGATAATGTTCTCACGAACTGCATTCCCACCTGGTATTTCTTCTTTCCTTCGGGGAGGGATGTGTCAGGGGCAAAAACCAAAGAACTGAAACTTGGGAGTGAGTAAAACATCTTTCTTGTCTGTGCCAGTGAGGCCAGAACATGAATGTTTCTTTAGATTGAGCTAGACTTTGAGCACCGAAGATGTCCTTTGTGCCTCCACTAAACATAAACCAGGTCTTCTTAAGATAGAAGCTAATGGACTGGAATTAAATTCTGTGTTCTATAGCTTTATGGGGGGCAGTGGGGCATGAGAAACTCAGCAGCTTTCTGCTCTCTGCTTTCAAGGACTGTTGAACAGTATGTGGTGTGTGCAGCTGTTGGCCTGAGAAGTTTCACCCTGAAAGCATCAAGTGCTATGACACTGGACATAGGTTATAGGCTGTCAGAGGCTCACTGCTGCAGTGCAGGGGTGCAGAGCAGCCCTGGGTTTAATGGAAGCTCTTCTTTTCTGTTGTAGTCAGTTTACAGACCCGAGACCGAATAGGCAGTGGAGGGTCGGTGGTGGACTGCAGGGGACTGCTAGAAAATGAAGGGTACGTATGCCTACCATGATGCCAGCTTGATGCCAGCCGTGATGCCAGCCATGTTCCTTCTCTCCATAGGAAGGACCCTTTGATTCTTACACTACTGTGTAGGATAAAACTATTCCAAACTACTAGTTATGAAGGAAGGTATAACTACCCCAGGGAGTATACGCCCAGAGACCCAGGAAATAACTCAGGGAGGTTCCCACCAGCTAGAGGTGACAGTTTAGCTGGGCATGGTGGAGTACGCCTCCAGTCTCATCACTAAGGGGTCAGAGGCAGGAGGATCCTGAGTTCCAAGCAAGCCTGAGCTATTTAAAAACAAACAAACAAAAGCCCAAGAAACAGTTACTAAAGCAGTATGGGACTCTACTCACATGCATGTGTGTGTTTGTATAGGCCACAGGTCAACCTGATATCATTCCCAAGGATCCACTCACTTTGGATTTTTTTTCCCAAGATTTATTTATTATTTGTTTGTTTGTTTGTTTGTTTGTTGTATATTGGTGCCATGTGGGTGCTGGGAATTGAACCCAGGTCCTCTGGAAGTGCTCTTAACTGCTGAGCCATCTCTCCGGCCCCCCACCTTGGATTTTGAGATAGGGTCTTTCATTGGCTTGGGGTACACCAGTTACCTAGGCTAGCCAGCCAGTGAGCCGCAGAGATGCACCTGTCTGCTCCCCAGTGCTGGGATGACAAACATATACTGCCACACTAACTGGGCTTTGAGGTAAGGTCCTCAGTGCTTGTACAGTAAGCACCCTACCAGCTGAGCCATCACCCCAGGCCATGAATTTTGTTTCAATCGTGATTTATAAGACAGAGAAATTGAACATTGGCTCGTGTTTGATTTTCTTTCTCAAAATTAATGTTCCTTTATTAGCTGCAATAATGGAGAAGTCATTGCCTTTAAAAAAAGTAGTCCATGCCAAAACATGTACGGGTCAAAAATGGTGCAGTGTAGGGATTGGACTGACAATCAGCCAGTGGTGGAAAGGACTGGAGAGCAGCCTGCTGACATCTGCTGTAACTGGCTGCTGGTTCTAGGGTAGAAGCCCATTGTTCTGGTGTTTCAATGTAAGAAGGTTTTAAAAAGTATTTCATCGTAAGGGAAGTGACTCGTTAAGGCTAATTGTTTTTGAAACTGCTGGGGTGGGGTAAGAAATGATTTAAAAGCACTTAAAGAGTCATAGTATTTTAAAGATTTATTTATTATATATACAGAAGAGGGCACCAGATCTCAGTACAGATGGTCATGAGCCACCATGTGGGTGCTGGGGATTGAACTCAGGACCTCTGGAAGAGCAGTCAATGCTCTTAACCTCTGAGCCATCTCTCCAACCCAAGTCATAGTATTTTATGTAACCAAGAATTTCATCCTTCAGTGAAATAACAAAGGAAATGGAGTGTTGGATTGAATCAAGAAAAATAAATGTCAGGAGCACATTCTGTAGAGCTGTAGCCCAGAGTAAATAACCCTGTTATTCTAAATTGTGGTTCCCTCTGGCTGCTTGTCCACCTGAGAGTCTTTCTCTCTCATTGGACATGAAACTTAGCATTGGGAGGGAGCACGCTCACTTGTTAAAGGGACCTAGAACAAATGCCTGCTGTGCCCACACCTGCTCTGCCCCCATCCCTTCCAGAACAGTGTATGAAGACTCGGGCCCTGGAAGGCCGCTCAGCTGCCTTATGGAGGAGCCTGCCCCCTATACAGACGGGACTGGTGCAGCTGCGGGAGCGGGGAACTGCAGGTTTGTGGAGTCTCCAAGCCAAGATCAGAGACTCCAGGTACAGCGACTTCGAAATCCTGAGGTTCGAGGGTCCCTACAGACACCCCAGAACCGACCACATGGCCACCAGTCCCCAGAGCTGCCTGAAGGCTATGGTGAGTGTCTTAGTTTGCTCCCGACTAAAGCAGTTGGGGGAGGAAGGACTTTAGTTGGGCTTCCAGGTGATGGTCACTGAGCGGCCTCAGGGCGGAACTCAAGGCAAGAGCTGGCGTAGAAGCCATGGAGGAGTGCTAACACATCGCTCCGCATGGCTTGTTGAGTTTCTTTCTTTTTTAAAATTAATTTTACATCCTGACTGCAGTTTCCCCTCCCTCCCTTCCTCCCAACCCCTCTGCCTCCCCTCCTCCCAACCCCTCTCCCTCCCCTCCTCCCAACCCCTCTCTCCTTCCCCTCCTCCCAACCCCTCTGCTTCCCCTCCTCCCACCCCCTCCCCCTCCCCTCCTCCCAACCCCTCCGCCTCCCCTCCTCCCAACCCCTCTCCCTCCCCTCCTCCCAACCCCTCTCCCTCCCCTCCTCCCAACCCCTCTCTCCTTCCCCTCCTCCCAACCCCTCTGCTTCCCCTCCTCCCACCCCCTCCCCCTCCCCTCCTCCCAACAGGGCTCACAGGGTCTCACAGAGACTGAACTGACAACCATGGAGCCTGCACAGGGCTGACCTAGGCCCTCTGCTCATATGTTACAGTTGTGTAGCGTGGTCCTCTTGTGGGACTCCTAACCGTGGTTGTCTCTGACTCTGTTGCCTGATTTGGGGGCCTTTTCCTGTGATAATATATTGTGTACCCTAATAAACATGCTTGAGGGTCAGAGAACAGAGTCAGCCACTAAATTAGACATAGAGGCCAGACAGTGGTGGCACACACTTTAATCCCAGCACTTGAGATCTCATGCCTTTGCTTGGAAAGCACACAAGCCTTTAATCCCAAGAAGTAATATGGCAGGGCAGAGAATGGTATATAAGGCGTGAGGAAACAAGAACTTTCTCTCTTTAGGCTGAGGATTTCGTAGAGGTGAGAACTAGTGGCTGACTGCTCTGCTTCTCTGACCTTCAGGCAAGTTTATTAGGGTACACAGTATATCACCACACCTAACTTCTACCGGGTTGCCTTGTTCAGTCTTAACAGAAGTGTCATATCAAGATACCTGCTACTTGATATGCAGTGACTGGTTGTTTGTTTTTTTGTTTGTTTTGTTTGTTTGGGTTTTTTGTTGTTGGTTTTTTTTTTTGTTTTTTGTTTTTGGTTGTTATTATTATTATTTTCTTTTTTTTTGGGTTTTCGAGACAGGATTTCTCTGTGTAGTTTTGGTGCCTGTCCTGATCTTGCTCTGTAGACCAGGCTGGCCTCAAACTCACAGAGATCCACCTGGCTCTGCCTCCTGAGTGAGGGGATTAAAGGCGTGCACCACCACCGCCCAGCTGTTTAGGTTTTTGAGACAAGTTCTCACTATGAAGTTCTGGCTGGCCTGTAACTCACTTTGTAGACCAGCCTGGCCTTGAACTCAGAAATCCACTTACCTCTATCTCCTGAGTACTGGGGTTACAGATATGTGCACCATGCCCAGCCTTACTCTGCTTTCTTACATTATCCAGGTCCACCTGCCCAGTGGGCTGGGCCCTCCCACATTAATCACTAATCAAGAAAATGCCCCCAGAGACTTGCCTACAGGCCAGTCTGATGGAGGAATTTTCTCAATTAAGATTTTCTTTTTCCAAATAACTCTAGCTACTATCAAGTTGATAGAAAACCAGTCAGGACAGTGAGGAACTCACCCTGTCTCCCTGGGGAATCAGCACTTTTCTTGAGAGCTTATGTTGTCAGATCGTTAAAGTATCCTGTGCACAGCTGCTGATGGCCTGGCTGTGCTCCATGGCTGTGGCATTGGATGGCTGTGGCCACATAAGGATGGGAAACTTGTAATGAACTCTGGAGCAGGCATCCTTTCTCTGTGTAGAGGCCACCTGGAAATGCTACCTCTGGACATACCAGGGAGGCAAGCAGTGTGAAGCAAGTGAGGACACTCATAGTGGTCTGTGATCTGAGAATGGAAGGGACATCAGGGGATGGAAGGAACAGAGCCATGTGGCTGCACTGGAGAGAATGACAAGAGGGGCTCTCGTTCACATCATCAGATCACCCAGATACAAGCATGTTAGGAGATGGAAGGTTGAGTCTATGGCAGAAGTGGGTGGAGGCATCAACTCCAGGGTGGCTCAGTGAGAAGTGGATTCTACCCAAACCTGGGACAGTAGATTTAAGGAAGCCAGCCAAGGAGGGTACAGTGGTGCACACCTGCAGTCCCATCACTGAGGATGAGGGTACAGTGGTGCACACCTGCAGTCCCGTCACCAAGGAGGCCACCGAAGCAGGAGAATCATGAGTTCAAGGCTTGTTTAGGCTACATCGTAAGATCTCTGTCAAAACACTATAATACATACATACATACATAAAATAAAACTAAATAAAGCTTAAGAGTCTGAAAATAGGATTAGAGTGGGAAACTGAATTTACTCACTCAGATTCCTTTCTCATGCAGAGCAAAGGACGACAGTACAGGGACAAGTTTACTTTTTGCACACGCAGACTGGAGTCAGCACGTGGCATGACCCCAGGATCCCCAGGTAGGCTTCACAGGCTTGAAGAGCCAGCCCCTCTCATGAAAGCTGACAGTGCTATGTGAAGGGAGATGGAGGCTGGGACTTGCTGGGCAGGGGCATGTGTTGGGGAGCGTGGAACCACGGTGGGCCTTGGTTGCCTTTGAAGATGGTCACGTGGCCATCTACTATGCTCTCTCTCTCTCTCCTTTTTTGTAAATGCATAACATTGTCCTTGATACAAAGTGAAACGGGAAAGATAAAGACTCTGTTACCCTTTCTCTCTCCTACTTTACTGCCCCTCTTGCCTCAGTCCCTTGGGGACCATTCCGGGGGGAGATGAAGCTTTTCTATACGAATTCCTTCTACAAGGCCATACATCCGAGCCCAGGTCAGAGACCCCCGCCCCACCCTGTGCCAGAGTTAAGTCTCTTTCTTTGCTATTTTCCTTTTCTCTGTTTCCCTTTACAGTAGCATTACTGCCTAACAGACCTTGGGTAATGCTCCTTTCCTTTTTATTCATGATTTGTTCCCTGAGAACCAGCTTCCTGTCTTTGCTGTTGAGTTTACAGTTCAGGGTCTGTCATTTGTGTTGGGAATATTACCTGCAAATGAATGTGGCAAATGACCGCGGCGCCGGCCTCTTGGCATGTGTTGTAAGAAGTGACCAGCGTCTGTGTTAACCTAAAGTGTTTTGATCAGGCATGCTGGTCCCTTCTGACGAGATCACAGTGACGTCATCAAGGGGCCAAGGTGAAAGAAAGCACTTGCTGAACATGGGGGTGCCTTGTTGTGGCCCCCGTGCCATTGAGTGCATGCTCTGTGTTATTCCCAGCCTTGAAAGTGTGGGCCTCAGGAACTTTTCAGTGGAGGAATCTTTGCCGCACCAAGCATCTGGTTTGATTAGTGATTTCCAAGAGCTTCCTAATGGGGGTCAGGTGCTTCCTGCTAGTGTGCCCCTCTGTTGAATGAGAATAGCTGTTCCTGGGGTAAAAATTGCTTAGGGTGAACGTGAACACTTAAGAGGTCTGCCCTTACCTGCCGTGTGCTGCTGCTGTTTGTAGGCCAGAGGTTTGTCTGGATTTAGTGGGCTTGGCACAAATAGCAGTGTGACAGGGACGTGGGTACTTGCTAGGAAACCTCTGGCTGCTGGCACTGAATGTTGGTCTGTGCCTTGGTTCTCAGTGGAATAAAGCTCTGTATATGTTCCATTTTGCTAGAGACCTTAACAGTGTGAACTGCGATGAACTTGGGCCGCTGCCTCCAGGCTGGGAAGTCAGAAGTACAGTGTCGGGAAGAATCTATTTTGTAGATCACAATAATAGAACAACCCAGTTTACAGACCCACGGCTTCACCACATCATGACGTAAGACCTTAACATCTCTGCTGGCCTCTTCACTTTATAATTGGATGCCTCCTTGCACCAATATTGGTGGGGTGGGGGTGTTGGGGGGGCGGGAAGCAAGTGCTTAACAGTGGTGTGGTGTGTGCAGAGGCTATAGGTCAATGTAGAGTTCTTCTTCTATCATTCTCCACCCTAAGTTTTGAGCAGGATGACCTGGAATTCACCATTTTGGCTTGTAGCTGGCTAGCAAGTCCCAGGTATGTGCCTGGCTCCGCCCCCGCACTAGAGTGATGGATGAGCACAACTGGGTTTTTACCTGGGTACTGGGGACATGAACTCAGGTCCTCATGCTTGCAAAGCAAGAACTTGACTTGCTGAGCCATTCCCTCAGCCCCGCAGTAATATTTTTCTTAATGTATCTTCTGCAGTGTTTGCTCAACAATGGGCCCAAGCAAAATAGGGTAGATATTTGATGGAGAGTTGAGATCATTTAAACCCTGAGATTTGTGTGGCTGTTGCTGAGGCTGTACATTGTGGGCACCCTTTTCCTACAAGCAGCCCAAGTGAAGGCCACGGAGGTGACGGCAGGAAGAGGTGTTCCAGCAGAATCTGCAGGGCACATTCCATAGGGATGCTGCTGTTGTTCCGGAGGCTTGTCCTGTGCCAGCATTTGTGCCTTGGAAATGGGTGTCATCTTTGTGCCACCCACAGACACAGCTTCACATGTAGCTCTGCAGAATTGCTGGCACTGGTGGCAAAACTTGAAGAAAGCAAATGCCACATTGTCCTAATGGCTCGAGTCCTGCCACTGATCTTCTTTCTTAGTTAACAGGGCTGGGAATCTTGATCTAAAGGAGGAGTGGGTGTCACTGGCTGTCATGGGTTGTTTGCTATTCACTTCCGGCCTGGCTTCCTGTGATCTCCTGTAAAAGTCCTCTGCCGGTCTCAGTTCATTCCTGCCAAGGCCCTGCCAGTAGCACACCAGTTGGTATCAATGACACACATAGATAGATGCATGGCACAAAGACAATTTCTGTTGTAATTTTCAGTAATAATATAGCAGATTGTATTAGTCAGGGTTCTCTAGAGAAACAAAATTTAGAGAATGATACAATGAGTTACAGGCTTTGGTCCACCTAGTCCAACAATGGCTGTCTACCAACAAAAGGTCCAAGAATCCAGTAGTTGTCCAGTCTACAAGACTGGGTGTCTCAGCTGGTCTTCAGTACACACTGGAATCCTGAAGAAGTTGGTTCTAATGCCAGTGAAGGAATGGATGTGCTATTGAGAGCAAGCTTCCTTCTTCCATGTCCTTTGTGTGGGCTGCGAACAGAAAGTGTGGTCCAGATTAAAGATGGGTCTTCCCACCTCAAAGATCCAGGTTAGAAATAGGTCTTCCCACTTATTTCCTTAAAAAAAAAAAAAAAACCAAAAAAACTGAGGCCTGCTTGCCTCAGTGTGTGCTGGGGTCTCCTGAGTCAGTGGTGCGCTCTGGCCTGCAGCTCTTGGGCCTGGCCATCGACTCCGTCTCTCCTCATGTAGCCACCAGTGCCAACTCAAGGAGCCCAGCCAGCCTCTGCAGTTGCCCAGCGAGGGCTCCATGGAGGACGAGGAGCTTCCTGCCCAGAGATATGAGAGAGATTTAGTCCAGAAGCTCAAAGTTCTCAGACATGAGCTCTCTCTTCAGCAGCCCCAAGCTGGTCATTGTCGAATAGAAGTTTCCAGAGAAGAAATATTTGAGGTAAAGAATTAAGTCTTGCTAAACCGTGAGGCTCCATGGGGAAAAAACAGGGAGGTCTGTGTTAAATTAGCTGTTTACACCAACTCGGTGGACTCTGCTTTCTGCTTCATATTTGAAGGATTAGTTTTACTGATTTGTTCAGCTTTTATTGTAGTTGGATGTGGTAGCACACGCCTTTTATCCCAGCACTAGGGAAGCAGATCTCTGTGAGTTTGAGGCCAGCCTGGGCTACAGAGTGAGATCCAGGACAGCCAGGGCTACACAGAGAAACCCTGTCTCAAAAAAGATTGTTTTTTATTGTGGATATTCAGTACACAAGTAGTTAGTTACACAAGGGTACTTTCATACCTTGCTGGGCCTCCCATCCCCCACCCTTTATTTTCTTGCCCTCCCATAGTCCTCTTGTTCCCCTCAACATGTTCACAGATACATATATGATTTTATGTATCTATAAAATTTAGGAATCTTATGTGTGAGAGAAAACATGGTTTTTTTTTTTTTTTTTTTTGTCTAAGACAGGCTTAATTTATTCACTATCATTATCTCTGGTTGTTCCCACTTTTCTGCAAACAACATAACTGTATTCTACAAATAAAACAATTCTAGTGTCTATACAGACCACATATTCTTTATCCATTCCCCTGTTTTGGACACCTAGGTTGGTTCCATAGCTTAGCTGCTATGGATGAGCATTGCTCTGTAGATGCAGCTGTAGTTTGTTGAGAACCCTCCAGACGGACTTCCCTGGTGCCTGGACTAGCTTGCACTCCCACGAGCTGTGAGTGAGCGTTCCCTCTGACCACATTCTCAACAGCAGATTTTTTCCTAATGTCTACCATTCTGACGGATGAAATGGACTCCCCATGTAGTTTGTTTTGAGTTCTCTGTATAGTGTATATATGAATCCTCTGAGATTAGTATGGCTAGCAAAGATTTTTTCCCCCCAAGAGGTCAATTTTACTGTTTAGTAAGATGCAGGGTTTGTAGGGAGCCAGGCTCGTGCTGAGTGGAGTTGCATTTCCTCTAAGACAAGGTTTACGTGCTCAGTGGTTTCTGGGGGAGAGCTCTGCAGAGTCTGGTCACTCAGGGCTGGGGTCCCAGCTGTCCCTGAGCAGATGTAGATCATCTTTCAGCTGGGGTGTTCTCATACCCACTCATTCCTTCCAGAGTGGGGGCACTTTCTCAGAGATAACACGTGGCCATTGGGCCCCAGACTTGTCTCTGGGAACAGGAAGGAAAGAGGTTTCACCCCCTACCAGTTCCTGGCAGTCAAAATTACTGCATGGTTAGGCCCTTTTCCACAAGATACATGGGTTAGGAGAGAAAACCTTAGCTTTGTTTGGGCTTCACTCTGCCCATCTTGTGGGGACGGTTGGCAGAAATTACCACCTGAGGCAGTTTGCCAGTTTGGGAGACTTGGTGAGAACCTATCTCAAAGTGCAAATGTGAAAAAGGGCTGGGGGCATGGCTCAGTGGTAGAGCATCTGCCTAGAATCCTCCAGTGAGGGGCTGGGGTGTGGCTCAGTGGTAGAGCCCCTGCCTAGAATCCCCCAGTGAGGAGCTAGAGTGTGGCTCAGTGGTAGAGCACCTGCCTAGAATCCCCCAGTGAGGGGCTGGGGTGTGGCTCGGTGGTAGAGCACCTGCCTAGAATCCCCCAGTGAGGGGCTGGGGTGTGGGCTCAGTGGTAGAGCACCTGCCTAGAATCCCCCAGTGAGGGGCTGGGGTGTGGCTCAGTGGTAGAGCACCTGCCTAGAGTCCCCCAGTGAGGGGCTGGGGTGTGGCTCGGTGGTAGACCTGTCTAGTATGTTGCAGTACCCTGGATTCCATCCCCAGGCCCCACCCCCATTTTTCTTTCTGAACCTGTGGCTTTGATGCGCAGGAGTCTTATCGGCAGATCATGAAGATGCGGCCGAAAGACCTGAAGAAGCGCCTCATGGTGAAGTTCCGAGGGGAGGAAGGTCTGGACTACGGCGGAGTGGCACGGTGAGCTGATCACTTACCCCTCCCCCACCTGAGTCTTGGGTTGTTGCAGTTGCATTTTAGGGAATTGATTTACCCTTTACTTCCCAAGTGCCCAAGTGCCCTACCCCACTGTGCCAGCATCCCCATGGGGCACTCAGGCTGCTCCTCTGACCTGAGCTGCTGACGTCACTGGTTAGAAAATATACGAGTATCACTTTGTTTACTTGGTACAATCAGGATGAAACTTGGATGCACACTCCTTCACCTTGTGTGTCTGAACACAGAACTTGAAGGGCTGCTCCTGAACTTAACATGGAGGCAGCCTGGCTTTTCTCACTGTAGCATGGGGTGGGACATATGTATAAATTGTGCCTTTATCAAGGGAATTTTACAAGATGCTAGCATTCTGGTTGGAAAAATTACAGTAAATTTAAAAAGAATAATGAGAAGCCTCCCTTTCCTGCCCGGCCTTTTTCACGTTTGAGACAAGGGCTTCCTGTCCTAACTCTTAATGTTGGTTCCAAGAGGCATCTGGTATCATTGATGCAGTCAGGTTCAGGCTGCTACCTCCTTATGTAGGGATCTGGCCACAGACACAGACACTGGGCAGTAAAAGGAAGCTTAACTTCTGCTCCGATAGTGAGCTGTCTTCAGTTTGTCATGTCTGCTACTCAAGTGATCTGAAACACTTCTCCTTTTAAAGATGAATTCACTTTATGTGAGGTGGTTTTGTCTGCATGTGTGTCTAAGCACCATGGCATGCAATGCCCACAGAGGCCAGAAGAGGGCATCAGATTCCCTGGGAGTGTAGTTACTGAGCTGCTGTGGGAGCTGGGAGTCAAACCCAGGTGCCCTGTAAGAGCAGTCTCTTGAACCACTGAGCCATCTCTCCAGTCCCTCTTCTCTTAAATTAAGAATACTATTTAGCTCTTTAGAGTTTGTCTGTGAATTCTATTTTTTCTCTTCCCTCCCAGATTCTCCTTCCCTCTCATTTTCCCTATCCCAGAATTCAATACATAGCATAGACTGGTCTTGAACCTAAGGTAATCCTCCTGCCTCAGCCTCTTGAGTGCTGGAATTGCAGGTGTGAACTACCACACCTGTCTTCTTTTTAAAACCAGACTTCCTTGTCCCCATAACATGGAATCCCCGGGACAGCACTTTGCAGCCATCTCCTAGAGATCGGTCCCTGTGCTCCTCGCAGCTGAAGCTGCGTCTGCTTTGTGGTCCCAGCCACTTGCTAGCCTCTCCCTGGGGAACATTGTGTACAGAATTTTTCTCTTGTCTGTGCCTCCAACAGTAGCTGCACTTGATGAGAAACTGTAGTTCCTGGCCAGATCCCCAGTGCTAGAATGACCCCGGGATCTCTGCTGTGTCCAGGAGTCTCATAGTGCTTCCTCCTGTCTGCCTTATTTCTCATCTCTTTCCTTTTTTCTCTCTTTCTGCAGGGCTCCTTACCTTGGCTTCAGTGCTTAAAGGCAATGGGGTGTGTGTGTGGGGGGGGTTCTAAGTTACTGTATACCACACTAGTTTATTATGGGGCCTGGGGGGGGGTTCTAAGTTACTGTATACCACACTAGTTTATTATGGGGCCTGTGGGGGGGTTCTAAGTTACTGTATACCACACTAGTTTATTATGGGGTATGTGTGTGGGGGTGTGTGTTCTAAGTTACTGTATACCACACTAGTTTATTATGGGGTGTGGGGGGGGGTTCTAAGTTACTGTATACCACACTAGTTTATTATGGGGCCTGTGGGGGGGGTTCTAAGTTACTGTATACCACACTAGTTTATTATGGGGTATGGGGGGGTTCTAAGTTACTGTATACCACACTAGTTTATTATGGGGTATGTGTGTGTGGGGGGGAGTGTTCTAAGTTACTATATACCACACTAGTTTATTGTGGGGTGTGGGGGGGTTCTAAGTTACTATATACCACTCTAGTTTATTATGGGGTCTGTGTGTGGGGGGGGTTCTCAGTTACTGTATACCACACTAGTTTATTATGGGGTGGGGGGGTTTCTAAGTTACTGTATACCACACTAGTTTATTATGGGGTGGGGGGGTTTCTAAGTTACTGTATACCACACTAGTTTATTATGGGGTGGGGGGGTTTCTAAGTTACTATATACCACACTAGTTTATTATGGGGTGGGGGGGTTCTAAGTTACTATATACCACTCTAGTTTATTATGGGGGGTGGGGGGGTTCTAAGTTACTGTATACCACACTAGTTTATTGAATTCCATTGTAATCAGTTATAAAATGAAGACTTAAGTAGATGCATCTGATGTGTAATTATGGGTTGTGTGGGGGTTCTCTCACAAGTCCTCTCCCTGGAGCCTTCCAGCTTCCCCAGTGTGCTCTGTAGGGCCTGTAGTTGTTCAATAGCCACCAGACCTGGGGACTCTAGTGACCTGGGTTCTGGGTGCAGCTGTACATCACAGCATCTTCTCAGCCCCTGCTCTCCTGTACTCTTGACCGGATGAGGGAGGAGTGTTTAGGGAGCACAAGGAGCAGGGAAGCACAATTCCAGTAGCCGAGACCAAGGAAGGCCCATGGTCCTCAGAGGATGTGTAACAGGAAGTCCGCCTGGGAGAGCATTAATCTTCTGCTGTGTTTGGTCTGACATGTCTGTGTCTCCTGTGTATTTCCACCACTTTCTTGTACAGATGGCTTTGATCTGTGCTACCTCCGCTAACCTGACTCCTTTCTATTTGAAGAGTAACAGACACCACAGTAACAGTTGAGGCTGCTGTCAGGGGCCATCCATTCAGGTGTCTGCAGGATTGAACCCATCCCACAGCAGGGTGCCTCACAGCCCCACCACAGCCTTGGTTCAGTTCCCAGTGGAAGTGGTTATTGTGTTTGGCAGCTTTGGGTTTGGGATTTTTTCTTTTTAAGAGTAAAGTGATTCAAGCATTAAAGGAATTTAGAAAATAAGTTAACCAGTGTCTTCTCACCAGATTTCTAAAACGATTAGCATTCTCCAATGTTTTTACATTCATCTAGTTTTTTTACATTATACAAGTGATGAGTAGATGGCTCATTCTGTAAAGTGCTTGCCCTGAAAGCAGGAGGACCTGAGTTCAAGCATTGGAACCCACGCAAAAGCCCAGCACAGTGGCATATGCCAGTTTAACCCTGGAGCTTGTGCAGTGGAGACAGGAGGCTCACTGGCCAGCCTACCTCAAAAAATGAGCTGGGAGCAGTTGAGGAAGACACCTGACATCAGCCTCTGCCCTTCGCCTGAACACATAAACAGGTGCACACAAATAAAATGTAAAAAATGGTCCATGTTTATGGCCTAAAGTAAGAATTCAGCAGGAAAATTAAAAAGGCAGAGTTCATAAAGTCTCTGCTTCCCTAGAGCCTGAACTGCTCACTTTCTATGAAACTCTTTACTGTAGACTGCTTAGAAACTGGAATTGGAAAGATGGTTCAGCAGTTAAGACACTTCCTGTTCCTGCAGAGGACCTGACCTTGGTTCCCAGCACCCACACGGCAGCTCACAGTCTCCTTTAACTCCAGCTCCAGGGGATCCAATGCCCTCTTCTGGCCTCCTTGGGCACTGCATGTATCTCTACGTTTCCTCTGTTTACTGGTTTTTAAATTACTATGAGACAATAGATGTATCTCTTTACACAAATACTTGAAGTGAATCTCCCCCAGAAATCTTAAGTGGGGAGGTTGGTATCCATCTCATCTTTCTAGGATTTGGCATTCTTTTACTTTTGAGACCCAGCACACTCTAGTAGGGGATTGGCTGACCTGATGGTCACCAGTGCACACCACAGGCCAGCCATTCCTAGTGTAGAGAATTCACACCCAGATTCCAAACAACGAGTACTAAGTGCCCGAGTTTATATTTTGATTTTGTAGATCTTGAGATTTTGCTGTAGGCTGACTGGAAGAAACAAACAAACAAAAAACAAACTTGGGTTGAAACCTGAAGCATGTGTGTGTTCAGAACTTAATAGGCTCCTCCCCGCCACAGATGGGACACCACCTTCTGCCCCACACCCCACTGTACTGGAGACAAGTGACCCCACAGTGACTCTGGTCCATTGTCCTTTTCCAGCTTTAACCGGATCGACATCCCACCCTATGAGTCCTATGAGAAGCTCTATGAGAAGCTGCTGACAGCAGTCGAGGAGACCTGTGGCTTTGCTGTGGAGTGAAGAGTGGCCAGTGGCAGCAGAGTCTTACAACCACCAGACCCAAAGCATATGGCGTCTGCACGCCTCCCGCTTGGCGGGCTGAGGCCTGAGATTCCAGAAACCCGAGGGAAAAGGCTCGTCTCCCCCCTCCTTTGGGGAGGGCAAGCCAGGGGACTTTAATAGGTGGCTCCCACCCATTTATCCCTCCTTTATTATAGTCCGCCCACCCTTCCATCACCCATCCAATAAAACGCAGCCAGGTTTCGCCCTCGGCCCCCTTGGCATAGCGGGCATGGTCAGGGCCAAGCTGGGCCCTGAGGGTTTGCATGGTTTCTGTACCAGCTCTCCCCTCTCACAGTGTAGGCTCAAGGCCCTTTTCAAGTTCAGCAGCTGCCGACAGCTTACTAAGCTCAAATTCCAGACATCCAGCTAGTAGCCTGTTCCAGATAGCAGGTGGATTTCTAAGCAGGAAATAACTGCACAGCGTATGTTTGCTGGAATTACACCAAGGCAAGAAGCTCGAGGCAGAATGTGTTTCCCCCTTTAAGAGGTAAAGGAATTGGAGCAGCCTTCACTGGAGGCCCAGGGATTTCTTTTCAGGGTATCTTGGCCGAAAAGATGGTTTTGCACAGGGGGGAAATCTTTAAAAGTCCCATCTGCTGTGTTCTCTACCCAGTTTGAAATTCTCACACGTTATGGAGCTAATCAAAGAATGACCAAAACCAGGCTCAGATCCCCCCCAGGTCCAGCTCGACTCCTGTGCCAGGGACCAGAGGCTCCTGACTGTCTTGATATGCTAATGGACTTTCACATGGGGATTCTAGGAGCTAAACTAACACTGTTGTCACCACAGCCACTGGATGGGACAGCAGGAGAGGCCGCTGACCTGGGGTCCCCTGATGCAGCTCCCCAGGATTGGTGCTATGCACAAAGCAGGGTGTGATGAAGCCTGTGGTAACAGGGTGGGGGCTCTACCTCCCTACATGGCCCTCTTCCCCAGTGGCAATGGTGATGCTAACAGTTCTACTTAATTTGCTTGCTCAGTCTTCATCTTCTGATGAGCAAGGCCAAAGCCAGCCTAACGCCGTGTCTTTAACACCATTTCCAATTTGCACAAGTGTTCGGAAGCAGTGACTCTTTCAACAGAGGGGCTGGATTCAGGCAGCTGAACTCTGGTGGAAGGCAGAGCAGCAGCCGATAGTCCATGTGTGGTTTGTCATTTTTGTTTGTGGTGGGGGCAAGAACAGGGTAATTCATTAGCAAGACATTTCATTGGTACCGGGGTTCAGGTTCAGCCATGAGTTCAAGTTGTGTGCGGGGTGATGGGGAAGGTCCTGTTGGACCACTTGGCTTTTGTGTTCTTTTCATTGCTTACCCTCAGGCTAGGGAAGGCAAGTGTCTTCCTTCTTTCCCTGCTGCTTCTGTCCAGCTTGCTCTGGAAGCAGTTCCCAAGTGACTGGACAGGTCATACACACCCTACCCCAAGAGGTTTACCCAGCTTGGTGGCCACTGGTACTGCAGAGTGTGAGTCAGCTAAACTCTAGGGTCTGCAGTTTGGGGACAGAAAGGATGCTTGGTAGACCTCACTGCACAAAAACGGAATCCGTCCCACCATCCAGGCCAGATTGGGGCCTTATCAGTCTCTCAATTTTCTGCCTTGCCCCAGTAGGGCTTCTGTATTTCATCTACCTTAATGCTTCCGAGGGTGTTCTAAAACCCAGCTCCCTTGTGACTTGGAGCATTTAAAAGTGTGAGGAAGCCTGTGCCCTTAGTGGCAGCCAGTCCATGGGAACCAGCCAGACCCCGCAGAGTGACGTTCTCTGGAGACTGGAAACCCTGCTTGTTGCTGTGGTACTGTGCCAGTCTGCAGCGATGAAGGAAACCAGGGTCCGGTGCTTTGGAGATATGCTGCAGGAGTGTTGAGTTGGAGTGATGGGGGACAAGCCTTAGGAGTCCCGTGTCAGGTGTCCTTTGAGGAAGATCCAAGGTTGGGCCTTTGGGCTGACTGTGGTAGTAGGCACATAGACCACCCACTAAGGCTTCTAAGTCTCTCCGCTTGCATTGCCTGTGGGTTCTCCCCTTTGCCAGTTCTGAGTGTCACAGCCTCCCCCAGGTGCATCTGTCTGCACAGAGCCGTCCTTTGTTGGTACCGCTGCACTTCCTTGTCTGTCTACCATGGTTAGGCCCTTCAGAAGCTCCTCAAAGAACACTGCGTGGCCAGCCCATGGCAGAGCTTCTATTGCCCTGCTTTGGGTCTGGATGAAGCCCTTTCATATAAGATCTCGATTGTCACCCCTCCTGGTGGCCCCAGACGACCCACCGTCGCCATGTCACCCAGATGCTTCAGGAGCCCAGCTCTCCAGGCTCCCCTCACCAGCGGCCAGCAGCCACACTCAGGGATGCAGCGAACACCACTCTGCTCCACAGTGCTTCAGAAGTGCCAGGCAGCAGCGACGGGGTGGCAGTGGGTCACAGTCTCTTGCTTTCTGTTAGGAGAATCTGCCACAAGATGGGATGCTGACCCCTATACTGGCTTGGCCTCACGGTCAAGTTCAGGATGGGTGGACCCTGGACTGACCTTCCGCAGAGAAAACACCCCATCCTACTGCAGCCAGGTGGGGGCCACATGGCAGCCTTCTGAAACAGTGTGGATTTTTAAATGTGTTTGTAATGTACTCTAATTTATTTTGTGAGGTCCTGTTTGAAGTGCTGCCGCTACCCTCGCGCTCTCTGTTTGTATTGCCCATTTCCCTGTGACAGTTGTACACTAATGTTCTGTTTTATGTCAGAATTGAAAGTATTTAAAGAAAAGCTAGTTCTATTTAATGCAGTTGTGGAACCAGCTGGAAACACAAAACATTGACTGTAGAGCAGGCTGGACCCGGGAGGTCAGGTTCATTTTGTTACATATGCAATAAACTCACGACTTTACTTTTTTTTTTTTTTTTTTTTTTTGGCATCTGTGACTTTGATGTGGTAACAAGATTCTGATTTATGTAGTCTTACCCGCAGCTGGTCCGCCTCTAAGGAAAAGAGGCAGAGCTAGGATTTGGGGAAACAGATGGAAACAGCAGGGCTTCTACAGTAAGTAGAGTTGAGTCTGCCCCGCCCCCTTGGACCGGAGGTGAGACACTGCCCTCCCTGGTGCTCTGCGGGGCCGCAGTAGCTGGCAAGCCACTTCCTTGCACTCTCCCTGCTGTTGGCTATTTTGAGTAAGGCTGCACAAACACCTGCTGAGTCCGTATCACAGGCTACTAGAAATCCCGGGTCAACGCGCCCCGGGTTAACTTTTGAGGGCCCTTCCTACTCCAGATGTTTCTCACAAAACTGAGATAGTCCATCGTGGTAAACTTGTCCCACCCAAGTCAAAGATACCATTCGTCGCCTCTGCGGTGACGTTCTCCTTCTCAGTGTCACAACACAGATTACCCAGGAAGTGCTGTGTGGGACGCAGCTGCTCTGTAGTCAGAACTCTGCTCCTTTCCAAAAGAGTCTTGGGCTCGTCCGTCTCTGTAAGGAAACACTAGACTGTGGCTGGTGTACAACAGATTTCCCTCCTGGACAGATCTGCATCTTTGGGAAGCCCGCCCCCCACATTGTCGTCGTCATCTGTGACGCCTCCTTGCTGTACTCACAACAGCAGGAAAAAGGGCCCTGAGGTCTCCCACGAGGGTTCCACCTCAGGAGCCAATCCCTCCTGGGAGCTCACCTGTCCATTGTCGTGCAGGTTGGAACTTCAGCACAGGAACTACAGGTCGAACACAAAAAACCACAGCTTTCAGACACTTGCTTTGTCAGCGCATCTCAAGGGACAGGGTGGCAGGCTGGTGTCACTTGCCATATCTACACCTGTTCTCCCCCACCTACCAGGGAATACTGAGGGCAGTGTCTTCAGCCACGGAGGGGTCTTGGGCCTTCAGTTCACAGCTGGAGATGACGGGGTCACTGCTCCTGAAAAACCAAGGGACAACAGTTGACTGTGGAGGGGAGGCACTCAGCCCCGAGCTTTGAGCAAACCTGGCTGCAGACCACATGCACAGGCTTTCTCGTTGACTCGGCCTCGTGCAGGGCAGGGGTGGGTGTCCTGGGGAAGCTGTATGCTTACATTGCCTGTCTGCTGTCCTCCACCCAGAGTAGTTACGTGGGGTAATTTTCACTTTTCACACCAGGCCGAGCCTGTCCCCAGCCATTGGGGCCCTGGTCCACCCTTGGTCCTCCACTCTGGCACCTCCTCCCTGCCGTCCCACTTGATGTCGGCAGGCAGGGCAATTAGACCTTGCCCCATCTGAGCACCCAAGATGTGGCCCAAGATGCCACAACAACCCATAATGCCCTTCCCACTCCACCCCTCTATTCTACTTCCTGCAGCTGTGATGGGTACTTCGGCTGCAACCCCGTCCGCCACCTCTACTCCCAGTGGCCTGTCCTTTTGTCCGGCAGTGAAGACGTTCTTACCTGCCTGCCCAGCTTGGTGCTGGGCATCATCACTCTAGTCAAGGGACCAAGTGTCAGGTGTTGACAGCACTGGGGACTCCAGCATGCCCAGGTCTAGGTCCCTCAGGGCTGTGGAAGATGGTGACTAAAATTTCAGTCACTCACAGATGTCAGCAAGTGTCTGTCTGGAAAGAAGATACCACACCAGTTAGCTTTGTACAAAAACAGTGGCACACAGGTCATCCCAGCATGAGGGAAGTGGAGACAGGATGGTCTGGAGTTCAAGGTCATCCTTAGCTTCATAGAGAGTGTCAGGCTAGCCTGAATTACATACTATCAAAAGAAAGAAAGAAATCAAAACGTTGGGCCAAATGATATGGCTGTGGGTAAACGTGCTTGGTTGCACAGCCTAATGACCTGAGTTCAATCCCCCAATCCCTCAGTGAAAGGAAAGAAGTTGTCCTCTGATGTGCACCATGGCGCACACACACTAGTATTTTTTAAAAGTGGCCCTGAAGCATTTGCTACAGTGTCTAGTAAATATTCAGTAAGTGCTGGCCTTTTAAGAGTGAGAAACCGGCCAGGCAGCAATGGCGCACACCTTTGATGGCAGCACTTGGGAGGCAGAGGCAGGTGGATCTCTGAGTCTGAGGCCAGCCTGGGTTACATGGTGGACACTGACTCAAAACAAAAAACACGGCTACCTTGGTCTATACAGCAAAGCCTCATCTGAAAAGCCAAAAGGGTGGTGCGTGAAGCAGCTAAGACACACCTGGTGTCACCCAGAGTTCAGTTCCTGACTTAGAACTCATTGGGAGGTACAGTAACTGCAGAAGACATTCTAAAGGCTCCAGACCCAGGTTCTGGTCGCAGGGAAGCAGCTGCATTCAAAAGCCAAAGGTCAGAAGACAGGTGTGATGAGCATACTGCACAGAAGGGAACAGCAGGCAGGGCGAAGCAGCACTGAGCAGCAGGGCCCGGCAGGCGACAGTGATGCCAGTCCTGGCTCAGCCGTGCTGCAGTGAGAGCTGAGCCGGACGGTATCAGCTAGAGCCTGTGCAAGGCCAGGGAAGGGCCGGCGGTCTTTGGAGAAGACATGGATGGATGGCCATGGGAACTTGCCTAGGAGGCAGCAGCTATGTGAGGAAATGGAGGAGCCTCGGGTCCAGGGAAGGGACTTCTGAAGATATCAGTATTGGTAGGCTAACACCAGTCTGAGTGAGCACAGTGACCCTTAGCTATGATTTCAGCACCTGAAACTTGCACATGGGATTGAAAGTTGGAGGACAGCCAGGGCTGCACAGTGAAGGCCAGGCCATCCTGAGCTACATAGCTAGACCCCATGTCAGCAAAAAGTAAACATATACCAAAGGGTCTGAAGAAAGGTGAAGTCACCAGTACCCTTCAAATGTGTTTTCAAAAGTTCCCAAACAGGCTGGAGAGAGGGGCTCAGAGGATCAGTTCCCAGAACCCAATCAGGTGGCTCACAAGCACCTCTAACTCCATCTCCAGGGGATCTGATGCCCTCTATGGCATCTGTGGGCACTACCACACACGTGGCAGCCAGGCAGGCAGACTGGCAGGTGTGTGCATGCATGTACACACAACTGCAAACAAATCATTTAACCACTATCAGAAAAAGCAATGATAGAAAATGAAGTTCCTGCAGAATGATGCCGCTATAAAGCACATGCCACACAAGTACGAGGACCTGAGTGCTCCCTGGGACCTGTATAAAAGTTGGACACAACACGTCTGTAACCAAGGTACTTCTGTAGAGATGAGAGGTAGAGATGGGAGAATGCTGGGAAATGTGTGGGCCAGCTCACATGGCATCTGCAACAGCAAACAGGAGACTGTCTGGAACAAGGTGGAAGGTGAGCCCAACACCTGTGATTACCTGTGTCGTCAGAAGACCGAAGATGGAACCCAGGGTCTCATATGTGCAGTAAAGCCGCCTACTACATATTCAGCCCTAGTAATTGCCCTTTTAAAATATAATTTACTTACTTTATGGGTATGCCTGCAAGTATGATGTGCCCTCAGAGGTCATAAGACATTAGATCTACTGGAAATGGAGTTATAATAGTTGTGAGCCATTATGTGGGTACTGGGAACTAAACCCAGGCCTTCTGCAAGAGCAACAAGTACTCTTAACCTCTGAGCCATCTCTCTAGCCCACTAATTATTTCCTTTTAAAAGGGTGTTGTTATTATTATTGTTGTTATTATGTAGATGAGGGCAGAGGACAGACCACAGAGTGCACTCGGAGGCCAGAGGACAACTTCTTGTAGTCAGTTCTCTCCTGCCACTGGAAATCTAGGAATCAAACCCGAGTGCCAGGCTCCAGCAGCAAGCACCTTTAGCCACTGAGCCGTCTCACCAGCCTGCCAATAATTTCTTATATTAGACAATTACCTGGCTTTTGTCCTCTCTGGGTTTGACTGGTGTTATATACAGAATATACAGTAAGTTTTAAAAAGGGAACTATCTCCATCCTCTCTGATTTCTGGCTGTGGTGAGAACGGCCTTTGTGTTTTGCTACTTAATGAGTTCTTTCTCTTCTCCTGGAAACAGCGACTTCCTGTTTCTCTTCTTAGTGATTTGGATTATTTTCCTCATTTAGTTTAATGTTGGCAGCTAAGTTGTTATCTAAAGGCTCAAATGGAAACTGAGCAACAATTATAATTCTTTGGGGCTCACTTTACAAATACATTTTATTTAAAAGGAATTTTATGAGGTGATTTTTTTCCTTTTTTCTCCCCAGCAGGACGGGAGACGATGGCTGCTGGTCCCTGGTTCTTTTGGCTATAGCTGGGCTTTGCAGGTTCCTCACAGTGCATCTCTGTAAGCTCGAGGCTGGACTCGGTCTACATTTTTAAAAAAGAGGCAGAGGCATGTGGATCTCCGTGAGTTCGAGGCCAGCCTGGACTACAAAGGGAGTTCCAGGAAAAGGCGCAAAACTACATAGAGAAACCCTGTCTCGAAAAACCAAAAAAAAAAAAAGATTTATTTTTATGTGCATTGGTGTTTTCCTTGCCTGTCTGTCTGTGTGAGGGTGTCAGGTCTACTGGAACTGGAGTTACAGACAGTTGTGAGCTGCCATGTGGCTACTGGGAATTGAACTCAGGACCTCTGGAAGAGCAGCCAGTGCTCTTAACCACTGAGCCATCTCTCCAGCCCCCAACTCAGTCTACTTTTATGACAAATATACTTACTTAAATAAATTGTAGTTTGTCATTTTAAAATTTACCCTTTGGGGCTGGAGAGATGGTTCAGTGGTTAAGAGCACTGGCTGCTCTGGCAGAGAAGTAGGTTCGATTCCCAGTACCCGCATGGTGGTGGTTCACAGCCATATTTAACTCCAGTTCTAGGGGATCCAGTTACCTCATCTGACCTTCCAGGCCCCAGGCACACACGATGAACACACATACATGCAGGCAAAACACTCACATACATTAAATGAATATAATTTTCTAAAATTTGTACTTTTATACATTAAACTTCATGAAAATAACAGTATATTAACAATATCATATCTAGACTGAGGAGATGGTGAAGCAGTTGCCTCCTGTGCATGAGGACCTGACTTCAATCCCTAGAGCCTACATAAAATGCGGGGCCTCACAGCATGTGTTTCTAATTCCAACACTAGGGATGCCATAACAGGCAGATCTCTGGGACTCACTGGCCAGGCAGCCTAGCCTACTTAGTGAGCTCCACATCAATGAGAGTCCCTGTTTGGAAGGTAGGTGGTGCCGTGAGGATTACAGCTGAGGCCCAGCACTGTCTTCTGGCCTAGATGTGCACATGTGCCCACATCTGTATCCCTGCTACACACACACACACACACACACACACACACACACACACACACACACAAAATAAAATGTCTAGGAATGGCGTCAGCAATATGGCAGACTACACTTTAGCTTCTCAAATGGTCCCAGGCAAGAACACAGATGACCAACTAGAGAAGACTGAAACCTCTCCCTAGGTACTCCGGAAAACAGCTGGAGATGGATAGCAAACCAACACAACTAAGAGGAGCCAAAGCCCACAGTAGCAGGAAAGGACAATGGGATGGCTAGAGAGTTAGGTCCTCGGGACCGACCCACTTGGCAGAGAAAACCTTGACTCCCACAAGTTCATCTGACCACCCACACATGCCTTGGCAAGCACATCCCTCCCCCCAAATAAATGTACAATTTAAAAAATAGTAGGAAATTGCCTAATTTTTACATGCCATTGTCCCCAGACCTCACTGGCCTGGTGTGGATTGCAGGAAGCTGTGGCCTGGTCCTGGTTCCTGGCTGCGCCCTAAGGAAACTAGATCTATATCCAACCTGTGCCGGGCCAGCCTGAGGCACAGCTCAGCTGTTGAAAATTAGTAAGCAGGGCTTGACGACAGCTACAAAGGACTGTCAACAGTCGGGGTGAGGGATGTGGACACACCCAGTACTGACTGAAGGGAGAAGAAGCTAAGACCCCATGGAGAGGCTGGGGTGATGAGGAATGTAACATTGAAAGCTGTTACAGGGCTGGGAGCTGGCTCAGTAAACAGGAGCACTTGGTGCACAAGCATGAAGACCTGGGTTCAAATCCCCAGCACCCTTGTAAAAAGCCAAGTACCTGTAACGCCAGTGTGGTGGGAGGTGGAGACAGAAGAATTATTCGGTTTTGCTGGCTCCCAGCCTAGTTACAAGTTGTAGGAGACCTTGTCTCAAGGTAATAAAAGTGACAGAGCAGGACCTCCAACACCCTCCTATTGCCTCTGCACACAGGTGCACCTGTGCACACCCCTACCCCCCAAAAAACAACCATGTATATCAAAGAGTACAATGACAGAAGCAATCCATATGCACAGGTCAGGGAAGAGACATGGTTGCAGACCAAGGGAGAATGGCTACTTTTTCTAGATCCTATTTTTCCAGCAAAGAATCAAAACATACAAAGAAGCAAGAATATGGGGCCATTTCTAGAACGAAAATATGCCTAGAGACCATCCCTGAAGGATAATGACGTAGAAGTTACTAGAAAAAAGACATTTGTCATTCAGTAATGACTGACTTCAGAAAACCCACATTTTTCACAGTAATGTGTTTTTAAAGATTTACTTTCTTATCAGGAACTGTGTGCACACATGTGTCTGCATGTGGGTGTGGGTGTGTGTGCTGCAAGCTGCAAACACATACAAAGTTGGATTTTGGCTGATTATGACACACTAATACCTGGAAGAAGCCCAGGGCCTTCCAGAGGTCACGCTGAGGCTCAAGGAGCCTTGGTGATATTGGCTTTTGATTATCAGCCGTTTCCTGCTATGAGTTTCTTGTGTGCTAGTGTAGCTTTCCCATCATTCTTTGGGCACCATTTCCCCTCTACTAAGGAATATTTAGATAACCTTCTGAGCAGTAACACAGCCAGGATCCCTAATTTCAGGCCTTTCTGTAATTTGTCATTAGCAGCATCCGGCCAGGACAATCCCTGGACAGACAAAAGTATCTTATCAGAGACATCTCTGTAGTCTCTAAGAACAGACTTAAGCATCCAGACACCTGTTTGAGAAGGCCTGGCAGATGTGCTACTCAAGCTAACTTCATCCTTACCAAAGTTTTATCTCTAGTTTTAGATCTACCCTTAACAATTAACTCAGAACTAAAGGGTTCCTACTCACAGGTACATCTAGCTGTGACGGAAGTTGCCTAGCCAAGTTGCCTAGTGACCAAGCACACTACAAGAGAGTACTAGAGGAGCGAGATGGGAGATGAGGACGAGCCAGATGGGGAAGAACAAGATGAGAGAGAAGGAGATGGGAGAGAGAGGAGCTGAGATGAGAAGGAACTAGATGGATGAGAACCTAGATGGGGCGGAACTAAGATGAGAGATGATAGAATTTAGAGGACAGCAGATAAACGCTGAGAGAAGTCAGGCCAGAAAGGAGCTGGGCACGAGAAAAGAATAGAAACTGCAGATAAATGTGGCGAGAAATCAGGCAAGGAAGGAGCTAGGCACCAGAGCAGACTAGAAGCTGTGGAGAGGGACTGACTCAGAAGAATACAGTGTATGGACTAAGAGTTTGGTTTTTAAAGAGCAGATTCATTTTTTATCATCAGGGATTAGATTATCAGCTGGTTGTAGATTCTTCCAGGACCCTGGAAAAGGTGTAGATCAACTGAGTCACTTGAAAAGGACACTCTCCAAACTGTTGAGTCTGAAGACTGTGCCACAGTTCTTAACCCAAATAAAACTCATTCATTCACCAAAGTGTACTCTGGTAGTATCCATACTTTGGTCTTTTGTGTGCTCCCTCTCTGGGGTGAATAGACGTGTGTGAGTGTTGCATCGACACATGAAAAGTTTTATCACACAACAGTTATGTATGTCTATCAAAAGGCAGGTTCTTGCTATGATGGGTCAGCTACAAAACTTAAGGTCCTTCTGCTTCTGCCTCCAAGATGTTGTGATAACTGACATCATCACAGGCAAAGAGAAAACCTTGGAAGCAGAACAAGAACAAGCACCATGTACCAGGCATGCTTGGTGAGATACACACAATTTCTCAATAAGCTGTGGAAGATAGATTAAAAGCAGTAAACAACTGCCAACTGAGAACTCTGTACTTGACAAAATGAGGAAAATTGGGACATTCTGAGATTTAAACAATGACGAAGACCAGGGAGGACTTCCTGGCCACTGGCACTACCTTACAAGGAGTCAGACCTTCAGCCTGAGAGAGGGCACTAGCAGTGGAAGCTGTGTAAAGAGGCATCTCCCCAATGAAGGTGAATGTGTGTGCAAACAGAATCCTGAAGATAAGGATGCTTTAGTAATGGGCCACAATTTCCTACATGACTTGAAAGATAAAATGCATCAAAAACAGTAAGTCTATACTATGTGAGCAGACAACACACAAAGGTGTAATTTTTCAAAAGGAGGGGTTTGCCAGGCAGTGGTGGCACACACTTTTAACCCCAGCACTCGGGAGGCAGAGGCAGGCAGATCTCTGAGTTCAAAGCCAGCCTGGTCTACAAAGTGAGTTCCAGGAAAGCCAGGACTACACAGAGAAACTCTGTCTCAAAAACAAAACAAAACAAAACAAAACAAAACAAAACAAAACAAAACAAAACAAAAAGGAAGGAAGGAAGAAAAAGAAAGCAAAAAAGGAGGAGTTTATTTTTATTTATGCATCTGTGGGGCATGGAGAGAAACTCTGCTCCTCTGGAGCTGGAGTTACAGGTGTTGTGAGCTGCCTAGGGATGGAACTCTGGTCTTTTACTAAAGCAGCAAGTGCTCGGAATCATCTACAGCCCCTCAAAGCTGTAACTTTTGATATTTACAAAATGAGACAGGGCAGACATTTGTAAAGTGTACAGTTTTTGTATGGAATTAAACATAGCAGAAATTCAAATCAGACTGTCCTAATTTTAGGATATTAAGAGACAACTTGTTGACTGGAGAGGCAGCTGGCTCAGTGGTTAAAAGCACTGGCTGCTCTTGCAGAGGACCCAGGATCTCTCCCTACATGCCAGTTCCAGGGGATCTGCTGCCACTTTTTGGCCTCCAAGGGTACTGCATGCATGTGGTGCACAGACATACATGCAAGCAAAACACCTATACGCACACATATATGTATATATACATATGCATATATGTGTGTATGTATATATATGTATATGTATGTATATATATGTATATGTGTATATATATGTATATGTATATGTCTGTGTATGTATGTATATATATATGGTTTTTCAAGATGGGGTTTCTCTGTGTAGTTTTGGTTCCTGTCCTGGATCTCGCCCTGTAGACCAGGCTGGCCTAAAACTCACAGAGATCCAACTGGCTTTGTCTCCCGAGTGCTGGGATTAAAGGTGTGCGCCACCACCACCCCACCCCCATGACCATAATGTTTTTTTAAATGAAGAAAAAAGAGACCACGTATTTTTACACAGTATTTATAAGACTTATGTCAATAGAAATGAGGTTTCCAAACAGTGTGTCACTACAAAGCTGATCACTGGCCCACACGGAAGGACAGCAATGAAAGACAAGCCATGAAGAAGCTGGAGAGATGGCGAGGACACACAAGCATAAGCCTTTCTGTTAGTCACTCCTTTAAATGAAAAGGGTTACCCCTCCAAAGACACAGAACAACAGAATGCATTAGAAACAAAATAAAAACCAGGATCCAACCACGCTCTTCTGAATAGAAGAGAATCCCATTAGATCTAAGGATCCTCAGACTGAAACAAAAGGATCCTATTTAAATGGTGAAGAAGTGTGTGTGTGTGGGGGGGGAGGGCTATGCCAAGGCTAACAAGAATCAAAGGACATTACATAACACCAGCTTAGTTAACGCGAGACGCTGCTACAGACTCACACTAGACACCATTAACTCTTACCTATCAGAAGCAAACATGGCAGAAGCAGGGGGGAGAAACAGTTCTGGCATAAAACCTGTCTTCAGCAGATACAGCAAGGAGCAGGGGCGAGGGGTAGAGGACCTGTACACAGCACAGGCCGAGTGGGCCTAACCCAGAACGCTGGCCCTACTTAGAAGCAGCACAATGTCTGTGTATATGTGTGCGTATATGTGTGCATATGTGTGTGTATGTGTGTGTATGTCTGTGTATATGTGTGTATATGTCTGTGTGTATATGTCTGTGTGTATCTTTTGTGTTCTGCAGTACTGGAGATTGAACTCAAGGCTTCGTGCATGCTAGGCAAAGCTCTAGCATGGAGACACCACCTTAGCCCACAAGACATTTCTTTTTCTCAAGGGCACCTGAAATATCACCTGGGGCCAGGCCACGGAGCAAGTCTGAAATTGGAGCAAGTCTGAAATCGTACAAGGCTGAAGGCTTGGGCTGGTGATGTGGCTCGGAACTTCCCGCCAAGTCTGACAATTTGAATTCCATTCCCAGGTCCCACAGGGCAGGAGGAGGAACCACTTCCTGAAAGCAGTCTTCTGACATCATCCTGTCCAGCTACTGGCCAGTCAGCTTCTTTATTAACCCAATCACAGCAACATATATTCACACAGTGTAAGTGTAAAGGAATATTCCACAGAATGGAAGTATATTGGACCCAGTTTACATACACAAACACCATCAGTTGACTGCCAGTTGCAAAACTTAAAAAAATAAGTCATAAGGAAATGGTGTTGGGAAAATAATACACACATGCAAAAGGATTAGGCAGCATACATACCTCAGACCAGATATACGTGTCTACTCAAAATGGGACAAAAATATAAAACACATCAAAATTAAATACTCTCAGACTATGGAGGCCGAGGCAGAAGAATTACTTCAAGTCAGCTTGAATGACCACACAGTAAGTTCCAGGTCAACCTGAGCTAAAGCAAAATTCTGTCTTAATAAATCAATCGAAGGCTTGGGCAGGACTGGAGTAGACTTTCCAAGTATGCACAACACCCTGGGTCTGTCTGATTCCCAGAGCATGATAAACGGGCACAGTGATATATGCATTTGGTCCCAGCACTTGGGAGTTGGAGGCAGATGATCAGAACTTAAGATTATCCTCAGCTACATAGCAAAATTGAGACCAGCTCAGGCTATAGAAGACCCTGTCTTTAAGAAGGAAAGAACTCTTACATATACACACACACACACACACACACACACACACACACACACACACACAAATTTTAATTTACCTCAAAATGGTAGTCCTCTATACATGTGACCTCTATAAATTCTGAACAGGCACCCTTGAGCACAATTCCAGACATCACTACCACATTGGGCTGAGAATACCTTGGCTCATGTCACAATGGCATCCTGGGACTCCTGTTGTGGGATTCTCATTTATTCTTGGTCTGGGCATTTATGGGGGAAAGACCCCTTCCTGTCCTGGCCATCTCTGTAATGTTGGTTGTTACCAGCAGGGGGCAGAGGCAATCCAGAGGGATGGCGTGGCTGAGCCTGGCACAGAACCTCAGGCCTCTTCCTCACCAGTAACATTGAGTCTAGACTAGCTTTGGCAGGGTGAGAATCAAGGGCTGCATTACTACTCAAGCCTGGTGCAGCATGATGACCTTGATCTCATCATCCGCCATCAACTCCTGCTATTTCAGTATCTAAGACACTTTCTCAAAAAGGAAGCAATTCTCTGGAAACTGAGGAGCATAGCTAACCATGAAGAACCAGCAGGAAAGACAGATGGATACCATGTTTCCCCTCAGCCTCAGTCAGTCAGTAACCCAGGGTGCAGCTCAGCGGGATGGAGTTCAGCAGGTTCAAGTACAATCCCACTTGTTCCAGGACTGGCTCTGGGACCTTGGAAGGGCTCCTCGCCCTCTCTGAGCAGGCAATTCCTTTTCTGTAACATATAGAGCCATCCCTCTCTTCGACTGAAGTCCCACAGAGCCCAAGGACTGGGGATGAATAGAAAGACAGGAAGGCTACTGGGGCCAACCAGCCGCCAAGGAGCTCGCAGCCAGGTCACAGGCAGTCCAGCTGTGTGCTGAGGTGTACAGCAACCAGGAGGCTGCGTTCCTCAGACTTGACTTCTCAGACTAGGGTAAGCTTAGCTTCAAGAGATGATCTCCATAAGCTGGGGACACTGGGAAGGTAGAAGAGAGTCCAAGGCCAAGAAGGGGCTGTGTCTACCCATCCCCACATGTCGAAAGCAGCTGTACAGAGTCCTTGTAGAAAGTTGGCACCTGTCAATGTCAAACTCCTTTAGATTCAACTCAGAGCCTATGTTGAAGTAGGAGCCACACATCCTGTGTCATGCCAATGTCACAGCTGTATGCTTAGGATTGTCTCGTGTCCACCGGTACACTGGTTCATACTGCTTTCCCCAAATGGAGGACCTGGCCAGGGTTGAGACTGGATACTGAAAGCCAGCTGAGCATCCAACAGGGTCCACAGAGATGGGTACAGACAGCAGGATGAACATCGACAGGCCTGGCATCCCTATCACCTAACTTTAAACAGGCTGGTTTGCTTTGACCCTTGGAGCCAAGTGACCATGGCCACTGCGTCCGCACAGCAGCACGCCCCATCATCTGGAAGCCACACACCACTCTGTCCAGATGACACACAGAAACAGGCTAACACAAAGACAGGTGACAACAAACACTTTTGTAAAATATTTATTCTAAAAAAAAAAAAAAAAAAAAAAAAAAAAAAATCACACTTTACAAATTTAGCTAGAACCTTCTCAATGCTCAGATTTATAAAAATGTCAACATAACAGAGACTAAAAGGGACAAACTTTCACCGCTTTCTTTTGAAGTTAGGAAGGAAAACCAAAATGATTTTCTTGTTTTTGTTTTTGTTTTTTTTCCTGGTACAATGATAGTAAATCTCTAAAAGATAGCCAACAAGCCAGCGTAAAAAGTGCAAGGTTGGCCTGCTGGCCTCCACACTTCCATTTCTGCCCAGCTGAATCAGAATCCATGAGGTCAAGCGCAGCTTCCCCCGCAGGTGATGCGGGCTCACTGAGACGTAGTGAGGTCCCCAAAGCCAGTGATAAACAGTGACAACCTGTGCTGGGATTAGAGAGCCCGTCTGTCTGCTCCCGGTTCCTGTTTCTCTAACACTGTGGGTTTCCTGGACCCCGTTGAAGGTCTGTGCACAGCACGCAGCTGCTCTGAGGTGTAGTTTCTGGAAGTTAAGGGGGTGTAGGGACCTTCTCAGTCTGCCCGTCACACTGAGGCAGGAGTACACAAGAGGAAACCCCAGCCTGGGAATCCTTAAACTAAAAGCATCTCAGAAGCTGCCTAGTTGGACTCTGCCATCTCTAAGAGCCGGGCCATTCTGTGTGCAGGGGCCCCCCGGGACAAGTCTCAAGCTCTTCCGCACACAAACTACTGGGAAAGGAACTAAATAAAGTGGGTAACAAGGCAGAGCGAGGCCTCAACAGCCATGGGCTCAGAGGCTGAGGAGGCACATTTCACATTCCGGGCGAGGTGACGGCTGAGCTCACAGCCATGGGTGCCAGGCAGGGTCCATGCGACATAGGTTGTCCAGGCTATTGGCGGCGGCCACCAGGGTGTTCACCTTACTCTCCCCGCCATCGAACTGGGCCAAGTTGTGCAGGCGGGTCATGATGGCAGTGACAGCTTTCTGAACCAGGGAGACTAGCTGCTGGCCGTCCATGTTCTCAGGCTGCCCGGCGGCCGACAACGGAGAGGAAGTGTCTTCCTGGGTCTTTTTGTGCCAAGCAATGATCTCGTCCCGGAGCACAGTTTTCAGAATGCCGTCCACCTGTGCAAAGGAGAGGGGAAATGGCTGTGTCCCACTAGGAGTGACGGGGGCAGCTTTATGGTGTGGGCCCATCTAACAAGAGTGGCCAGGGCCAGGCTGCCACCCAGGGACTGAGCAAGGCACTTCTTCTCTGACACAGTGTTGGGAAAATCGGCTGAGAATCCATTGGAATGTAGCCAGTGTCCCAGGCACAGACAGGACACCCAGAAATGGCAGGCTTGAAGGATGTGTCCTGCCACTGTACTCAGAGCAGATAGCCCTGCGCTTGTCAGGGTGCTGAGGGCGTCTTGGTGAGGTAGGCAAGTGAAGGGTAAGTAAATTCAGTCCTGGCTTGGCTTGAGCTACACACACACACACACACACACACACACACACACACACACACACACTTCTCTGAACAAGGCCATTGAGTCACTGACATACAGCTCCCCAGCAACCCTTAGCAACTCCCATTTTACAGCAAATAAACCTGAAACATATTTTGGAAGACACTAGGCTGATCTGGACTGGTTTTAGTAGCATACACCATAAGACCAACTATTCTCTGAATTAACTCCTGGGTGAAAAAATATCCTATTTATATCTATTTATATCTATACCTTCTTATATCTATGGTAATAATTAATATTATGAATTGATTGTGAATAACTAGGCATTCATGAGCAGTCAACTGAGGCTTATATAACTCAAGCCTGTTAATCAAAACAAAAACCCACCTATACTTCACACTCCTAGGGATCAACTCTTCTTTTCTTTTGGCAAAGTGACCTCCCTTTCCTTCTGTACATCTTTAGACAATGAACATTCCAAACCTTCTCCAAACACCCCACTCTAACATTCTCCCTCCTTGTTTGCAGGCCTGAGCACCACTGAGAGCCCAGGCGGCATTAAGGAATGGCCCAGGCTGCTCACGGGAAGACGCTGAGACCCACCTTGAAGTTGGGCTGTGCGAAGCACCGTGCAACAGCAATCATGGAGGCTGTCAGTGGGCCGGAGACACCGATGGTGGTCAGGAACTCAGAAATGTTGGGTGTGAGGCGGAAAGGGACTGGACGGTTCGCATCCAAGTCCCCAGTTGCATCATTTATGTCGAATCGGAAGTAAGCCACATTGAGCTTGCCTGTGTCCTACATTTTAGAGGGAGACATTTTTAAGCTCCACCCTGGCAGGACAGAGGGGTCAAAGCAGGGTCTAGCTGTTGACAGTGAATTACCTGAGCAATCTGTAACATCTCGGGGTTGAGTCTATTGAGATGCAGGACGAACTCGGCAAAGCCGATGAGCGCCAGCTGGATGGTGAACATCTTCCGGAAGGTCCAGTAGTCTGTAGCATTGGGGAAGGTGTGCAGGGCCCACTCCTTCAGCATGCTGCGGGGGACCATGTTGCTCTGGACCTCTTTGAGAATATCTCGGAGGACCTGGAACACACATCACTCTATGATTCTTTGCCCATGTTTCCTAGCAACTCCTGGTTCACTTAGCGTCTAACTCAACACTGCAGACCTCAGTTTCCCTCTGAGCTTGGACCCACTGCCAGTGTGACTGTCTGAATAGAAGCTACGGCTATGCGGAGCATGCCTCTCAAGGTCAACACGCAAAGCTACTTTCACCTTTGCTGACTCAGAATGCAACATTCAGCTAACAGAAGGGACAAAGGACAGCTGGATACCTGTATCTTCTTTAAATCATGTAGAGAGAGAAGTGTCATAAACCAAAGAGTTAATAAAAAGCGGGGGGGGGGGGGGGGGGGGGGAGGGGGGGGGAAGGGCACACATATGCATGAACTCACTTCTGTGCTGCAAGACACCAAATCCCAGGAAGTGAACTTTAGTCTAACTGGGAAAGGCCAACAGCAATTTGTCCAGGTCTCTAGAAACTGCAAGCTCCTACCTACAGTCAGATGGTGGACTTTCACATGCCTTTCTGCCAGGCTCCTTCCCACCTCCACAGTGGCCAGGACGGCTAGCCCTCATCCCTGGAGTTGCCCCCACCTGACCTATGAGTTCACTCAGTGATACAATGTTTACCAAAAGAACCAAAGGTAACTAACATTGCAGGGGCCAGAGACCATGCCATCAGCTAGAGCCTGCAAGAACCAAACACAAGAGCTGGTACAGGAGATGGGGTGGGAAGGGCAGTGGCTTTGACAGCTCCAGAACATTCCAGGAACCTAGAAGGTCAGGTGTATTTAACTGGATGTGACCCCGAGGTTCTGCCCCAGTGGCAGTGAGGGCAAAGGCAAAACTACAAACCGTTGAACATGCTGACGTCGTGGCCCAGACAGACACCATCAAAACAGACACCAGCATGTTGGCTCAAACATCTAAGAACATCTGTCAAATTAAGAGTTGGGGTGGTAGTTTAGTGGCAGAGTGCTTGCCTAGAATATGTAAGGCCCAGTACTACCAAATACACATGTTCACACAAACACACCGACCGAACTGAGTTGATTTTAATGGTTACAGGTGTCAGAGGAACAGACTAAGTCCAGGAAAGCAGAAAGTGTCTAGAATTCACTCTAAAAAGACAAATCAGGGGCTGGAGAGATGGCTCCACAGCAGGCTGCTATTGCAGAGGACCTGGGTTGGGTTCCCAGCACCCACGTTGCTGCTTGCAACCTTATGTAACTCCAGTACAGGGGATCCACCAACCTCTATGACCTTCAAGGGCACCAGACATGCATATGGTGCACAGATATGCATTCAGGCAAAACACCCATATACATAAAAGTGGATACTTCGACAAACTGTCCAACTTAAAAATGGGTGGAGGACTTGAACAGGTGTCATGAAAGGAAAAAGATAAATACAGCAATACAGAAAGACTGTTGCCATCACTGGGGAGCAACTGCTAGTACTGCATACCCACCAGGGTGGCTACAGTGGGGGAAAAGGGGGGCAATAAGCAATGGCAAGGACACAGAGGAATCAGGACACACACTGCTAATTTGTTCAACATGGAGTCACTATGTAACCCAACACTTCTACACCTGGGTGCTACGAGAAATACATGCTCAGAAGTGAACACATATTCACATAGACAAGTATGACAATGTCCACAGCAGCGGTCATTAGAGCCAAAAGTAAATAAATATCCAAAGCCCACCAACTGATAAATGGACAAACTAAAAGCACGACACTCATATACTAGAATGATGTGGCAATGTAAAAGGAATAGCGTGCTGACACAGGCTAGCAGAGTGGATCAAATCACTCTAAGTGAGAAGTCAGACACCAAAGCCCAATTCCATTCATGGCACCCAAGAACAGGCAACACCAGATGCAGAAGACCCATGGTCCACCTGGGGCTGGGGTGGCTGGGGTTTGGAGAGATGGGAGTGGTAGCTGATGGCCATAGAGCTGAGAATCGGCTACAGACACTCAAGGCCTTCGAGGATGGCTTTCACAGCATGAAATTTCATCTCAATAAAAGTGCTATTAAAACCACCGGAATGGAGCAGAGTTAGCACAAACCAACCAGGTATAGGAGGAAGCTGGGGAGGAGCTGGGAGTCACCCAGTGGGGTCAGTATTTCTACTCAGGCAGTGCCTGTGAGCTGAACCAACACCATTCCTCAGGCTACTGGTGAAGCACCTAAGCTTTAGCTAGTGGCTTTCTCTGTCAGAGCAGAATGATGGCCTCTCTCATGAACATTTCACATCTGCCCAAGGGGCACACAGAATGACCAAGCGTGACCTGTGCTATAAAATGCCCAATTCTCAACTGAGGAGGCCTCAGTTCTATCTAGAAACCTATGAGTAAGCAGGGACTCACTCCCTCTGCCTGAAAAGGCGGGGAACCTTTCCAGACCCCGCCAGCCAGGACCGCCTCAGGCTCTCCCTGCTCAGGAGTGGAAAGGATGCCTATGGGCTCTAGCCTCCTAATAAAGCCCAGTGTTGCAGGACCCAGAGAAACTACAATGAGCCCAGGCAACACAGGGCAGGTCATGGCTTCCACCCCGTGGCCTCTCCTGGTAATGCACAGAAGGACCCCATGGCACCTGGGGAGGGGCCAAAACAGCTGCCTCTTGCCGCTCCACACAACCCTGGACAAAATCTTCCCAGCCAAGGGCAGGAATGTGCAAATAAGGAGAGGGCCCTCTGTCACCCTGTGAGCACAGGCTGTCTGGGATTCCTATGGCCCACTCGGTGCTCCTGCCCCAGGCAACCCAAACAGCTGGGTCCCAAAGATTTCAGTCGGTCATGTTCTACATTTTAGAAACCCCACAGGGTCTAGATGTGTGTTACCCAATGTCACTGGCTGCCAAGTGAGCATGCCATCCACTGGTGTTTAAAGTCTAATTTCTGAGCTTTTCCCTAAGTGCAAGGGCAGGGACAATGGACTCTCTGAGGTCAAGAGCCTCACCACAAACCCCTGCAGCAGATGGTCACCAGCCATCTGACCTCGCCCATCTCATGAGAAGTGAGGAGTCCCTCTCAGAACATCCCACTGTAACCAAGCAGCATGGACAGAGGCCCGGGGCAGCAGCTGGCCTCCTGCCTGGTACCTGGTGGCTGGCCTGTGTTCCCCGTGCCTGCACTGTGGCCAGCCTGTCATAGTAACGGGAGATGGGGTTGTCATGCTCAATGCCCTTCTTGGCACAGCGCTGCTTGTAGATCTCCACGAGGGAAAGTGAGGAGGGATTGTCTTCCACGAGGCGCATCTGTGGGGACACAGCCACAACCCGAGGAACTAGGGAGGAAAGAGGACAAGGTGAGGAAGAGTGACCGGGTCAGCACTCAGCATTCCCTTTCTGCCACCAGCCCAGAGTGTAGACTATGCACCAGACAGAGCTGAAGAGCCCAAGCCACATACCTCAGTCACTCAGCAGATGCCATAAAGCACCACCCATAGGGTTAAGTCCTCACTGGGTGCTCCAAGCATCCTTTAGCAAGGACCCTATGCACTGCTTTCTCTTTACAGGCCTTCCCTGGCTGGACACCACTGACTCTTAACGCACCTGTTACATTTGTGTATCCACAACTAGAAGGGTTGCCTCCATCCCTGCATAGAAGGTAACTGACATTTCTCTGTAACCTGAGGTTCAGTGATGGACTCCATTCATAACAGAAATCCAACATTCTGTTTCCATGACTACTGCAGAGCTGAGGTGTGGCTCCTTGAGCAGTGTGTATTTGGGGATGTCACCTGTCATGGCCAAACTGCTGAGCTCTAGTTGGGAGTAACCCAGCAGGTAGGTACACTACCTGTGTGGCACCACAGCTGTCTCCCTATGATGTCAGCTGGCAGAGTCATGGACTTATGGGCACTTTGGGTTCTTCATCTTCATGGGGACAGTCCCCATGATTAGACAAGATAATAATTAAGATGCTACTTGAAGGAATAAAGTCAGCTGGAGGGAGTGGAGACTGACTGCCTTCCTGGTGCACCCTGTTCTGGCTGCTGAGCCCCAAAACATGGGGTACTGCATGTGGGCTGCACCGCGGGTGCTGCGTTTTCTAATTCGAGACCATGGCTAAGCCACAGCTGTGGGCCTGCTGTCCTGACTTCCATCCAGGAGACATCCCATAATGATTCCAAGACACCAAGTTGGACTTGGTACCATCTACTAACCCAGTGATGGGAGGCAGCATGGACCACAACACATACATGCTACAGTGCACACAACTTTCTGATTTGACTAATTTCTTCAGATTTCTTTTTGAATTCAAAAGATTTATTTTAGCTGGGCATGGTGGTACATGTCTTTAATCTCAGCAGTGGGGAGTACATAGTGAGTTCCAGGACAGCAAGGCTACACAGTGAGCCCCTATCTCAAAAAAAAAAAAAAAAAAAAAAAAATTTTTATATATATATATATATAAAAAATAAAACAACACCTCCCCAAACCTAAAGATTTTTATATATTTATTCATCTTCTAATTTGTTTTTGAGACAGGGTTTCTCAGTGTAGCCTTGGCTGTTTGTTTTTTAAAAAGATTTATTTATGTGTATGTGTATGTATTTTGCCTGAATGTATGTATGTGCACCATGAGAATGCACAGAGACCAGGAAAGAGTGACAGATGGCTGTGAGTTGCCATATGGATGCTGGGAAACAAACCCAGTCCTCTTAAGTGCTGAGCTATCTCTCTAACTCCTAATTTGTATTTTTAATTATATGTATACACTGTGTCTGTGTGGTTATGTGCATATGAGTGCAGTTCTCATGGAGGACAGAAGAGGGCGTCATATCCTCTGCACCCGGCGTGACAGGAAATGAAGTAGCCCTAGAAACCTAGCTCTTGCAGGAGCAGCACGTCTCATGCGCTGAACCGTCTTCTCCAGCCCCCAATCTACAGATTTTAGGATAGTAAAAGTTAAAGGCCAGATGTCTCTGATCAAAACGAGCTAGGCTAAGCTGGACAGAGCGGCACACATCTTTAATTCCAGCACTTGGGAGGCAGAAGCAGGCAAATCTCTGAGTTCCAGGCCAGCCTGGTCTATAAGTCCCAACCCAGAGAGACTGTCTCAAAAAAAAAAAAAAAGAAGGGGTAGGGAGCGGGGTTGGTCAGACCTCCACTGTCAGAAGAAGGTCCATGTAGGATTAGAACACAGGCACGGCAGGAGGGCTCCCACTTACAGTGCTACAGCCCCCAAAGGAGACTGTGCAGAGCTGGAAACAGGATGAAGAGCTCTCCCCACAGTGAGAGACCGGCTGAGGCAGAGCGTGCCTAGGCTGCCCTTCAACAAGGTGTGACCCCGTACCTGTGAAGAACAAGTGTCTCTTGGTGGTCTCCTTCCTCTTCTCCAGGCAAGGGTTCAGCAGGCGGAGCAGCTGCAGCACCCGTTCCTCCCGCCGTGACTCGGTGAGGCAGGCGTCGTTCATGACCAGGTACGGGTAGATCTTGCCGTTGTGTCCTCTGATGTAGAGCCTGCGGGCCGCTGTGTTATGCTTCTGTACAATCTCCACTCGGGGCATAAAGCTGTGGAAGTGGATGGAGGAGAGCGTGAGCTAGACCCTTCCTTGGGGAAACTGTTAAAGGACTATCATAGACAAGCAGGTAGAGCAGTTTAGCGGCCACAGAGATGTGATGGTAATCTAGGATGTACCTAGGACTGATGGAAGGAAGTGGGAGGGGGAGGACTTGGAAGAAAGGGAAACAGGTCTGAGTGTGTGGAAAGGCAGAGTCAATTCAGAAATAAATAACTGCATGTCAGCTGCTGGAGGCAGCCTCTCTAAAGTGCTGCTCATACCTCAAGTGGGATTCAACACTCCAGTAAATTCTACAACTGCCAATGATGCTTTTACTTTTATGTATTTATTCTGGCTTTTTTCCAATTACAGTTTGGTTTTTTGTTTTTTTGAGACAGGGTTTCTGTGTAGCCTTGTCTGTCCTGGATCTCACTCTGTAGACACACACAGAGATCCGCCTGTCTCTGCCTCCCAAGTGCTGAGATTAAAGGTGTGTGCCACCACTACCTGGCTTTTAATTTTTATTTTCATTTTGCATACATAGTGTACTTGTGGCAGCCAGAGTGGGCTCTCTCCTTCCACCATGTGCATTCTGGGTATGGAACCTGGATCATCAGGCTTGGTGGCAGGCCTCTTTACTCACTGGGCCATTCACTGGCCCCTTTTCTGTTGTTCTGGGTAGGGTCTTACCAGACCTGCCTCGTCTAGTACTTGCCATGGAACTCAGAGTCGTTCTAACTCAGAACCATCTTCCTGCCTTAGCACCCTGAGTCCAGGACTTACAGATGTGCACCACCACACCTGGGTCTAGATATGCTTTTATATTGCACAGTAAGAGTTAACACCTGGGACAGTTCAGTTTGCCAAGTTCTATGGTGATTCAGAAAAGGTCTCTGCAGATAAACCTGGTCTTCTCTCAGGACACTAACCCTACAGTCAACTCAGGTTCTGAAGACACCAACAACAGAACTGCACACCCCACACCAAGGAACCAGCATGGCAGCACCCCAAGGCCATCCCCAAGCCCCTCTGTGTGCTAGGCCCTGTGCTTACCGAGCAATCTTGATGTAGTAATGCGTCGGCTTGGGCATCAAAAACTCCCCAGGGATCTCCACTTCAGCTGTCTGAGCTGAGAAATTGCTCAAGAACCGACACTTTTCTTCTATGAGGAAGAATTTGGGAAGCTGCTTGGTTTTAGCCTCAAGGATTTTGATCCACTTTTTCAACTTAGAAATCAGATTATGAAGTTTCATGGATCCTGGGACACTGAAGTCAAAATCTGCAGAATAAAATAAACATGATGAAAACCAGCTTCAAGGGCTGAGGATAACATGGCTGGGTTGGTAGAGTGCCTGCACAGTGTGTCGGAAGTCCTGAGTTCCATTCAGGGACAGGGCTAATGAGAGGGTTGAGGGAGGCAGTGCACCAGGCCTTGGGCTGTCCCACCTAACAGTGAACTTCACTGCATATAAGCAGTCTGTTTCAAATTAGTCAATGTATTTTCTTTCGATGACACCTATCTGGTTTACAGTTGATTTTTTTTTACATGATGACAAATGGAGATAAGCAGAATTGCACTTTCTGCTCTGTATTTGATACCTCTGAATTCCTCACAAGGGGCTGGTGATGTAGCTAAGTGGTACAGTGTCTGCCTAGCTGGCTATCCCCGGCACCACTAGCTGGAGCTCTCGGAGACTCATCCCGCTGAGGTGTGCACCAGTAACTCCCTTCTATCGTTCAATCGGGACACTCAGCTATTCTATGCTCGACCTCCTGATGGAGACCTGGGTGGTTTCTGGCTTGTAGATTTGCACACCTTACTACATGAGAACCCTGAGTGCTCTCCCTTCTCTTGAGGACTGCTGGTGGAGACAAGCTCATTACACACACAGATGCAGCCTTGGGGAACAAGTCAACAGCAGGGCCAGGCTGCTCTCCTCCAATTTTGCTGTATCTGAGGAAGCCTTGTGATTTGAACTTTTGGTTTTGTAGCTTTGACACTGAGATTCAAGTGCTTCAACCCATATCTGATTCTGTTTCAGACTACACTGAATGGAAGGATCTGATGTTTCAGATAAAGACCCTGAGCACCGGCCTTCAGATAAAAGTGGGTGGTCCTCGGTGTCTGTAAGTGAAGTGTGATGGTAAAACACTGACTTTACATGCTTTCCCCTTCGTTGAACAGGGTGATGGCACCATTGACTTCAGAGGCAAGAATCTTAGCTAACAGTAGCTAGCTCCTGGTGAAAAAGAGGGCCCAAATTCTTCTGTTCTTATTTAGCATCCCTGTGGGTAAGTTATGTCTGTGTGTGAATCCCACTGAGTGCAGGGATTACAGGCATGCATACACATCCCTCGATGGTCCTCAACAAAGATCTGTCATGTGGAAGTCTCAGCCTGAGGCAGGTTGTGTTACCCTCAAGTACCTTACAGTTCACCAAAAGTGCCCAAGTGTTCCCAGACCACTTGTGAGGTGAGTCACAGCAGGCTGTGGCTGAAACTGTAAAGCATCTTGCATAAATTAACAGGTATCTACTTTAGGTATACACACACAATAGTTTCAATTGCATTCTTTAAGGACAGTAAGGAAATTACTGACATTTGGGGGCTGGAAGTGTGGCTTAGTGGTTGAGTATTTAGCCAGCTTGAGAAAGACGGACAGAGAGAAATGCACCTGCATTTTCAGTATGTATCAGTGAATAAAGGACGTTTTAGACAGTTATAAAAACAGTAAGTGAAAATGCTTCACTCAATTTTGAGGGACTGAGGCCAATCTTGTTTCCATGTCCACTCAGACGGCTAGGAACCTGTCTGAGGTAAGCTGCTCCAAGCAGTATGGGAGGCACTGTACCATGTAAACACAGACATGAGTCAGGGAGAAGGGAGGTCCCTCAGATAAGGCGGGCAGGAAGAGACCAGGAGAAGATTTAAACACCTCTGAGCCTAGGGAAGAAAATGTCTTCACGTGAACCACAGACAAGAAACAAAACAATCCCTGTCATCCTGCTTCCTACCCTCCAAGTTTGCATCCCACCTGTCATATTGAGTCTGCACCTTAGCCTTTCAAATCCTCCACCTCACCTTGGAGGTAATCTTGGCATCCACCCTGACACAAAGCGAGGGAAGGCAAGGCTTTGGCCCGAAAAACCTTCCATTTGCTAACTCCCATCTCTGAAGGCCAAACTCTAGCCCTTCAGTAGAAGACAGGGCATGAAGTCAGACCTCTGGCAGCCACGGCCTCCTTACGTTTTGAGTGCTGAGATAGGGTCTCACTATGTAGCTCTGGATGTCCTGGAACTCACAGATCTGCCTGCCTCTGTCTCCCAAGTGCTGGGATCAAAGCTGTGCCCACCACATATGCCCAGAGTTTATGCTTTAACAAGTCTAACTAGCATGTGCCCAAGGCAAGGCTCACCTGTGGTGAACTGGCCCTTCAACTTCTGGAAGACAGGGTCCTGGGCTGTGGCTTGTGCCCGGCGGGCCAGAGACTCAGAAGCTGCACTGGAGAACATAGTTGAGACATTGGACACGTTCTCCAGGCCCACTCCAAAAGTGCTCACCAGCTTCTTGACAAAGTTAAGAGTGTGCGGGGTAATCTTGGCATCCGACACAGCGCCGCTCTTCTCAAAGGCAACAGAGTAACATTTTGCCAGGCCTTGCTGGAGTTGCCTGAGCACCTGGCAGAAGAGACGTCAAAGACGGTCAAGGACCGTGAGGCAGCCAAAGGCACCCACCATGCCTGACCGCTCACTGTCACTTCTGCCTTTACCAACACCAGAGACCTCATGTTACCTACAAACTCTTACACCAACAACGAGCTGTCCCCGAGATCACGTTAAGACATCCCCAGTAAGATAACCTTCCTGGGCAGGAAAGCATGCTGTATTTGATCCCCAGCTAAAGTGACTGACCTTGAGGAGACGGCAGAGTTGAAAAAAGGCTGAAAGTAGTAACCCACAGGCTGCCTGTGCCATAGCCACAGTCCTTCCCTCACAGGCAGTGGCCACCAGTAGCTAGTCAAGAGGTATCTGAGGCTAGGGAGGTATACTGCAGCAATGGGTGGCTGACTTAACTTCAGTTCTTCCTCCTCATCCCATGAAGCCCAGGCTGACCTTGAACTCCTGATATTCCTGCCCCATCTCCTGAGTTCCAAGATTGCAGCAGTGGGCCACCATGGTTTATATGGCACTGGGACGAAACCCAGGGCTTTGTGTATTCTAGGCAAGCACTCTACTTACTGAGTTACAGAAACCTCTGCCCTCACTCCCTCCTCACACTTCAGTGACTTGAAGTTGTACTGGTGTCCAGAGAACAACTATTCAGCAGGTCCATAGTTACATTAAACTGTAAACAGGTGGCTGACCAAACACCCCAGTCTGAAGACAGCATGTCTACAGACATGTCTAGTACCATTCTCTCCCTCTACAGGGAGGCAGCAGCTGCAGAATCGGGTCCACCTACCTCCTCATGCCAGTTCTCTCTGAACCAGACCATCTGGTCGACGATGCCTTCCAGGGAAGACAGGAGAGTGGGGTGAAGCTCCCGCTGCATGTGCATGATTCGGCTGCAGCGCCACATGGGCGCTGTTGCTCTTATGGGCCCTGGATCTGATGCAGAATGGGACTGGTTACCCACTGAACTGGGCTGCTGCTGTCCAGAATCTGAGAGCAACACACACAACGCCAATGTCAGCGTAAGACCCACTGATGACAAGTTCAGAGCGCTACAGGACCCACTGGCCACAGGAACGCCAGTTCCTGCATTGTGGGACAAGACCTTTCTTCCCCAGGGACAGGGTAGATGCCCTGGTTCTAAGAACAGCTGTCCCACTTGACTGAGGAGCAGAGAGCATAGTCAGCTATGCCCTGGCTACAGGTAGTCCAGGGAAAAGCCAGTGTGTGTGCGCCAGTGGGCCAGAGAGACCAAGTGGGCAATGCCGTGGCTCCCTGAGCCCCTTTATTATCTGTTGTCTGATATAAAATACGTGGAAAATCACTCCCAACACATCCCTTGCTACTAAAGTTCAAAAAACCTAAAAGCAGCTTAAAGAAACTGGTCTACATACTTCAGGAAGACCAACTCCCACTTGCAAAATAATGTTTTTGAAAAATAGTCTCTAAGAAATATGCTGCAGAACACTGCGTGACCAATTTCTGGCTTGAGCTCACTGCATTTAGTCAGGAACTAAGAGAATAACCTTCACCTTCAAATGACTAAGCCAGGGAGGTCCCTGTGCCCACTTGGTCTTATTCCCTTAGGGAGGCTCTGGTGCAACAGGAGGAGGTCAAGCAGCTTAGGAAGCACAGTGCTTACCAAGTACCCCAAATCACTAAGTCAGTCCTTTCCTCAGTAAGGCTAGTCAACGTAGATCCTTAGTCATATTCTTCGACTGTTCTTACAACTAGAGGCCAGAACGCCAAGAGCTCAAGACAGTCCTTGTCAGGTTGGCAGCACATCTACACACTAGCGTCTTTGTTGCTGAGAAGAGCTCTCTCATTTCCTATAGCTGGGGCCGTCTCCAACCTGGTCTGTCTCCAGGAAGTTAGTTGCCCCCATGAATGCCTTTCCCACTGTGACGTGAAGAACCACAAACTGCTCAGCTGTCAGGCCCTGACCAAAGAGGAGACTGAGCACATGTAGGAGAGGGGCTGTGGGCAGGTGTGTACCTGCAGCAGTGGTGCTCTGGGATACCCCCAGACTGACCCGAGACCCCGCCAGCTTTCCCTGCCAACACGTACCACTCTTGTAGCGCTCTCTCTGCTCTATCTTCAGGGTCAGGTACAGAGTCCGGATGGGAAAGTAGACTGCTTGGGGATACACTCGTCCAACCTGCTTGGAGAGAGCAAGAGGTCAACGGCACTGTCCCAATACATGTTCCGGGTGATGGACAATGGGTAGGGAGAGTGACTGAGCAAGCAGTGAATGGGTTTTGGTTGTGTATTTGGGTCAAAGAGGCCAATACCAAGTGACTGCTATAATATATGTAGCTGTTAGCCAATTAATGAAATAGCTAGCTCAATTGTTTAAAACCCCTCGTCTCATAAATTCTACCTGGTGACTGTTAATGGCAGAAACCACACTCTACTTCCTTCAATCTGAGGAAAGCAAGAGACACTGACCCAAACCTGGATCTTAGCTAACAAAAGACTCCTGTGCATCTGTTAGTCACAGTATTGGGCATAAGCCATTCCAAGTCATACAGTGACTCCAAATAAAAGGCAAGGCCACTAAGGGCAACTTCTGTTTGTGTAACTACAGGAAGACTCAAGGAAACATGTTCTCAAGGTGGTGCAGGCATCAGTTCTGCTTGTGACCAAGGAGACATTGTCCTGTCACTCAGACCCTTCCAGATGCACATTAGAAGATAGGCACATCTAACTGCCAAGGCCACCGGGCACCTGGCTTGTGTGTGTGCAGCCACTGCATAAATGATAATACAGGACAGACTGAGGCAGTAACCTGGCAGCTAAGCTCTAGGCAAAACATCAGCGTTCAGGAGTATCACTGCCATGTGCTCTCAAGCAAAAGAATGTCTTTTCCAGGAATTACAGGACAATCTCCATGTGGACAGAACCAGCCGGGCACAGCAGGAGGAGCTGTGATTTTAAGAAGTAACAGAGGCTCTGTGCATCCCAGTCTAACTAACTACACCACTACTAAAGAGTCTTCAGCTGGGGCTGGGGAGATGGCTCAGTGGTTAAGAGCACTAGCTGCTCTTCCAGAGGACGCAGGTTCAATTCCCAGCAGCCACATGGTGACTCACAACCATCTATAATGGGATCTGATGCTCTCTTCTGGTGTGCACATATACGTGCGGATAGAACACTCATATAAATAAATGCCAGAGGTGGTGGTGGCCATTGAGATAGTGCATGTCGTTAGTCACTTGGGAGGCAGAGGCAGGCAGATCGAGTTTGAGGCCAGACTGGTCTACAGACAGAGTTCCAGAAGAGCCATGGATACACATAGAAACCTTGTCTTGAAAAACAAAACAAAACAAAACAAAAAGTCTTTATCCTTTGGACTCCTACAGACATATAAAAAGATGCTCTATAGGCCCACCTGGCTGATGAGGTTCAAGAGCAGCTTGCCCTCGGAGCCCACCAGGCAGGTAAGTAGCTGTGGGATCCACGCCAGCCACTGGATGGGGGGCACACCGATGCAATACTTGTCCACAGCATCCGCCAGCGTATTCTTGTCATCATCAAAACTCAGAAGCCACAACACCTAAGGCAGAGGACAAGTTTTAGTTACATGAGGATTCTGAGGGCCTCAATTAAGTGGCTTCTCCTCAACCTTAAATAAAGTGGTTAAAGTCTAACCTTCAGAGTTGAGTAGAATTTATAATTTGAGTTCAGTTATTCTTTTGACTTAACATTAATGACAAATGCTAGCTGATCCAACCTGGAGACCAGCAGTAACTGCATGGAGACAACAGGTGGGTAACCTGCTTGTTCACAGGTGCACCCTCACCCAAACCAAACCGGTTTTTGTGAAAATCTGATTATCAGAATCTGCAGCAGGCAAACTACGTGCTGGTACCTGGCATCCTTCAGCGCCTGTGACTGCAGAGTACATGAGGGAGGCTACTATGGCAGGGTAGCGTCACCACCGGGCTTAGCTACCATGCCTGCTGACATAACACACTCCAAAGCTCATGTTCAAACAGGGATTAGAACACCGCCCCCCACACTCCCAGCAGAGCTTATTCTTATGTCCCCTGCAAACAGGAATTCTAGCTATGCTGAGGCAATGCACAGAGAGCATGTAAGTGGGTGAATCCCAGTTCCCACTGGCCTAGAAGGCCTCGTCCAGGGTGTGACCCCAGACAGCACTGGACATAAAGGAAAGGCTGAGACCCCACAATGTTCAGGCCTGTTTCCTTAGTGTCAACTGTGAAAAGTCCCACTGTAGGGAGATGGAAGTAAGCGAGGACAAGAAGGCAGACCTCACTCTTACCTGGAACTAGATCTTGACCCAAGCTCAAAAGCTACCAGCTGCTTTTTGGAAAAGATGAATCTCCCAGCCTCACCTTGGCCAAGTACTTCCTTGACTTGCTCTCGTTCTGGTGCCGGCAAGCATGAAGGTAGCAGGTGATGGCAGATACTCCCAGGTGTAGCTGCCTCTCCTTCACAAAGATGCTCTCCAGGTAGTCACCCCACATGGCCCAGGCCTTCACCAGCACATCATGCATCTGCACAGCCGCTGAGAATGCTTTGTTGGCTTCCTCTGATCTGTGTGGAACCAAAACATCCAGCACATGACACGACACTGCTTCCAACACAGGAGTTCAACGGTAGCAGCTCACATCTGTCATCCCAGCACTCAGGCAGCTGGGCAGGCACGAGGATCTCAAGGTCAAAGCTAGCCTAGAACACACAGCAAGCTGTGGGCCAGCCTGAGGTAAGCTGTTAAAAATCCAGAACTAACCAACCAAACTGAACATTGAGTAATATTTAACACATTCGTGGAACTATTGTATGACCTTCCTTAAGCAGTCACTCTGACTCCCGGCAATGCCAAGTCCCCAGCCACCACTCTGCTCTCCATCTCAGTGGACTGATGTACTTGACACACCTCTTTTGTTTTTTTTTTTTAAAGAATGCAACTTTATTTTATGTATATGAATGCTGTATCTGCATGTATGTATGTCTGCAGGCCAGAAGAGGGCACCAGATCTCATTATAGATGGTTGTGAGCCACCATGTGGTTGTTGGAAATTGAACTCAGGACCTCTGGAAGAGCAGCTAGTGCTCTTAGGCACTGAGCCACCTCCCCAGCGAGATACACTTCTTACAATCAAGCTATACATCATACGAACCTTACAGCCAGACTCCACCTAGTGCAATGTTTCTGAGGTATCCACACTGAAGCATGTGCAGAGATGGCTCTTCACTGAACATGGATGCTATGTCCGCACTCTGGCTGCAGCGACTCGTGCAGCTACAGATACTCTGGAACAAGAGCCTCTTTGCTTACGTCTTTTCAGACCAAGGACCAAACCTCTGGGCCAGGGCAACCCAGTCTGAATGCTTTCTGTACAACTGCCACTTGCCAAACGACTCCACAACAGGCTACCAGATACCGTTTCCTACCACGCTACTTACATGTAAGACCAATCAAAAAAGCACAGGCCTCTGTCCTTTATGAATAGAAAGGCTCAATTCCCAAACAAAACTAGCAGCCAATTCCAGAAGCACAGGAAAGGCTCTGGCCAAGCAGAAGTTGTCTAGGGAGACACAACTTCCCATCAAAGCTGGATCCTGTATGGATCTGGCGCACAGAGCTGACTGACTTCGGCTCTTAAAAAAAAAAACCATTTTCCTCAGTCAGGCGGGGTATTAGGAAGCCCAAGAGGGTGACCGAGTGAGGAGCCCGAGTCCTGACTGGGTACCACAGCTAAAACAACAGAAGCCACAACACATAAAGGAAACAACTGTACTCTCGACAGGGCGAGCCTGAGGGACCAGGTAAGGAGCCCTTGTTACCACCATGATGTCTGTGCTCACCATGCCACTCTCCTCTAAGACACTGTGGGGCTACACACAGCTCTGCTGTGAGCTCCTCTCCACAGAGGGCACCGCACACAGAATGCCACACCAATCATCATGAAACCACATGACATCCAGCTGGGAGCCACACACTGGCTTTGAGTTCCTAAGGAACAGCTAGAGACCCTGCCACCCGGTCCACACAGTCTGCATACTTGTTTATCTGAGCCAGGAACATTCCCTTCAGAGCGTAGAACTCAGCTGTCATCTCCTTCGTGAAGTATTTGAGGTTTGTGGACTCAATAACTTCAAGGCCCTGTTCAGAAATGGAGAGAGGGAGGCTCTTGAAATTTCTAGACAATTCATCAACTACTCACAAAGCCCTTCTTTCCAAAGCCCCGTGTCCAGCCAGACTTGCTGTCTCTTTCACTTGGTCCTCCGGGCACGGGCATGGCCAGGACCAACCTAACCTCCTCCTTTATATTGTTTTTTTCTTTCTCAAACACATAGCTAAGCACATGGCAGAACAGAGACACAGATGCAAATTACACTGAATGGTTTCCTTTCCTTTCTTCTTCTGGACGAAGAGTTCCCCACCGTCTGGCTGTATTGGGGACACTCTCCTCTTCCATCCTCTCTGCCTGGCCCAGGAGCCCCAGCACGACCACCTCTCCAGGAGCCTACCTGCATGCACTCATTCTTGCCCATCACTCCTGCCAGCTGGAGGTAGCATTTCACTTGCTGTCGAATCTTCTGGAAGCAATCCACGATGGGAACGGTAGGGATGGTATGAATACGGCTCAGTATATCCAGTGCCACATTGACTAGACCTTGTTTCCGGGCAATTTTCCCATATTGGATGATGGCAGAGGCTGAGGCGTGGACTCCAAGCATGGCATTATTGGAACTCGGGTCGTGGTGAGAGCTATTTTCATACGCAGTTACAATCGCTAAAGAACAAAGGAATTGGCTGTCAGGCACATCATTCTTTTCTAAGCATGTCACAATCAGGCTTAAAGAAAAATGAAGAACACACTGAACATGGCTCATGAAAACAGGATAGACCCTTACTGCTTTCCCTGGAATCCTGGGCCACAGACTAGAGCCGGGATGGGGCTTAGTTGGTAGAATACTTGCCTACCACGCATGAAGCCCTGGGTTTTGTTCCCTAACACCACAAAAATGGGGCATGGTGAAGCATGCCTGTAGCCCCAGCACTCAGGAGGCTGAGGAGAAAAGATCAGAAGTTCAAGGTTATTCTCAGCCCTCAGCCATACACTGAATGAGGCCAGGTTCAGATATATGAGATCCTGTCTCAAAGGGGGAAAAAAAAGGAAAACTAGAGTCCAGCATGCCTGTCTTCCCTGATAAGGCCACAGAATCACAGGTAATGTGTTCTCAATATAAGGATGCCTGGTAAGTTTAAGACAGGAAAACCAGGGATGGACACAAAGCCAGCTGAGGACAGGGGCCTTTGAGACAGAGTGTGACACCACTCCCTCGCCCTGTCCGGCACCCTGAGGTCTAGCAGGAATTCCCAGCTAAGTGGGTAGGATGCAAGGCACAAAACCTTCCCACTGTTTCCCACCTTCACCTCTCCCTCACCACCACAGCTACCTCTTACATCTACCCCAGAACACAAAATCTGGGAAAAAAAAAAAAAAAACAACCAAAAACCAAAAACCAAAACAAAAGGAAGACATGAGAGCAGCACAGCGGGGCGTCTGGAAAATTACATGATGAATGCATGCCGGACCAGGTCGGTTTACCCTGGTAATGGTGCTGCCGCCACATGAAGACGCTGCTCCAGTGCGACAAGTCGTCAGACACGATGGGCAGCCGGTTCCTCCAGGTCTTCACCACCGTCTTCATGTCATGGAGGCTGTTGTTCCTGCCCAGGTTGCTGGGCTGCAGGCCTGCATTGATCTGTGCAGCTTCCTGAAGCTCAATGATCTGCTGAGCAGCCTGAGGGGAGCAGGGAGAGACTCCATAGCCGGGGCCGGGCTGAGAGCTCAGCAGGTAAGGCTTATGCTTGCCGCCAAGCCTGACCACCTGAGTCAACCCACGTCAGACACTTTGATCCCCAGAACCCACATGTGGAAGGAGAGAACTGATTCTGAAAAGTTGTCCTCTAACCTCTGTACCTGGACCAAGATGCATACACAAATACAAAACAGCCCAAGCTGGGCATGATGGCACAAGCTTTTAATCTCAACACTCAGAGGCAAAGGCAGGTAGATCTCTGAGTTCAAGGCCAGCCTGGTCTACAGAGCAAGTTCCAGCACAGCCAGGGCTGTACGACACAGAGAAACCCTGTCTCAAGAAACCAAAACAATAACAACAAAAAAACCCCACAAACCAAACAGCCCAAATCACTGAAGGCTCCCTGAAAATGTCCTTATGTGTGTTGTCTGGGTTTTCTTTAGGATTTCTTAGTTAGGGGGCTGGAGAGACAGCTCAGAGGTAAAGGTGCTGACTTTTAAGACTGACGGCCTGAACTGATCTCTGAAACACAGTGGAAGAGATAACCAACTGTCCCAAGATGTCCTCTCTGACACACCACACACATCCATACAATGAAATAAAAACATTGGCTGTGGTGGTGAGCATTCACAAGAAAGAAGCAGGCAGATCTCTATGTATAGTTTGAAGTTTGAGACTAGCCTGAGTCCTAGGCCAGTCAAAGCTACATAGTGAGACCTGGTAGTCTCAGAGAACAAAGCAGCTGGGCATGGGGGCACATGCCTTTATCCTAGCACTCTGATCTCTGAGTTCATGGCCAGCCTGATGGAGTCCCAGGACAGTTAGGCTACACAGAAAACAAATACAACAACAAAAACATCTCTTAGTGGCGTGGAGGCAGTTATCACTTGGGTTGGGTCCCTTAGAACTGACATTCTAGATGGTTGTAAACTACTGTGTGGGTGCTGGGTATTGAACCTGGGTCCTCTAAAATAGCAAGCACTCAGTGCTCTTAACTGCTGAGACATCTCTCCAGCCCTAACAATCATCTCTTTAAATGCAGTAGGAACTGTCCACGGCAGACTACCAACAAATACTCCCATTACAAACCATTAGCAAAACAGTGAGAAAACCAGACTGTTGCATTCACTTTCCAGAATGATGTGACGAGCTACATTTTATATTTCATACTTTAAATACGTAACTGCACAATTATTCCTATGTTTTCACAGTGAGCTTCCACTCATGCTTGTACTTTTATTGAACAGCTCAGAAATGCAGCCATTATCTGTTTCCATGCAAAGATAACTTCTCAGTAGTCACAAAGGGGGTGGCTTACCTGGCATGAAGGCCCCCACCCCACCCCGTGTGTGTGTGTGTGTGTGTGTGTGTGTAGGGAACCAAAAGAAGTAAGAAAACCCTGGAAATCCAACAGTCACAGCAGCAGCAACTCTCCTACTGCAGAGTAAAAGTCTGCTGGTAACTGAACACTCGAGACCACCCAGTAACTGTGGAGTAACTGTCACTTTAGGACGTCCTTCAGAAGAAGCAAAGATACCAGCAAGCACACAGAACAGCAGTCAAATGACAACAAGGCACTGTTCACTAAAGCTGCAGCTCCCCAGGAGACAGTCTCAGACAGGAAGTTGGTATGCTTATGAGAAGCTGCAATGCTGTGCTCTGAATCCCTGCCTCCAAAACTCACTGGGATTCAACCTCTTAAACCAACTATGGGGGCCGAAGAGGTGCCCAGGACTGGGTCAGCAGCAGAGAGATTCTACACTAGGAGCTCTGTAGCACATCCTGATGTCTCACACCACTCTTCCCAGCAAGAAGTCCCATCACAAGATGTGGTCCTCTAAAAAAACTGATCCCAAGTGGACCATCTGGGGTGGTTCACACTTTCGTCCATACTGTGCTACTTACAACATAAAACAGATAAATATACACACACTATGACAAACCCAATATATCGGTTTGGTTTCAAAAGTACTCTTTCACAAGCTAGAGAGATGGCTCAGCAGTTAAGAAAACTGGCTATTCTTTCGGAGGACCCAGGTTCAATTCCCAGCAACTACACGGTGGTGCCCAACCATCTATAATGGGATCTGATGCCCTCTTCTTCCATGCAAACATATATGCAAATAGAGCACTCATAAATACATGAATAAATAAATCTTTAAAAAAAAAAAAAAAGTACTCTTTCACAAATCACCAGAAAATTACTACTGATGCCCAAAGGATATCAGGGCACAAGTCACTTCAGTCTTTCAAGGCTGGATGGGATCTATCTAAACAATAGCTTCACACTGTTATGTGCCAAAGGTAGCCCTATCATAAGACTTGTGAGAATGTCTCAGACCCTCAATTCCAAAATGAAAAGCCACAGTTTTTCCCCTAATGTTCTGACTCTGGCCTTTCTTTCCTGAGGAGGAATTCCCATGGGAGAGATGGAGAACAGGACAAAGAGTTTTCTTTGTCACTTGGCTTATCCATGGACCTCAGCTACTCTACAGCCCTAAGGATTCCAAGCTGAGCTCTGGGAGGGGGCAGTACTTACCTGCAGAAGAGGTGTGTGCACATGGGATACTACATGGGGCAGCCGCCGCCACTCACGGATGGCCAGGCTGCTGGCCATCTCCACCAGGCGCTCAATGAAGCTGAGCTGCTGCTCCTCAGGGTGGCAGATGGCCAGGTACCCTCGGTACATGTTAACCTTCCAAGCCATCTCCTTTGGACAGCTGACCTCCACCTAGAGTGAGGGGTGACAACCAAGGTGGTGATGATGCTCTCCAGACTGACCAATTACACAAAGCAATACACAGAAAGCTTGCCTTAATGTAAAAACTAACTTTCAATAGAGAAGCCAGGCATTTACACTGCTCTTCCGAGATCCTCTCCTGAACTCGGTGAGCAGCCAAATCCTGGGCTGCAGAGTGCACCAGAAAAGCTCCCAGAGAGGTGACAGAGACGGTACTCCCGTCTTAGGGCCACGTGCACAGACCCTTCAGGACCAAGTCATTTTAAACACCTCACTCACACTGCACATCACACTCCATGCCTAATACACTTCAGAACAAGAGCCTGTCCCTCCCATCAGGGGCTTTTCAGATAACAGCAAACACACCAGCCTGGGCTGTTCTGGCTCCAATCTTTTGTGTTACTCCTGATTCTTCTGACAAAAATCTACCAACACCATAACTTAATGATTCTAAACCTCTTCACGGTACTGCCTTTGGTCTCAGGGGTTAATGTCCAGTACTCATTTGAAAGTAAAATTGAATGGCAAGAGAACGGAGAGATGGCCTACCGGGTCAAGAATATCTGGTCTCTGCAGGCACTGCACTACTGTACACACACGTACACATGTACACAAACACATTCTCTCTCTGTGCAGGGAATGCATTACTCTTTTCTTCATCTCTCTCTGCAGGCACTGCACCACCACCATTACTACACACACACACTAACTGGATGCTCAATTAATACCAAACTTACTCACATCTAGGAAAGGTCTCAATGACAGAAAACCAGGAAATGTGGTCCTTGCTAATACCACAACATGACAGGGGTCTTACCTGCACCAGTGCCTCCTTCATCGCAGTCCAGTTGGACACCCTCCATGCACATTCCAGGACGAGGTAGGGATTTATGTGGCCTTTGGACTGGCCAAACTCAGTCAAGGCTTCCCATTGGTTCAGCTCCTTGGAGCACCTAGGAGACCCAGGTTAAGGCAGGAACTCAATACAACACACTGAGACTTGGAAAGGCGGAGAAGGGTTCAAAGACACAGCATTACTACAGAAGATAAGAGAGCCGATGTATAGACTGCTGTAGGATGGTATTCGGGCTTGCCTTCAGGAGACCTGCCTGCCCTATGACCACACAGCCAACAGAGCAGAGCTCTTATATCCTGAGGGGAGGCAGCAACGACTGGTCCCTCATCAGCACGTTTAATTACACACAACATTACTTTCTTAGATTCTGTAGCATCCAACCCTTTCAAGAAATACTCAGGAAGAATACACAGATATGTTCCCTTACTTCTTTCATTCATTCATTAAAACTGTCCCCTGACAGGGTCTCTCTAAGAAGCCCAGGCTGGCCTCAAACTCAGAGATCTACCTGCCTCTGCCTCCAGTGTGCTGGGACTAAAGGCGTGCGCCACCATGTCCAGCCCATCCATATACTTCTATACCAGGTGCTCTAGACACATAACCAGCACACAGTAGCCTAAAATCAAACACATAATGAATCTGATGTGCTTCCGGAAGCACTTGCTATGTTGAACTATGTAACTTTCCTGCAATCTTGTGCCCACCTTCTTCATGATGCCCATGACCTCACGCCATGAGATGAATCCAGTGAATGCTGCTGGAAACACCTCAGTTCAGACTCCAGACAAACAACTATGCTATGACTACAAGCTTCATTGCCTAACTAAGAGAAAACAGCCTAATAATGAAAAACAAAGACTTTGTTTTCTTGTCATTATTCCTCACCACATACATGTCAAATCAATGTACCTCTGGATTGCATTGTGTTCGAATGCTTGATTTAAAAAAAAACTGATGTTTGGTGGCCTGGCAAGATGTCTATGTGGGTAAAGGTGCTTCCCACCAAGCCTGAGGTACTTAGAGGAGCACCACAGAAGGGGAAGACAAAGACCACAAGCTGTCCTCTGATCTCCACATGTGCACCCTGGCATGTGTGTACCCCCCACATGCAGATAAAGAGGTACCACTTGAATATTAAAATCCTATATATCTCAAAGAAGTCCACCGAGACCCAGTTCAGCTCACCTGATCCAGTGGTCTTCCCAGAGCTGGTACTCGGGGAAGATGGCAGGGGAGGCATTACTACGCTCGTGGTCTTTCTTGGCTTTGTCCATTGCCTTTTCATAGGACTCTTGGGCCTAAAACGGTAGCAAGGCAATCAGACAACTGAGGGGAAGGTGTTTTCTTTGTCTTTTTTCAACTGTCTGGGGCAAGCTAGACAGGAACCTAAAAACAACTACAGCCTTCTCGTCCAAGGCTACCTGATGCCCACCACCCGCCTTTTAGAGACAGAGAGCAGAGGAGAGGCTAGCCCTCACAAAGGTGGCGGAGAAAGCCACAGGACAGGCAAATGTGCTCAGTTCTGGGCCTCAGTATCCTTTTGGGGATTGGGTGGGGCAAGATTCACCCTGGGCCGCACAGGAAGTATGAGGCTGAGGATGGAAGTGCATCTACCCACTGTTTCCAACAGAACCAGGAGCAGCCTAAGAGCATCCATGTTAGCTTTTGATGCCAGAAGACTGAGGTAAAGATGTTGCAGCAGGTAAAGGCTTGCCAACCTGAGTTTGAACCCTAGCACCCAGGTAAAGGTAAGAGAACTGACTACACAGAGCTGTCCGCGTGTGCCACGGCACATGTGTTTGTACATGCACACACACAGGCATGCAAAACTTAAAAGTTTTACACCATGTAAGGTAGCGTGTCCCAAGGCTTCTCTAAGTTAAGACTTCAAAGGGTCTTCATGAGCAGATAAGGCAGTATGGCTGGGGTACGGGCGGCTTGCAGAGCCTACTGAAGTTCTGGGTTCCATTCCAAGTGCTTCAACCAATGACAAGAATGCTCAAGGAAACAACAATCTTCCCAAGGGTAAACTACTTGTAACTTAAGCATGTTATAGTACAGAAGACCCAGAATCCACCAGGCACCACCTGGAGGTCAGCCGAAGCCATCACCTGCTCAAAGAAACCATGCTGCTCATAAGCGATGGCAGTTGCAGTCTCCGAGAACTTGCAACGCTTCTGCCACAGGCCGGCCCACATGTCTTCCTCTTGTAACAGGGAGTAAAGTTCAGCCAGGGAATCCAGTATCTCCTGAAAGAAATCACTGTCTGAGTGCTTGGGTCAAACATACTTTTTAAATCAGCAAAGCGACTCCCAGCAATGTAATTGAAGACCTCTGGGGAGATGTACTCATTGAAAGTCACTGACGGAATGAGGAGTCACCTGCTGAGGCGGTGTTATGCTCTCCTGCTCATAAAACTCGGCTGTTTGCTTCGGTTTGATCGGAAGACTCAGCCCCTTCTCAAAGGCCTGGTGCTCCAGCATCAATGTGGAGCGGAACCAGAGGTTGTGAGTCTTCCCCAGGTACTTCAGCACACAGGGGCGCATGGGGATCGGGGGGACACACTGGGACATGGCTTCCACAAAGCAGTTCAATGCACTTGGCTGGCAGTCACGCTGCACCTGATGACTGCCACTGCACAGGAATGGACTGATCTCCCCGGCCAGAGCCTAGAAGGAAGGGTGAGAGATCTCAGGTCTTCATTCCAAATCTAGCAAGCCTGAACCAGGTGTGCAGCAATTCCAGCACCTGAGAGGTTGAGGGAGGAGGACGGCGAGTGCAAGGCCAGCCTGGGCTATGATGTGATCTTGTGGCCAGCTTGGGATATATACTGAGACCCTGTCTCAAACAAAAAAGAACTGGCCTCTCCTTTATCACTTGGAAGCACTATGATAATTGGTCCTGGGAGTTGGTAGTTTTATCTTGCTCTGGAACCCAGAACTGTGTTCATTCAGGAGTATTTATCAAAAGCTAAAACTACACTCTCCCCAAACAGGACTCTAAGATGTGACTCACATGCTGCTGTCTGTCGGACAGGATTTTCCAGAGCCTCGGGAAGAGCTGGACCCAGGTCTTCTCAGCCAGCGTTGTAGAAATGTGGCAGAGCTGAACGAAGGCACTGAGCAGTGCTCCTGTCTGTGGGTACAAAGGGTCGAGTTCAGGTGCATCCTATGCTTCCTGCATCCCCACTTAAAGGGACACCAAGGCCACGGATGAGTCAGACCTTCAAGCTTGGGGACAGATCCACTGCCCTCCTTTCTAGCAGCAATGGCAGATGAAAGAAGCCACATCATTTATATCCATGCGGATACTTCCTCAGCACTCTACACTTACCCAGGACAGCAATGATGCCATTAAGTCAGTTCAAAGACTGACTTAATGCAGAAATCCAGGTTACAGAAATTAATGGTACGTAACCGATTTTTCTTCCTCCTAATCTGGACATAAACAGCACCTCCATTTCTGTGTGACACTCCTCAACAGGACCGGGTGCACAAAGCCTTAGTTGACCAGAGCCGAAATGTAACAGTGCCCATGATTCACCAATGTCTGTGGAGCGCCCATCTGAGGAAACTGAGACCACCAACAGCGGGCATGTGGGAAGCTCTTCCCACAGAACCAGCCTGTCCTCACACTTTACTACATACTTCTCCTGATTGGAGGCACTTGAACAATAACCCAGAGTTCCTGCTCATTATAGGCATCACTAAATGATTTTTACCATTTCCACAGGACAGTAAGTAGTAGAGAAACCACTATCTCTATTTTCCTTATAAAGCCCTGTATCTGCTTCCTCAATTATATTAAATGTTGAATCCAAACTCCCCCACAAAACTCTGGTGAGAGAAAAATTTACACTGGTGTGGAAAGATCCTGTTTTGAAATAAGGATGGGGGCAGAAAGATATTCACTCCCAAACTTGCCCACAGACCTTCACTTCCCGGAGAGTATCGAGAAATTTGTCGTGTCTGTTGGTGAGCATGTGCAGCTGGTTCCCGATGTCCTTCTCAGAAAGCTCTTTGGTTTTGGGTGTGCTGGTCTGATCGCCAGGAGCCAGCTCAATATCTATCTCTACATCCTAAACAAAACATAAGGAAATGCAGGAGGTCAAGGAGTTCATAAGATCCCAACAAACGTAACACTGGCTACTTTAAAAGATTTTAATTATGTATACATGTTAGTGTCTTGGGGAATGTACACCTAAGTACAGATGTACATGGGAGCCAGAAGAGGGTGTCAGATGCCCTGGAGCTAGAGTAACAAGTGGTTGTGAGCCACCCACTGTTGCTGGGACCTGAACTCCTCTGAGAGGGCAGCAGGTTCTTTTGTTGTTGCTGTTGTTTGTAAAGATTTATTTATTTATTATGTATACAGTGTTCTGTCTGCAAGTGTGCCTGCCGGCCAGAAGAGGACACCAGATCTCATTACAGATGGTTGTGAGCCACCATGTGGTTGCTGGGAACTGAACTCAGGACCTCTGGAAGAACAGCCAGTGCTCTTAACCTCTGAGTTATCTCTCCAGCCCTTGTTTTGTTTTTTGAGACAGGGTTTCTCTGTGTAGTTTTGGTGCCTGTCCTGGATCTCACTCTGTAGACCAGGCTGCCTCTGCCTCTCAAGGCTGGGATTAAAGGCGTGCGCCACCACTGCCTGGTGGCAGCAGGCTCTGTAAGCACTGAGCCAGGTCTCCACATCTCCATTTTTGATAAGTGCCAATTTTTCTTACTTTTCTAGAAGCTTTTCCAGAGTACAGGCTGACTACCCCTAATCTGAAAGCCTTCAAATGTGAAACTTCTTAAGCACACACATCATGTTCAAATTTTGGGGTTTTAGAGCATTTCAGACTTTAGAATTTGGGTTCTCAGATGCAAAATTACAGTCAAAACAAACCAAACTGAATTTCCAAAATCCAGAAACACCAAGAATGTGCAATGCATATGTGTTTCTGAGCCTTTTCAATGGAGGACATTTGCTGTACCTTAGAAATACTCTTTAATTAAAAGCATAACCTAGGACCAGCACTTCTGATCCAGAACTGCCTCTCCCAAATTTACTAAATTTTTTTTTTTTTCTGTTTTTTGAGACAGGGTTTCCCCATGTAGTTTTGGTGGTTGTCCTGGATGGAGATCCGCCTGGCTCTGCCTCCCGAGTGCTGGGTTTAAAGGTGTGCACCACCGCTGTCCAGCTCTCCCCGAGTTTAGCTAGCATACAGAATGTGTTTCATCACTGCAGCATTTCCATCTGCACACTATGGTACTCTGCCTCACATTTGCCCACTCATGAGCCTCTCTCCACCCCACTGCATGCATCTCTGTTAAACAACTGTGGAAGGATGATCATATGTTTCTGTATTTGAATTCTAGGAAGCAAGATAAATAGTATAAATATCATTGGAATAAAAAAAAGTGTATCACTTGTTGAGATGCGGCATGGCTGCCCAACAGCCTTGATCCGTCATGTTAATGTTGCTGGGGTCACTGTACAGGACATGCCTGGGTCAGTGTCTGCTATGTCGAAAACAACAATGAGCTTTCTGTCTCCAGCCTCTCGAAAGTCAGTCAACAATGAAATCAGGAAACTGTCCCCACAGTCAACAGGTCAACTACACTATCGTCCATGTTGCCCTTGATGAGTCAAAGATAGTCACTGATGTCACTAAGATTACAGCAAGACCAGATCAAATGACCTGATTAGCTGGATTTCTTCCTTAACTGAATTGTGCTAGAGATCAAACCCAGCGCTTCACTCGTGCTAGGCAAGCACTCTACCAACCAAGCTAAAACCCACCCCAACTCCCCCGTTTAGAGCAAAGGAAACAAGTGTCCTCTTTGTTGCTAAAGGCTTTCTTCTAAAACCCACACCCCAAGAGGCTGTGCTTCCCAAAGCCAGGAGCCTCCCAGGAGAAGAATGGAGAGCCAGGAGAGCTATGGAGACTAGGGTACCAGCTTTGGCTGAAACCCTTCTTTTCCAACTGCTTTCAGCTCCATGCTGCCCATCTAGGACGAGGCAGCAATACACAAGGCTCCAAGGAGGCTGTGGAGGGCTCGGCACTGGGTTCCTACATAACAGGTCACTTACAGTCCAAGCACAGCACCACAGCAGAGGGAAAACCCAAACCAACCCCTGATCTAAGCAGAACTGGCTCAGAACCATGCCACCAACTGGGCGTGGCAACTAAGATGCTTCTCAGTTTTAATGGCAACTAAGTCTAAACTGAGGTACACACTCGGCCTTTGGGCAGAAACAAGTTCCCATGCACTGCTCTTGCCAACTCAAATCTAGTGGCAACTTTGTCCAGGCAGCCAGAGACTCACCTCTTCTTTAGACTCACTGTTCTCTCGCTCCCGAGGCTCCTGCTTGACGTGTGTGACCATGGCAAAGGCAGCTCGGTCATGGCTGTCAGCCAGGTTGATGACATTGGTAATGGATGGGAGCATAGCTCCCTGGCAGCTGGTACCAATGGCCGTGCTCTTCTCACACACGGCTAGGAGGAGCTAGAGAGGATCACGGGAAAGAAGACCAATTTAAAGTGGACACCTGGCACTGGGAGTGTGTAACACCCAGGAATACCCAGACATCAGAACAGATGCTCACATACAGACAACCCAGGCCCACAGATCAGGTCACAGCACCCCACCCCAGGTTAGTTCAGTGCCCTTGGCACAACTTCTTCTGGCTTTGCATCCTCCCCTCTGCCCCAGGCAGAGACCTCTGCTTTCCTTCCTCTTCTCTCTCACTGCATGTGGTACAGCCCCAAGACCAGCCCAGGGAACCTCCTAGGGCATGGGCAGACCCACTCTCTCACAATCATCTCTTTCCACACAGCTAGTCCCATGACTCTCCTCTCTCCCTGAACCCCTCAAAGACTTCTCATAGCCTTCTGTGATGTGCTATGACCCTTGACTGCCTATGTGGCCCCTTGTGTTCTCAGCACTTCCCCAAGACATTTCCTCTTGTAGCAGCCTCTGCATGGTCACTACAGGGCCACTGCTTATGCTGCCCCAGGCACTGAAGAAACATCAATTCTTCACAAATGGGAACTGTGGCAACCAGCTGTCACTGAGGCCCAGGACACAGTTCCCTCCCAGCCATCAGAAAGAGCTTAAGAACTGTTTGCCGTAGTTGTCTCAAAGGGGAAGGCTGGTGTCACTCACTCTAGGTAAGCAGATACGAATCTGCACTAGTGACCTGACAAACCAGTGCGCTTGGTGCTGAAGCCTGTGGGTGACAGTGGCCCATGAGTCCTCCTGCGACCTCATGGCGGACCTGCCTCTGCAGGCTGGACGTTCCAGACCACACACAGCTGCCAGCTGCCCCAGTGCCCAAACCCTCACACCAAGGAACCCAAAGTAGCAGTACTAGCAAGCTGCCCACTCTGTTGATGACTGATGGGATGGCAACCACAACGTCTATTCAACTTTCTAGGTAGACGAATTTAAAGATGTTTCTATGTGAAGGAGAAGGAATCTCTGCCCACTGAAGTTTCTTTCGGCTTTCCGATACAGTAAGATGAGAATGTTGTTTTAAGTCCTTACTTCTAATGATTAGCAGCAAGGCCTGTTTGTCTCCCCTGTAGTGGGACAAGAACAGGTGCATGACGAGCTATTTCTATATCTCCTTGTGTTGTAGGATGCAATGGCATGAGGAGAACAGTCCCCATAGGTTCACATGTTAGAATGCTGGGTCCCCAGTTAGTGGAACTATTTAGGAAGGATTAGGAGGTGTGGCCTTATTAGAGGAGGTGTGTCACTGGGAAGGGGCTTTCAGGTTTCCTAAGACTTTTGCCATTCCCAGTGTGCTCTAAGCCTTGTGGCTTGAGGTACGTGAGCTCTCAGCTCCTCCTGCTGCCATGCCTTCGCTCCACCCATTGTGGACTGTAACCCTCTGGACCATAAGCCCAATTAAATGCTTTCTTTCATAAGTTACCATGGTCATGGTGTTTTAACACAGCAATAGAAAAACAACCAATTCACAGGATAACCCACTGCCTTCTATGCCCCCTCAGAAAACCCCCAGACTCTCTCAACCACAGAGCTTGAGTTCACCCACCCTACCTCAATGCACTGTTTAATCCAGAAATGGCTCCCCATGGCTTCCCAATTCTGGGAACAGGTGACATACAGCAGGCGCTCATAGACACGGCGTTTCATAGAGTTGTCAAAAACCTCGAAAAACTTGGCCCTGATCAATGGCTGGGCACAACGAAGCCCAGAGAGAAAGGCAGGCTCGAGCTTTGCAGTCAGCTCACTTCCAGAAAGTGCCTCATCCCTGTAATGAGAGGAGGTAAGAGAGGACCTAAGAGCCACCCAGATCAGTGTTCAAGATGATGTACACCAGCTCCCCAAACCAGCTCCACTGCACTGTAGTACCAAGCTGCGTTTCTGCCATGGAGACTCGAGCTACACTTTTGCAAGGGCCCAGACATGCTACCACGGGTGCCAGAGAGACGAATCAATGGTTACGATCACTAGCTGCACTTCCAGAAAAGCTGGGTTCCGTTCCCAGAACCCACATGGCTCCCACAACCCTCTGTAACTCCAGTTCCAGTGGATCTGATGCCCTCTTCTGGCCTCCGAGGATACTTTCTGCACACATATACATGCAAGCAAAACACCCATACACATAAAAGAAATCTTAAAACACACACACACACACACACACACACACACACACACACACACACACACACACACAAAGTGAGTACTCAGTTTAGATGGAAGCACAAGATTCGAGTCATACTACACTGCTGAGTGGGGAACACACCACGGACCCACAGACAATGTAACCTGTGCTGAATTACCTGTAGACATAGTTAACAAGGTCCAAAAACTGGGCATTTAGTTCCAGGTCTTCTGGGAAACGTTTCTCTATGTAAGTCATCATTTTCACGAGCAAGATCGACTTCTCCCGGAGTGTAGGAGTCTACAAAATTGGTTTCCCCAAAGAAAGTGCCAATTACTTCTACTTGAAAAACCAAAAATCCAGAAGCATTTCACAGTCACATGTCCAACTATACATACACACTCCTGTTATTTTACCAATAACATTATTTCCTGCAGTCAAGCCAGCTCATTTTTAAAGAGAAAAAAAAAAAAAATCAAAGATGGTTGTGATTATCTTTGGGTGTTCAAAGTCAAGACATGCTGGTAGCTCCCCTACCTCCACAGCTCACCTCTACCACCATCAAAGAACACACGTACAAATAAGATTCACGTAATATTTTAACAAAAGAAAAGCCACTGTGAGAAGAGTGGGTGGTTAGCTCATCTGCGTGGCTGGCCCGGAGAACTCCTCATCAAGCAGAGCCACTGTGGGGACAATCCAACAGTGTCCTTGTCCCATGTGTGTCAGAAGGAAGGGGAAGAGGGCACCAGACTGTGTCTATGCCAACCTGACAGAGTGGGGCGCCCTCCTGCCAGCTCACCTGATTGGCTGCCATTGGGGAATTATTCTTAACCCACTCCTCCACGATCTTCACCACAGCTCGGAGGATCTTGGCATCTGGGGATTTCTCGATGAGGGAGGTCAAGATGGTCTGGATGAAGTTCTTACGCATCTCCATGCTCATCACCGCCAGTCTTGTCTTCACAAGCTCGAGGCTCAGCATCACCAGCTCACTTGTCCCAGCTGTGCAGAGGAAGGGCAGATACCTGGGCCCGGTCCCTACAGATGTACCTAACGAAGCCACTGGCCCGCAAAACCATTTGTGGATGTTTTCACTCTAAGTCCTTCTCCAGCACCTGGCACGCTGGGTCCGAAGCAATGTCACCTCTGTTTGGCTGCATCTTGCAAAGTACCCTTTAGCAGCCCAGCCACAAGAACGGGGTGACAGAGCTGATGGGCCTGCACAGGCACCCCAGCCTCTCCACATCCTACTTGAAGCTACTTGGCACTCGGGTCCTGGGGGAGCCTTCAGCAGCTATGGAAAGCGTAGCCCACTGCTACACCCCGCCCCCCCCAGTCGGTGGGGGTCTTGGTTCTACTGTGGAACCTGACTTCAGAAACGGCAACTCTGATCAGGCCTTTTGTCATAAAGCACTGTGACAGCTCAGTGGTTGTAGTGAAGGTTCACAGGACTAGCCACTCTCACCTGCTTTTCATTCTTACACTCACACCTTTTAAACTAGATTTTGGCCTAAGCCATGTTTTGACGTCTAACCTCTCTCACATTCACGGTGGTGCTCAAACCCACAGCCCTCCCTGGGGAAAGGACGCCAGCCCCAGGCCGTCACCTGCAGCTGCTTCAGTGCTGCCAGATGCTGCCTGTGGGTTCAAGTGCTCTCGGACCATCTTCTGCAGGGAGCGCATGAAGACGGAGATCAGCCTGTCGATGTAGCTTGGGTTGTTGCAGCAGGCCGACTTGAGGATCATGAGTGTTCCTGCAGTGCAGGAAGAGCAGTCATCTTACAAAGGAGAGACAGCTGTGCTGGGAGACAGCTCCATCAGCACAGTGCTCACCTAGCACACCCAGGGACCCAAGTGTGACACCCAAGTGTGACACGCCAGGAATGGGGGTGCGCAGTTGTAATCCCAGCACTGCAGAGGCAGCAGACAGGAGGTCCTGGTCCTCACACACACACAAAGGAACAGCATAATCAAGTAACAGCGGTATGCTTTTAAAACGACCAACTCTACCAGCCCCGTGAGCGCCTGCTCCCAGGACACTGTCCACATTCTGAATCTTTACTGACACTACCCTACAGAGCTGACATCTGTGCTTTAGTAGAAAACATTCTTCTCTTCAGTTTTGGATCTGAATTTTATGCTTTGACAAATTATCCTCAGTAAAGCTTTCTATCCCATGATAGTTTGGGATAAGGCACAACAGTAAGTCCTGGGGTGGGGGGACATTTGGAATTTATTTCATGCTTCTATGAAAACTGCCCAAGATCAGAACAGGTCACTGAGTGTCTGCCAAGAACTGATCTTTCACTAGTGAGGTCTTTAACAACATCTTGACCCTGACAGAACTTGAACTCTATTCCTGGGTCACATCACAGACCCATCAGAGGGCATCTGTCATTTATAGGTGCCAACATCCCAGGTGTGGACAATTTCATGCTGCCCTTGTTAAAACTTGGTTCTGCCTAGCAGCCTGATTTTAAGAAAAGTAACCAAGTCCATGATGAAAATGGGATGTGTTGGGGCTGGAGAGATGGCTCAGCTGCTAACAGCACTGGCTGCTCTTTCAGAGGACCTGGGTTTAGTTCCCGGCACCCATACCATATGGCAGCTCACAACTGTCTGTAACTCCAGTTCCAGGGAATCTGGCACTCTCACACTGACATACATGCAGGCAAAACACCAATGCACATAAAAATGAAAAGAAGATGAGATGTGACCTGCTCCCCTCTCCTCTAAGGACATAACAGTGACAGAGCTAAGTCCACCAGACCAAAAGGACCAAGCACAGCCAGCTTCCCAGGCCCACTTCATCCAGTGCCATCCATCCCAGCCTGTGCTCACCTATAGAAGAGGAGGCAGGGCCCATGGAGGGTCACCCTACAGGAGGGCAGGGCCTATGGAGGGTCACCCTACAGAGGGAGGCAGGGCCCATGGGGGTCAGCTCTTCTTTGAGCACCTTGGAGAATGAATAAGCAGAGATGTTCCTTCACCTTGTGACAGGAGCCAGAACACACAAGATGGCTCCACTTAAAGTCACAAAAGCCAGTCAGCTGGCTCTAGAGCAGCCAGGTGTCAACAGGAAGACCGGGTATCAACAGGAAGACAGACTAATGAAACCAAATACACCTGGGTCCTGAATTTCAGAGAGCAAACAGCCAGCTTTGGAAAGCAATGAATTTTTGTGAAATTAATAACTAAAATTATTCAGAATGCAGGTTCAGACACAAGCGCTTTCATAACCAGGGTGGTTTACATATGTTCTTACGTATTAAAACAATAAATGGGGTCAGAAAGCTAACAGTCCCAGAACCACTGCTGAGCAGCTCCAGCTCCAGGGGAATCCTGATGCCTCTGGCCTACTTGGGCACCCTGTACCTCACATGCACAAATGCATAAACATAATTAAAACTAAAATAAGGCCAGGAGGTGGTGGCACACACCTTTAATTCCAGCACTCGGAAGGCAGAAGCAGGAAGATCTCCGAGCTTAAGGCCAGCCTGGTCTACAGAGTAAGTTCCAGGATAGCCAGGGCTACACAGAGAAACCTTGTCTTAGGGGGAAACCTCCTGCCTCAAGAAAATTAGGTACAAAAAGAAAATGATACATGCCAATCTATTAGTACTTAGTACTAATGAACTGAGAGACTTATAGGTAACTTTTATTTAGTTTAAATAAAAATACTGATTTCCCAAGTTTTACACAAAGACAATACAATATGATAGGGAAAAAAAATTATGGTTCCAACCCAATTCTAAGCTGACTAAGGACTAGAGTGATAACGGGCAGGGAGTCTAAGCTGTACTTCTGAGAATCTGGGGCACTTATCCAGCTCGGACAGGGACAAATCTGGTGACTGGCTGACTGGCGAGTGGAAATAGCCCAGGGGACAGCATCCCAGCAGTGCACAGGCAACTCCCTTTGAATTAAGTGGACATGGGCCAAGCAAAGGACTCAGGGAGCATGAGTGCTGGACAAAATGCAGAACTCCAAAACAGCACGTCAGCCCAAAGCCCCTCCTCCCAAGGCTTTCCCAAGACAGCTGTCCAGGGAGCAGGGACCACAGTCCACGTGAAGCCCTGCTGGGCAAACCACACAGCTACTCACCAAAGAGCTGGGAGGGATTCGCATTGGTGGCCTTCTCATAATTAGTGAGTCCTTCGTAGATGACCTTCCCGACAGCTGCGTAGAGGCACTCCAGCTCTTCGTACTTGGAGGCCACACTCGAAGTGCCTGAGACAGAAGCAGAGCAGGGAGCCGGGGGCAGGGCTGTTAGGCCGCAAACCCCAGATCAAGCTCTAGGTGTGGCGTGTGCAGCAGAGTGCCTTTCCTTCCACCACAGAAGGGTGTGCGCCTCATTGTCTTCACACCGGTGAGGACAACTCATCCTGACAGCTCTAAGTGCACTTAATGAGAACACACACAATTTCAAGTTGCCAAGTGTTCAACATTGGTTATAATACTGAAACTAAACTTCCCTTAAATACCTGGAAAAAAAATCCAGCAGCTGAAGATATGAACTTCAAAACAGAAACAACACAACACGTTACCATTAAGTTTTCAAGTCAAATAATGTTTTAAAAGAGAGATTGAAAGACTAGTCATGGTGGCACATGTCTTTAATCTCAGCACTCAGGAGGCAGAGGTAGGCAGCTTTCTGAGAGTTCAAGACCAGCCTGAGCTACATAGTGAGACCCTGTCTCAAAAACAAAACAAGGAAGTAATGTTGGGAGGAAAACAATGATCACTAAGGACTAACGGATGAGTATTCTCCTGCAAAGGAGGGGCTTGGGAGAGGGTGGCTTACTTGGTTCTGTAGGGAAAATGCTCATCAGGCGAGAGAGGAGGCTGTGAACGGCTCGAAGCACTTTGGTGTTCCCACAAGTCATGCAGGCTGCAATGCCCCGCTGCAGGGGCTTGAAGCTGCTGAGGATGGCCGGTGACTGCAGCACAGTCAGCAGGAAGTTGAGCACTTCCAATCCTGTGCAGATATTCCCATAGTTCACCTGGTTCGGCTGTTCCTGCAATGGGAAAACAGGCCACTATCAGGTGAAATAAGCGGCGATGCGCAAGTCCAGAGTTCTGAGACTAGACGTCATCACGTGTTTGGAACTAAGTAAAAAGCAGATGAAGAATGAACATGGGTACCACTGTCACAGTATGTGGCCACCATAGGACTTTTATAAAGCTGTGTCCTTTAGAATGGGACGTAAAATTTTAAACTTCCTTACAAGGTCATTAAGACACTAGTAGTCAATATTAAATATCACTTAAATCACTAAAATTTGGACTAAAATGGAAAGGTATTATGATGCAGAAGGCTTCTATTGGCCTACTTACTTAAAATACAAAAATCTTTCCCAAATGTATCATGCAACCAATGTACTAGTTGATGATATTATTAAATATAAAAACTGTTCGTAGAAGGCACAGGCATGGCTTCTGGAGACTTCCATTCCTGTGGCTTACACACACTATCATGTATAGACAACAGTGAGGTCAGCAGCATGAGCCCTTGTAGCCTTTTAACCCTGGGACAGAGTGTTTTCATTCTTTGTGGACCCAAACAGCAGATTCCTACGCTGGGCTTTTTAAGTCCAAGAGTGAAAGAAAGGTAAAAGCAGGTGGTAGAACACAGGTCAATAAAAATATGGGTTAATTTAACTTACAAGAGCTAGCGGGACAAGCCTAAGTTTAAGCTGAGTTTTTATAATAAATATTAAGTCTCAGCCAGGCAGCAGTGGTGGCGCACGCCTTTAATCCCAGCACTTGGGAGGCAGAGCCAGGCAGATCTCTGTGAGCTTGAGGCCAGCCTGGGCTACCAAGTGAGATCCAGGACAGGCTCCAAAACTACAGAGAAACCCTGTCTTGAGAAACCAAAAACACAAACCACCAAAAAAAAATATGAAAGACACTGTTGATTTAGCCTGAGCACTCTGGGCTGACTGAGACCTGAAGGTCAAAGCCATGTTCATCAAGACAGAGTGGAAGAGGCCACAGAGTGGGCACACATCCAAGCTTTGACTTTCAGACTCAGAAGTGAGGTGCACAGCAGGCCGGGTAACAGCATCAACTCAGGCCCCCCCCCCCCCCCCCCCCCCTACCACAGTCGTCAGCAGCTTGTCGAACCACTGCACTTTGAGCTCGGACTTGGACCACATGTCTGGCCGTAAAGCGGTCTTGAGAAGGGTCACACAGCGGCGAGACAGCACCTCTCCAGGTGACCCTGCAGTGTTGGTGTTGTCATTGACCTACAAAAATGCCAAGTCGGGTTGGGGATTTAGCACAGTGTAGAGCGCTTAAGGTCCTGGGTTCGATCCTCAGCTTTAAAAAAAAAAAAAACCACATGCCAAGTGGTTGGTCACTGAACACAAGCTTACAGGTATAGGAAGAGAGTGACACTGTTCTCAAATGTCCCTGCACCCATGCATCTCCCAACACCTGGCTCTCCTTCTCCCTCTGGGTCTCTTCAGCCACACACTTCCCTGCAACAGGTGTCTGCAGTAACTGAGAGCAGGGCCTCTACTCCCAGAGGAGGACACCCGCACACAGAACTCCTTGAAATGCAAGGAAACAAGGGATCTTCCGACTGGACAGCTCAGGATTCTTCACAACTCATAGCAATCTCCAGTATTTCATAAAACACAGTATTTTGTTTGACAATTTTAAGGACTGAGTAACCCAGCCCCAAATTAAAACAATTAATCTTTTGGAGACTTTATGTGTCTGAGTGTTTTGCCTGCATGTACGTCAGTCTACCATGTACATGCCCATGCCTGCAAAGGCCAGGAGAGGGGGCTGAATCCTCTGGAACTGGAATGAGCCACAATGTGCGTGCTGGGAACCAAACCAGGTCCCATGGTGTAGATAATGCTCTTGAGCCATCTCTATGGCACGCAACTTCCTCCCCTGAAATTTTTTCTAAGGAAAATTTCATTTACATTAGATTTTGGAAAACAAACATGGCAGGTTACAGAAATAGATTCCCAGAAACTCTATGAGAACATAAATACTGATGTGATCAGTGAGCACACGCTATAAGCACATAAGCTGCAAGTAGTTACAGACCTTGGAGACTGGTTAACTCAATGCCACGAGCTATGCTCCATGCCCAACTTAATATAGCAGAGAAAACAAGGACGAGGACTAGCTGGCCAAGATCCCTTAACTATATCAAGATAAAAACTGTAAGATATGCTGGGCTGCGGTGGCTGGGTGGTAGGGTGCTTGCCACCAAGCATGACGACCTGAATTTCCAAGTGATGGAAAGAGAACTGATCCCCACATGTCCTGTGACTTCTCTGTAACATATTAAATAGATGCTAATTTTCCCCCAAGTCATGCCATTATTTCATTAATACTGAAAGGAGAAATTGGGGGCCAGACATACCTACCAATAAAAACATAGGCAGCCAAGTGTGGCACACACTTCTAATTCCAACATTCAGAAGGCTCAAGGAGGATTATAAATTAGAGGCCAGCCTGAGAGACACAGCAAGCTCCAGAAACATAAGGCAAGTACAGTATCAGAACAATCTGGCATCAAGGTGGCAGACTTGCTCTCAGGCTGGGTCTCAGACACCATGCTGCAGGGTCACTAGGCAGTTGCTATTATGCAGTCCCATACCTGGCAAGCCACTCGGATGAGGAAGTTCACCACGGTGTCCGTGTGTTGCTTGTCAATGGGCTTGGAAAGAAGAGAGTCAGCTCCCGGCAGTGACTGGCTCCTCCCAAACACCTAGGAAAGGATTGCCTTTAAAGTGGGAAGGGTCTCCACAGCAGTCATCTCTATGGCATGCAACAGGGTGCTGACTCAGCCTGCCAGCTGACAAGCACTGGCACTTTCCAGATTGTGGGCATGAAGGACTTCAGGGGCAGGACCTCTGCTTTGTGAAGCACACCATCCTGGCAGGGGCACACTACTTAAGGCACCAACTGGCAGTGAGGAGTGACGGCTCATGTGACAATCAGCCAGAGGGGAGTGCCTGAGAAGGAGCTGGTGTCAGGGAAATGCTGGAGCCCTAGAGGAGGCTTGGAGACTCTGTGCTGCAGGGAGACCTGCATGAGGGCACAGTGAAGGAGATGTGTGCCACCACGGGGCTCTGTCAAGGACAGCAAGGCAGTCTGATCTCATGTTTAGATTTAAATGATCAAAATATATTCATGAAGTAATTACAAAACCAGTATGGAGCCTTTGGTACTGTGCTTTGTGAAAGCATTATCAACAGAGAGAGAAATAGAAGCAGCCCTCAGAAGAGGGAGGGAGTTGCAGAAACTGACAATGTCAGTGATGGATGCTGGGGTGGAAACAGACAAAGCCGAGATGGGTCCAGGTTTCCACGTAGTCCTGGGCAGTTGTGGAAGCACCTAAGCAGGTAGGCCAGCAAGAGTGGGCAAAGTAGTGTTAGCCAGTCCCACAAGCCCAGTGCCAGGCAAGAACAGAGCTCAAGGCTCCCAGGGCCATCATCCTAACCATGAGTGAAGAAATGATGCCCAAGACCCTCTAGGAGACTGCTCTCAAAAAAAAGACAGATGGGTTGTCCTTTTAAAAATAAAGTGGTTGGGCAGTGGTGGCGCTTGCTTTTAATCGCAGCACTCAGGAGGCAGAGACAGGCAGATCTCTGAATTCAAGGCCTGTCTGGGTCTACAGAGTGAGTTTGAGGACAGCCAGGGCTACACAGAGAAACTCTGTCTCAACATTTTCACTTCAAGAGTATTGTTTTGGTTTCTAGTTTGCTATGAGCAGGACTCACAGCCTTACACATGCTAGGCAAGTTCTCTCTAGTCAGCCATACCTCCAGTCCTTCACTGAGATATTCTATGCAGGTGTCTACCACTGAGCCACACCCCAGCCCCTCAATGGGGGATTCCATGCAGGTGTCTACCACTGAGACGCACCCCAGCCCCTCACTGGGGGATTCTAGGCAGGTGCTCTACCACTGAGCCACACCCCAGCCCCTCAATGGGGGATTCCATGCAGGTGTCTACCACTGAGACGCACCCCAGCCCCTCACTGGGGGATTCTAGGCAGGTGCTCTACCACTGAGCCACACCCCAGCCCCTCAATGGGGGATTCCATGCAGGTGTCTACCACTGAGACGCACCCCAGCCCCTCACTGGGGGATTCTAGGCAGGGGCTCTACCACTGAGCCGCACCCCAGCCCCACACTGGGGAATTCTAGGCAGGTGCTCTACCACTGAGTCACACCCCAGCCCCTCACTGGGGGATTCTAGGCAGGTGCTCTACCACTGAGCCACACTCCAGCCCCTCACTGGGGGATTCTAGGCAGGGGCTCTACCACTGAGCCATACCTAAGCCCCTCACTGGGGGATTCTAGGCAGGTGCTCTACCACTGAGCCACACCCCAGCCCCTCACTGGGGGACTCTAGGCAGGGCTCTACTGCTGCATCACCCCAAGCCCTACTGCTAGATTCTAAGCAGGCACTCCATCAACAGGCCGAGTTCTCAGCCTCTCACTGGTAGAGCCTAGGCTGTGACACCCCAGCTTCCTCTTGTGGCCTTTATTGCAAATAACTAGCAGACTCCTGATGGTCCTAAGCCAGAGACGAGGACACCAGGAGAAGGGAAGGATCTCCAGTGAGTATTGTGCCCTGGGGCCATGGCCAGTTCCCAGCTGCCTCTTGAGCAGTTGGCCCAAAAGTGCTCAACATGCATGGACTATGTGCAGCGTCCCAGCGGACGGCAGGTACACAGGAGGAAAGCACAAGTTCTTACTGCACTGATGGCCCCGGTGGCTGCCCTGAAGCGTTTCACCTCCTGTGCAGAATCTACAGACAGTCCTCTCTTAATGGATGACACAGAGTTGACGCCCTCTCCACTCGAGTTTGGGTCCATGTCAGAATCCGGCTTGAAAACACAGAAACACACCAGATTTTACCGACTGGTTCCCAGGAGAAGTGTAAGAGCAGTGAGAGATGGCAGCAAAGGCTGACAGTCCTACCTGCTGGTCCTTGATCCGCTGCAGCTCCCACTTGATAACGACCTCAGACAGGTCCACAGCCAGCCTCCTTTGCTCAATGGTGACACTGGGGGTGAAGCCCAGCCTCTGCATGGCACTGACCATGTGCTGTACCAAGTGGTGCCGCACCGGGTAGTAGACCTGCAGACACAGTGCCAGCACCGCCTTAGCCTTCACGGAAAGGTGAGTGGCCTCCCTTAGTATAGAAAGGGAAGGGCTTGCAGCCAGCACCCGAGACTGCACCATGCACACCTGCTGTCCCTTCACATACTTTGAAGTGCTGCACTATGAGGTGCAGAATGTGCACCAGCTGTGGGACTGTGTGGCCTTCCTCCACGATGATCTTCCTGGTCCAGTGCGTCAGCATCTGGTGTCCGTCCTCCATGCGTGCTGGTACGGCTGGGGTCAAAATGGCCATCGCTTGTCTCACAATCGCTCGGGCTTCCATTGCATGAGCCTTGAGAAGACTGTGGAAAACCTAGAAAAAGAAATGCCAGTTCCAGGGGATGTGATGCCCTCTTCTGTTCTCTGTGTACATTGCATACACATGATACGTGTTTGTATGTGTATGTATGTACATGCATATATATGTAAACACATAATGCACACTTACCATGTATGTGTATACACACACACACACACACACACACACACACGCACGCACGCACACACACACAAACATACATGCAGGCCAAACTATCCTACATAAAATATTTTTAAGGTTGTTTCACAGGAGGGTCAGAACTAGAAGCCCACAAGATGACTAGGCACATTAAGGGTCACATAAGCCTGACGACTTGAGTTTAACCCCTAGAATCTACATAAAGATAAAGGAATCAACTCATGATGTTGTCTTGTAAGCGCCCCCACATACATCTCTCTCTCTCCAACACTCACACAGAAACAGCAAAGTGAAATAAACAGTTCAAAATCAGGAAGCCGAATGCACTGAGCAGGGGTGTCTGAGGGGGCGTGAGCAGGGCTGAAAAGAACATGCGGCAGAGCAGCTAGGGAGGAGCAAGCATCCCGGGATGGGGTGGCTCACACTGTGGAGTTCGTCTTTAAAGCCCTCTCAGTTTTTCATTGTGAAAAAACACACATTACCACAGGTCTTCAGTGTGGTGAGCACACACTAACCAGGGACGCCACAGTGGTTACAAACACTGGTGCTGCTCCAGTGGAACCATCCCCGGGGGTGCCCTCTGCCACCACCTTCCCCGCTCACTGCACTTTCTTCCCGAACTGAACCTCTGTCCCTGTTCATAATGGCTTCCGCTTGGGGACTGTCAAACAGGAGGATCACTGCCAGGTTCCAGGACAGCCTGGGCTAGAGTTAGAACTGTCTCATCAACTGCCGGGATGTCCTCCTCGATTGTTTCCCACTACAATTTGATTGTTCATTAAGTGAGTCCGAGAGTGATGGTCTCTTACAGCGTCTGCAAGGCAGGAATGGGTAACTCCCCACCCTTTTTAAAGTGGCTTTGAGAGGATGACAGGAAAGGGGCAGATGAGACTGTCCAGATGGCAAGAGTACTGTGGGGGATCAGGTAAGAACACCAGGAGACAGCAGGAGCCCTGGAAGTCACCTGGAGGACGATTTTCTTATGTATGGCGAACTTGGCAATGATGTGAGCCAGCAGCAGGTGTCCACTGTATTTGCAGGCAGGATCCACACACGCCTTGGAGAGCAGACAAGGCCACGCGAAGGTCATCAGCCGGCGCAGCTTGCTGTTGCGGTTCTTGTTGTTGTCATGGATGTGGTGGGGGGCATGCTCCACTAGCAATGTGGCGTACTGCAGGAGGTAGATACGCAGGGAATCCAGCATGTCTGCTTGTTTCTCAGGGTCCAGGACCTGACATGGAAGCAGGAACTCACTTCAGATTTTTATTATGATCATACAAGTCTGATCCTTAAAAAATAAACCTTAAAATATTCTTTTGGGGGCTGGAAAGATGGCTCAATGGATAAAGACACTTGGTGCCAAGGCTTACAACCTGGGTTCAAGTCCTGTAAGCCACATGGTAGAAGGATTGAACTCCCTCAAATTGTCCTCTGACCTCAATTTGTATTCATATGTGCGTGCACATACACATACATAGACAGATGGACAGACAGACAGACAGACACACACACACACACACACACACACACACACACACACACACACGTGAGGTGAGGGAGCCCCAAGGAAAATCTTACTCCCACAAACCCCTACCACAGGCATACACATTCACCCATCTGCAAGGGCTCGCCACACAGAGGTGCTCCTGGGGACGCCACCTTGGTTATAAACACACTGGTAATGCTCTCTGGGTTGTCTCCTTCTGGATTAGGAGGTCCTAAGAGCTGTTCTCCTTCCCCCTTCTCAAAGCTGTACAAGAAAGCAGGATTCAAGATGTGCTGCAGAACCTAGGGAAAGAAAAACATGAAGGGGAACAGAGCTGTGCACACTTTTTATGGTGATGTGGGTGGGTGGGCAAAGCAGAGGCTTCCTGCATCATCAAGGCAGGGCTTGACCAAGAGCCACTGTTCATCTTGACTTCCAGCCAAATGGCAACTGCCAGAGGCAGCCTGGAACTTCAGAAAGAGTGTCCACCTCAGCCTGGCTTTCTTTCCTCCCTCGGACAAGGTATTTCTGAAGACATGGAAAGGAACCCTAGTTCACAGCAGGATCTATCTGGTCACACAGCAATGGCTTCGGCAAGACCACTCAGCGGTTCGGGAAGAGCCCCAGGCTCCCTGTTAAGAGCCCCAGCACCTGCCACCACCTCCTGGTACCAATGGACTCACCTTTGCTTTCAGTTCATCTCCAAAGTTGGGGTCATTAAACTCGACAAAGCGGAAGAAGAGGGCGCGCTTTTGAGCGATGCTGTAATTCTTGGGGATCTCTTCTTCCATATACTCTTTCAAGAAGGTCATGTTGCAGAGGAAGCGACCAGTGAAGGCTCGGAGTAGCTGGAACAGCAGCTCTATGTCTCCATAGTTCCTTCTGAAGGGCCAGGACAAAGAAGAGGTTAGCTTAAGGCTAATTCTGTAACTATACAAAACCCAGATTTGCGCCTTTTCCCTGTCTTTTTCCACTTCTCATCTGTGTGGCATGCATGTGTGTACGCATAATTTTACATGTGTGCAGGAGGCCCAAGGTCGATGTCTGGAACCATCATCTCAGATTGCTCTTCTACTTTATTAGTAGAAACAGTCTCTCTCATTCAAACCCAGAACTCACTGATTAGGGCCAATCTTGCTAGCCAGCTAGCCCTGGGGATCCCATCTCTGCTCTCTGCCTTCTAAGGCTGGAATTACAGCCAGGCTACCTTACCCATCTGCCATTTCTATGGGTTTCTGGGGATCCAAATTCAGGTCCTCATGGATGCAAATCATTGAACTTCCCTCCTCCAACCCCTGACTCACATTTTAAAGACTTGAGTTACCACCCACCCTCTGTAACAAATCTGACCACACTATCCAAGGATCTGTAGACCAGGCACATCAGTGGCAAGGCCACAATCTAGGTTTTTGGACAGAGGAAGTCAATGCACCTACTTGCAATAGTTCAGCAGACAGAAGGCTAGAAGCTTGGGTTCCTTCCAGTTGGTGGCGGCCATGTTCTCTTTGCGGTGTCTTTCTTGAAAGGTCTCGCTTACCCACACTCGCCTCAGCTGGCTCACCAGAGAGTGCTGATTGGCCAGCCAGGCGTCATCGTTTTTAACTATGATGCTTATGATCTGTAAGAAAAGAGATCACCACTGGGGACCTGCAGCTCTGCTTGACCAAAGGGGCTCTGGGTTCTAATGAAGATGTGCTACCTTGATGGCCTGGAACTGGAGGTCCAGGCGCATGTTGCTGGTGCTGGGTGAGCCAGGGCGGACGGCTGCTTGTGCTCCGCCAGGCAGCAGCAAGGTGATGAACCTGTTGGGGTTTGCTGCCAACACATCCCTCAGCGGTCGGGCGTCTTTGTGCTTTAAGAAACTCTGAAAGTAAAAGAATGAAGAAAGCTGCTTGGATCAGATCCAACTCACAAAGGTGGGAAGATACAATTCCTACCATTCCTGGGTGGTCATTTCTTCCAAAAGGCAAACAAAAACCAAAGCCTCCTTTTAGAAAAGCTGTTGCTGGCTGGGAGTGGTGGTGCTCACTTTAATCCTAGCACTCAGGAGACAGAGAACAGCCAGTCCCAGGACAGCCAGGGCTATAGAGAACTCCCCCTCTAAAAAGTTAAAAAATAAAAAGATGCTGGGCTGGAGAGATGGCTCAGCAGTTAAAAGCACATCTGCTCTTCCTTCCAGAGATCCTGAGTTCAAATCCCATCACCCACATGGTGGCTCACAACCATCTATAACTGTAGTCCCATGGGATCCAAGGCCCTCTTCTGGTGTGCAGATGTACATACAGACAAAACACCCACATACATAACAAACAAACAGGAAGATGCTTTCAGGGCCAACAAGTCAGCTCAGTGGGTAAAGATGCTGCCACTGAGCCTGATGACCTGTTTGATTTCTGGGAGCCATGTGGTGGATGGAAACATCCAATTCCTGAAAGCTATCTTCTGACCTATATGACCAATATGGCATAAACACATGCATAAACACACACATAAATATAGTAAGAAAAAAGGGATGTTTTCCAACAGCAATCTCATTTTTGGGTTGTGAATTTATAAGCCTAACTGCATTCCTTTGTCACAACCACCAAAATCCTCCCAATTAACTCTTGAGTTGCAGCTTTGCAGATGTTTCTGACATCCAGACCTCTGAGAAACACAAAGCCACGACACTCAGTGGTGACACATGAGCCTTTTAGAGGCTGAGCACCCTGGCTCACACTCTGCAGGGACCCACAACAGTCACACAGGTTCCTACCATGAACATTCGGCTCCACTGGGGGTCATTCAGTGTTGCCTCCATCATGAACAGCTCCACTGTCTGCGAGGGATGCCGCGTCAGAAACTTGATAAGAGGCTCTCTGAATGGACTGCCCGCCTACAAAACATAGGGCAGAAATGCGACCTACACCATCCTTCTCAAGGCCATTCCAGCAGTCACTACGGTAACAATGCAACCCCCTCCAATTACACCATAATTAAGTGTTAATATCAATGTCCTTATATTGTCAATTTTTCTCATGGAAAGCATGTTAACAAAATAAGCCAGGCATGGGCAGAGCAGTCCTGTTGTCCCAGGGCTTGGGAAGCTAAGTGCAGAGATGGCTCCAAGTTTAAGTATATACAGCCTGGAATACTTAGGAAGACCTGCAAATTGTTCTCTGTCCTCCACATTTACACTGTGGCATGTATATGCCACACAACACACAAACAGACAAGGGAAAAAAAAGGATGCTTTCCAGCAACTGCTGTTTTGTTTTTTAAAAAAGATCCCATGTTGGCCCCAATGCCAGACAAACACTCCTTTCAGCCTTAATCAGAGAAGGTCTCTTTATAACTAACAACAAAGATGGGAGTTGGGGATTTAGCTCAGTGGTAGAGGTTGGTCCTCGGTTTGGTCCTCAGCTCCGAAGAAGAAAAAGCAAAACAAAACAACAAAACCCAATGATGTAGAGACTCGGGCAGCTCAAGGTGTCAAGAGTAAGAAGAGATGAGTGCTCAGTCCTAAACGGGACATTCTCACTATCCCCTCCAGGGTGCAGAGGTAGTTGTGAAATGAGCAACAGAAAAAACATAAAAGTGAGAAACAGGGAGAGGGATGGGGCCTAGTCAACTAGGTGGTGATCTCACAGGGGCTGAGGTGGCACAAGACTGGGCACTAGGCAGTCCCGGACGGAGCTGCATCTCATGGGCCCCACCCCTCTCCGCAGGACTATTAGCTACTGGCGGGTTTTGGGAGATGGGGTGTCACTATCTCATGGCTGACATGACTGGTGAGCCACTAGGCTCCAGTGGATCATTTCATGCCTGTGGTCACTAGGTTGGTCCTGGTTAAACTCGATGGGTCATAAAACAATGCCAAAAGAGCAAAGAAAGGGGCTGTCGGTAGGAGGGAGGAGTGACAGGAGTGGGAGGGAGCTAAGAAAGGGTACCGGGTAAAGTTAATCATGATGACTATATATACATGTATGAAATTGTCAAAAACAAATCCAATTGATTCTTTTTACATAAATCCCCCTGAATGAGAGCAGTTCTTTTTTTTGGAGCTGAGGATCTAACCTAGGGCCTTGCGCTTGCTAGGCAAGCACTCTATCTCTGAGCTAAATCCCCAACCCTCTTTTTTTAATAATTTATTTAAATTTATTTTCTTTGCGTTGGTGTGAAGATATGAGATCCCCTGGAACTAGAGTTTCAGACAGTTGTAAGCTGCCACGCAGGGAACTGGGAACTGAACACCGGTCTTCTAGAAGAGCAGCCAATGCTCTTAACCACTTAGCCATTTCTCTAGCCCCTTCAATTGACTTTTAAGACACAACGTCTAAACTGAAGGGAAAAAAAAAAAAAAAAAAAAAACCACTGAAACTAACTAAATAAAACAATTTTCAGCCACACAGCCACTGGTGTGTTTGCCCACGCTCCAGTTCACACAGGAACATGTTAACAGCATTATGAAGGTGGTCTGGTCAAACTCAGTAGGTCACAACACAACACAACACAACAGAAAGACATGAAATTGGAGGGAATGTGAAGGGATACATATGATCAGAATGTATTACATATGGTATGAAACTGTCAAGTAAATACATTTTAAAATAAATTACAAAACAAAAATACTACAAGCAATAGATGGAAGGCAAATCAGAATTAACCCGCAGTCTAGCCATACCTCAATCAGCATGGCGCGCTCTGTCTTCATTACAACCTCTAACAAAGGTTTGACCAGCGTTTGAGGTGCAGCTGGGATCAGATGGAAAAGGTTTATAATCGCCGAGCAAATCTTCATTTCCTAATGAAGAAAACCAGAAACCATAAACAGGTCAATGAGCTTTGTGAATGGGGAGAGCAATCACTACAGACCCTGCTACCATCTAGCTACATTCACAAGGCTGGCCACCGAAGCAAAGAGTCAACATGGAGAAGCCACAACTTACCAGGCTGACATCACAACTGTTTTGTCCTGAGGAAACTCACTGCCCTCGACCTTTAGCTCTTCTGTCTCTGGGGGACAGGGCTCAGTGTGCCTGACATGTGTACTATGCCTTGTGTTTTCAGGACACTGACAAATGTCAGAGCTGACCCTGTGTCACCTAGCTAGCCCTTCTCATGGAGGCAGGAACCATCAGTCATTCCGAGGTGTGAGAGTGCCATCCACCTGTCATATGTACTTAAGACACCAAGTTCTGAGAGCACAGAATCTTTCTGCCCTCAGAACCTAGCCAAGGAAGTTTAAAATATATAAATATAAATAAATATATATATATATATCTCCAGAAATTAAACCCCATTGTGAGTAATGACTGGAATTGGTGATGAGCATCTGTCAGCCAGGCTAGAGAAAAGCTGACAAATGGCTGTGTTGGGTCTTGTTAGTGTGTGGGGACTCCTGAGCTTTTGCACTATACCATGTGCAGACCACTCGGTGCTGGGCTGTTCCGAGGGTCATCCCAACACCCCAATGTCAGGCCAGTTTTTCTTCTGCTGTTAAGGGACATTTCTCCCTGGCTGCTAGGCAGGGAAGAGCCCAGAGGCGCCGCCATGTTCCATGTGTGAGCTGTGTCTGTGGCTCTTAGGGACAAAATGGGGATGACAGATACTGGCCAGCAGGAGCCTGATACAAGGATGAGATGCTGCTTAAACATCAAAGTAGGAAGTGAGCTATAAATAAACTGCTCAGTATCACCCTACCTCACTTTTAAGTCTTTAAAGAGAGCACATTCTCTCCTGAAGTTACATTTAAACAATGGTAATTTATGTCATAGATTTTTTTTTTCAGCAGAAATACTGAAAAATTCTCCTTTGCTTTCTGTAAGACTGCCAGAAGGTGTTATCATCCCCATTTTGCAGAGAAGGGGAAGCTGAGCTTGGCCTTCCAAGGACACAGTGCTGTAACTATATCAGTGTGTAGGCATGCATGACAGCAGGTGTGTGTGTGTAAGGAGAACAGCTTCTTTCTAGTCTGAGGGAACTGGTGAGTCGTCAAGGGACAGAGGGTGCAATCATCCCCAACTTGTCGCAGGCCTGGACATCCTGTGAGGATCTTCCCAGGAGGCTGCTGGAGGCCTGCACTTGTCATGACATTAGGACAGGGAGTCTGTTCAGTCTCAGCTAGCGCTGAGACTGCAATTCTGACACACAGAAAACACGAGAACTTAGGATCTGGCTTAAATGTCCTAACAGAGAGAGAAGAACATGCTTGGCATCCGGACAGTTCACAGCAATGATACTAGGACAGCTCCGCCACAGACAAGACAGTACAGGTCACCGCACTCAAGGGCACAAGGCACTCTGTCCACTACAGGATCACAACACAGCTAACAAAGTCACGGCAAAACCAAATGCGACAAGGACCCCTCCTGCAGCTGCACTGCAGTTCTCACCTCTACCCCTTCCATGGCAGGCTGGACCAAAACAAAAGGCACAGCATGAAAAAATGGGCAACCAAACGGTAAAGAGAAAAAAAAGGAAAACTCAAAAGTGTTCTTCACATTGCAAGTCATAACTGACTTAGATAAGGTTGCTCTCACCTCAAACTGACAGAATGGAGACAAGGAACACCTCCCGCACTCTGAAATGCTCTCCTGAGGATGGGGAGGAAAATCATCTTTTTCTATTGATGTCATTGACAGAGAAACTTCCCACATACTCAAACACAGGCAGGGTTATTGGGGTTAACAAGACAGCACAGGTACGATAATCAGAAAGCACACCGCAGTGGACACTCTGGAGCAGAAAGCACGCCTTCCACCCTCACGTGTCAACAGCCCTTGTACAGGGTCTCACAGACTGGGGCTCTTTCCTAAGTCCAAAGTTAAAATTGACTTTCCAGAATTCTTGTGCAAGGAGAGAAAATGGTAAGACTTGGTTGTATGCAAACACACTTTAAAGACTTCCTTCTTGGAGTGAATAATTCAAGATTTTATGTCAAGTGCTAAAACAGTTTTAAAAACCAGGACAAAATTCTTCCCCAGCTCAGCAGGAGAGAACCAGGCAGTACAGCCTCACCCCCCAGGCATGTCTAAGCCCCCATCCCACCCATAAAGAGCACTCGGCCATTAGTGCAACACCCCCCATGTTCCCCACCGCCGCCCCAGAGCATTAACTGCCAACCTGAGACAGCCTAGTGTCTCACCTGAGGGACTTCCCACATCAGTCTGGCTGTGGACATATCTGTGGAGAATTGCTTCCATTAATTGATACAGGAGGGCCCAGCCCACTGTGGGTGGTACCATGGGAGCCAGTCTGGGAACAAGCCAGCAAAGTGTGTTTCTCCACGGTTTCTGCTTCAGGTTCCTGCCCTGATTCCCTCAGTGGTGGTCTGTTAAGCTATAAACTGAAATAAATCCTTTCCTCCATTACTTGTGTTTGGTCAGAGTATTTTATCACAGCAACAGAGAAAAAAACTAGAGCGTCCCCAGAGGCGGGTTATGTGGTCAAGTAGTCTCTGTAAAATCAGCACTGTGCATGTGTGCACCAGTGTCATACATGGTCCTGTGCAGGCTTAGTGTCAAAAAGAGGCCACCAAGACACGGAAGTTTCCAAAGCTCAGTCCCCAGAGAAATCAAGTTACAGAGGAGCTTGTGTTTATCTTTCAATCAGCTATGCTTGTATTCAAATATGGCATCTAACTAAGAACTCAAGAGCTGAGCAGTGGCCTGGCCCTGGGTGGAAATCATAAAGCTATGGTCACCCACTCTGCCTTGCTGTTCACGTAGGGCACTCACTGCACAAGGATAGTGCCCCATGCAGAGGGACACGTCTCTAACCCTGCTTTCTCAATCCATACCTCCAAATAACATTCTACAAAAGTTCATAGTATTGTTTTAATTCAATAGGAGTCATTTACTTGCACATTAGATTTCCGGCTTTTTTTGTTGTTGTTGTTCTTAAAACATTTTTCTTAGTACATTCATTTACTGGACGCAGGCACACACCAGGGTATGTTGTGGAAGTCAGAAGACAACTTTTAGGGTCCCGGGGACTGAATTTAACTAGCTAAACCATCTCATGAGCCCTCTGATTTTTGGAGAGTTAATTTAAGTGTCTTTTCTAGAACTATGTGTTTTAAAGATGCAGTTTATTTTTTGAAGATCTGTGTGGGTATCTGAGAGGTGAGATGGGAGAACCAGCAGAAGCTGGCTGCACACACCCCAGGGCTCAGGCTCCATCAGCTCTCTCTGCTCTGCTCTCCTACCCGGCCTCATTTGATTTTTAATATACAAGTAAGAAATCTTCCCATGGGCCTTACAGGAAAGAAGTTTAAAATCCTGGTTGACTTCTGCTTAGCTGGCACCTCAGAAGCAGCAGAAACAGGACACAGAAACAGAACACCTTGAATACGGGACGTTTAAAACAAATGACACAGAAGCAAAAAAAAAAAAAAAAAAAAATTCCAGGTTGGACTGAGGCAATGTATCCAACAAGGAAGCACAGGGGACAAGAGCCATGCAGGGGGGGGGGGGGGGGGGGGGGGGCTGTCTGGAATGGGGACGACACTATCAAACTTAGAGAAAACACTACAAAAATTAGCATATACAATTTTAGAGTCAAAACAGCAAGAAGCTGGCATTTTTAAGAGACAAGAGGGTTTCAGGCCAGACATCAGCTACTTAAGAAGACTTAGTTATATTAGTTCCCCCTAGAAACAACATTGATTTGCTGTGTGTGCTAGTCATTTAATTTGTAATAAACAATGGAGGTGTGAGGAGGCTGTTCCTAGAAAATACCCATGCAGGTATTTGTGGAATGCTTTATTAAGTCCCAATGGATCTCGTTTTTGTCAGGCACTTAGTTAGACACCAGGAAGTGACTGCTAGCGAAGGGAAGGAAAACTGGCTCAGGACCATCATGTAACAAACAATAGAGAAGACACAACCTTACAGAGGCTAGCAAAATGGAAACATACTGGATACTTCTGGAATGCTCGTCAACAGAAACATCACATTAAAGTGAGCAAAAGGGAGATCGGAAAGAAACATAAAGGAGGAGATTGTTCAGCCATTAGGAGCACTACAGCACACTGCACATTAACTGTGATCTCTATTTCGGGCGTGCATCACCATTAACTGCCATACATATCAGCTGTAGAGCGTGGGCACCCTCCCAGAAACAAGCTAGTCACTCACGTTCCCATCACTCCTCTGGCCCCCTTTGTGGGTGATGACCACCACTTCCATCCACTTGCGCAGATGTTGCTGTTGAAAAGAGAAAAAAAAAAACACATTCTCAGAACAACTTCCCAAGAAATCCTGCCCTTCAGCAGAAACCTGCAGTCTAGTCATCCAGCAAGAGGCTGACAGGTGTGGGATCTTGTTCTGGGACGAAAGTCTGAGCTTCAGCTGGAGGCATCCTAACTGGCACCACAGTTCCAGTTCCCACCACTGTTCTCTGGATCCCGTGCCAGACTGGGGTGGAAGCAGAGACTTCATCTGGACCAGGAGCTTCAAGGTCCGTGCTCTGCACAAGCCCATGTGTGTTCGTGAGAGGCAGTGCTGGGGGCTGGGATGAGGGGCTCTTGGAGACACTGGGACATCTAAGGGACTGGAAGGAGAGTGAGCTCTAGGAAGATGAACACCAAGGGCTCTGCCAGCTACTGTGGCTGAAGGGAACCTGGGGACGGTAAGATGAACATGGATTCCTTTTGATCAGAGGCTGGAGAAGACTCCATTTGGGGATCTGTTATGAATGAGGTGTTGTGAAGCTCAGTAACACCAAGCAGAAGCCTCTGAGCAGCGATAAAAATAATGGTATGCTAAAGGACAAAGCATGTAGATGACTGAAAAATCTGAAGAAACGGTCACATGCTTATGACAAATGCCACCTGGAAGGACACACAGGCCACCTTCCGGAGGGACAGGGTGGGGGAAACTGAGCATTTTTACACCTTTAGGAATGTTTGTTTGTTTGTTTGTTTGTTTGTTTATTTGTTTATTTATTTAATTCATTCATTCATTCATTCATTTATTTATTTATTTATTTATTTATTTATTTATTTATTTATTTTGGGGCAAGGTCTCACTGTGTAGCTCTAGCTGGCCTGGTTATTTATTTATTTATTTATTTATTTTGGGGCAAGGTCTCACTGTGTAGCTCTAGCTGGCCTGGAACTCGCTGTGTAGACCAGGCTGGCCTCAAGCTCACGGTAATCCACCTGCCTGTCTCCCAAGAGTGGGACTAAATGAAAGAGTGCACCACCATACCCAGCCACCTTTTGCATTTTAAACTGTATGAATGTTATTTCTACAAGTCTTTTCATTTATTCCATGCATTATGGAAAAAGTTTAAATCCATATAGCTTACCATCATCTGATCGCAAAACTTATCGTTGAAGGAATTGGGGAAGAGCCGAGTAACAGATGTCAGCCGATTCACGACATTCAGTGTCAAACTCCGATAATCTCCCAGCATCATCAGCAAAGGCCGCATGTGCGTATGAATCTGATCTACTTCTATGGTGGCACCTTCCAAAAACTAGACAAAAAGGAAAGTTACCCAGAGAAACAGGTGGCAGATAGAGTAACGGAATGAATCAACTCCAACAGAGAATGTCAGTTTACCCTTGGGAAAAGGGAGCATTGATTTCAGGCATCCCAGAAAGTACTGACAGACTGGAGCTCAGCCTTACTGCGTTTCAAGATTCTTTACGACACGGGCAGAGACACGGGCAGAGACGCTGCAGCCCAAGGACTGCAGGTGTGGCTCATACACTCACCTTCCTCATGCAGGCTTCTCCAGCCTCCTGAAGCTCACTGTTGGTGGAGTTGAGGGCCTTGAAGAGTGCAGCAATGATTTTTTCCCTGGACTGAGGTAGGTAATTGCAGGCAGCGAGGGCATCTTTGAGGAGAAAAGTAAGTACAGTTTTTATTACTCACCCAAGAAACAACTCAGTAATTTTCTTCTCTAAAGGATCCTACCACTCACAAACCATTAGCCCTCTCTCCTGTTAGCTGCCATGAGAAAAAGACAAAAGAGCTGGGCTTGGGGGTGCACACCTGTAATCCCAGCACCTGGAGCCAGGGCAGGTGATCTCGGAGTTCAAGGCCAACCTGGTCTACACAGCAAGTTCCAAGACAGTCAGGACTACACAAGGAAACCTTGTCTCGAAAAACAAAGACAGAAGAATATGCGATCTTCCATGAATTTGGTCCATGGGGCACTTTTTTGGTTAATGGTTAGTATGAGAAGGCTCAGCCCACCGTGGGCGATGCCATCCATGGGCAGGTAGCCTTGGGGTACATCAGAAAGCAGGCTGAGCAGCCATAGGGAGCAAGGCAATAAGCACTCCTCCATGGCCTCTGCTCCAGCTCCTGCACCATGGACTGTAAACTGTAAGATGAAAGATGCCCTCTCCTCCATGCTGCTTTGTTACAGCAACAGAAACTTAACTGGGACAAGGGTTAATCAGTCCTGATCTAGCACATCTCCCCAAACAATGAAAGCTGATTTGTGGTGAAAACTGAGAGGTAACGGAATTCAAACACTCTGTCTGTCATTAAGAACCCTCTAAAGGGGGTGGGAGAGAGAGTTCAGTTGCTAACTGCGCATACTGCTGTCAGAAAGGATCCAACCTCAATCCCCAAAACCCATATAGGCTAGCTCACAACCTCCTGTAATTCCAGCTCTAGGGGATTGAATGTCCTGTTCTGGCCTCCACAGGCATCTGGACACAGACACACACACACTAATAAAATCCTTTGTTTGACCGACCATTCTATGCTCTACAGCTCGATTCTCACTGGCATGCACTTACTTAATGCCGCGATCCGTAAAGGCACGAGTGACGGAAGGCTTTTGTAACAGGGTAGCTTGGTCAGAGCCGAATCCTCGGCCTCACACAAATTCAGCAGCTAGCACAGAAAAAAGAAGCTTTTAGTTTGTCCCACTTCTCCATGGGGAACAAAGATTCCGAGTTACACATAGCATCAATTTGCCACAAACACTGCAACCAAATTAATCCAGAAACTCAACTCAAAGCCTAAAGAATTTCAATAATCAACTGAGGCCCTGCTTCCTTACCCTAAAGTCAAACTCAGTTAAAGCCACCCTAGATCATACCTGACTGGCTGTAATACCATCAGTTTTCTGTCAACACTGGACCAGTCAGTGTTTCCCCATGGACCGACAGGCCACAGGTCACACACATGGTGTCACGTCCTTGTGATGATTAGTTTTAATTGTCAAATTGGGAAGAAGAGTCCCAATGGGGCAGGTCTGTGGGTATGTTTGTGGGGGACTGCCTGATTATGTTAATTAATGTAAGAAGCCTAAGCTAGAACAAGGCAGCGCCAATCCCTGGGCACAGGCACTTCTCTCTGCTGACTGTTCTACATTCCTGCCTGGACCTCCTTGCAGTGATAGACGATAAGCAGGAACTGTGAGCTAAAAAACCCCTTTCCCCTTAAGTGTTCTTTGCCAGTGTTATTTTTATTACCACAGCAGTACAGGAAAGGATATAGGAGGAGGCCAATGGCCACTGGGAAGCCACCAGCTACAAATCCACACTTGGTGGCTCATAGGCACCTTTGTGTCTAGTATCTAAAACATGCTTTTTCTATTAATATTTCCCCTCTCTCCCAACTCGTGTCTTGGAAAACTAGCTTTTTTTTTTTTTTTCAAAGATTTATTTATTTATTATACATACAATGTTCTGTCTGCATGTCACGTCAGAAGAGGGCACCAGATCTCATTACAGATGGTTGTGAGCCACCATGTGGATGCTGGGAATTGAACTCAGGACCTCTGGACGAGCAGCTGGTGCTCTTTAACCACTGAGCCACCTCTCCAGCCCGGAAAACTAGCTTTTAAGCTTTACCATTTCTTTTAAACATTAAGTAGTAAAATATATTTAAAATCAAGTTGGAAGCTATAGATGCTAATCCAGAGCAAGGCGACACTGGGCTGATACCTCTGGGTACCACCTTTCCTTGGATCCCCAGAGCAACACACCTGCTCCAAGTGCTGTGCCAGCTACAGCCGCTCATCTCTGCAGCTGCTCAAGCCTGTTCTGAAAGCTGCCTGACAGCAAGCACAGGCTAGCAGTCAGTCATCAACATCACAACCTCACACACCATACCTCTGTGTAGAACACCTTGTGCTCCACCACATTGAGATCCATCGTGAAGAGCCGAGGCTGCAGCGTTGTACAAAATGTGTTGCCCTCCATCAGACCGATCTGTGCATTAGCAGGCTGGTGACGCAACAGGTGCTTCTTCGGTGGAACCATGTCCTGAAGGACCTAGAAAAAAACAAACAGGGGTGCCACTCGTCAGGTGCCCATCAAAAAGCGAAGGCCTCTCATCTTCATATTCTACAGTAGCCACTTTGAAAACTGGGACAAGAAGTCATTACAGAGAGTTAGACTTTCATTAGAGGGAGGACATATCATGTTAGAACTACAGTGTAGGGCTAGAGAGGGGACTCAGAGGTTAAGAGCACTGACTGCTCTCCCAGGGGTCCTGAGGTCAATTCCCAGCAACCACATGGTGGCTCACAACCATCTATAATGAGATCTGGCACCCTCTTCTGGCAGGCAGGGATACATGCAGGCAGAAGAACACTGTATAGATAATAAATAAATAAATCTTTAAAAAAAAAAAGAACTACAGTGAAGACCATGTCAATACACTTAGCTCCTCACACTCGAGTGACCTCACAAAAACAACAACAAAATTCCACACGCTGATACACATCCAGGAAACCAGCCTTCTTTCTATTCTTGCTAACAGTTGTGGACACACATAGCACATCGAAGGTTCCGGAGAGTATATGCAAGAGCTCATTAGACAGAGAATCATGAACCAAGCAGTACTTGTAGCTCAGATGTGAACTACACAGAGCCCCACTGTCTGTACCTCTTTATGTGGCTCCATAATCACTGTCACACTTTTCCCAGTGACCTGGGCCAGGACCTGTAGCGAATGCATGGCTTGCTTTCTCACAGTCGAGTTTGGAGAGGTGACTTCACGAACCAAATCATGAGTCACATGGTGAAAAGATTTCTCCTGAGCCGCCACAATTTCTTCAGCTTTCTCCTCATCTTTTAGAGGCGTTGCACACCTCATGAGGAGCTGCTCCAGGGTGGTCTTTGCCATGGCGACTGCCCCATTGGAAACCTGGGGTGGGAGAGGCCATAGAAGGAATGTAGGGTGATGCCACTCACCAGACTCCCAAGTCTACACACATACATTGGGAGGATGGAGCTCATGGCCACTGTGCCAGCTTCAAGGAGAAAGACCACTATATAGTACATTTGGGTCAAAATTACCTCCTTGTAGGTCCTTCCTGTTTGCCCTTCAGAAAAGGTCATCTAGACATGACCTCAGCATTAACCAGAGATCCTGGCAAGCCCACCAGATTCTACCAGGATGAGTGAGATTTGCATGGGTTCATATATAATGAATGGTGTGCCTAGGGCTAGCAATCTGGCTCAGAGCGTAAAGGAGCTTGCTCTCCATCCTGACCACCCCAGTTTGATTCCCACATGGTAGAGAAGAAATTCCCACAAGTTGTCCTCTGCCCCCCATACACACGCTGTGGCAAGTCCCCATTCAATAAAGTATGTAAACAAAACCTAAGAAACAAGAAAAACAATGTCCCGCCTGTGGGGACCTTTGCAGTGCCCAGGAGGCAGCATTCCCTTCGGATCCACTCTGAACCAAGGTAACAGGGACAGTACCTGGAGATAACATGAGTTAGGAGCTGTCCCTCTATCAGAGATGCTATCATGAAACCAAGTCTTTAAGCTGGAAAGTGTGTCTGAGACCAAGAGCTCTGCAGGCAGATCAGCTCTTCATGAGCAGAGCCACTTCTGAGGCTCGGGGTCACCCATAACCTACCTCTCCAGTCAGGTCCATCATAACAAAGAGCAGAGCTTTGAGGAATGTCTGCTGGTTCTGGAGAACCCACGTGAGTGGAAGCCGCTCCATGAGAAACTTAATGGACACAACACCTCCCAGCTTTGCATACCAGGCCTGCTCATAGCAGCAGGCACACAAGCGCTCCACGATGTAGGAGAAGAGGGGCAGCTGGCATGCCTGGAGAGAAACAAGCCAAGAGTGAAGAGTAAGACGGCGTCACCATCCTGAAGCTACCAGATTCTAGAACAAACACCTTCAAACTTAGAGGACACTGTTCAGATGCCCTTACCCTCTCCTTGGAGCCCAGGATGATGCTTGCCACATCAAATATCACAGCTAAGGCCACCTCCCCAATCTTGCACAGCTCTTTTTCTTCATAAGCCATACAGATAGCTATTGCATCAATAAGGACCAAGGGGTCCATTCCTTTGGACCCATTTTCTTCACTGTGGAACATGGCAGTACTGGGCTGGCTGCCCACCTGGTAGCAGGGTAGCAAGAAAGGACCTGGAAAGAGAGGGAGCAGGCACACAACAAAGCGGAGGTCACTCATAGGGACATGCATGACTTCCAATTACAAATCAGCTTCATTTTCCCCTGAGGCTAAGGACTCACTGAAGCCAGCACAGGTATTCTAATTACATTTTATTATTCTGTAGACTATGTGGGCATGCATGTGCCATGGCACACATGCAGAGGTCAGAGCACAAATTACAAGAGTTGGTTCTTTCTTCCCCTGTATGGATTCTAAGAACTGAACTTAGATTTTCAGGCTTGGCAGTAAGCACCCTTACTGGCTGAGCCTTCTCACCAGCCCCAGAACTAGTACTTCAAACAACCTCCATTAAACTGCAATTGTTTGAGAATCAAGTAGTCTAATTCGCATTAAGGCTGTTTTTCCGAATGTTTTCAACAATACATTGTATCATTTTTCAATTGTTTCAGTCAAAATTCAAAAATGAGGGCGGGGCATACAGCTGATTCAGTAGCATGCTTGCACAGCACTCACAGGGCCCTAGCATGTATAAACCAGACTTGCTGATGATATACATCTGTACCCCCAGAACTACTCTCCAAGTAGACGCAGGAGCATAGGAAGCCTACAGTTCTACTCGGCTAGTGCAGGTGCTAGGTTCTTTTAAAAGAAAAAAAGATGCAAGGCAGCTAGATGGCTGGGCAGGTAACAGCACTGGCCACAAAAGCCCGAGGTGAATACAACCCCCAGGGCTCAGGGGAGAGACAGAACTGACCCCAAGAACCTATCCTCTGACCTCTATGAGCTCAGTGAGGCACTAAATGCTCGCACTCATACACAAATACACACAGCAGTAATAAATGTTTAAAAACTCAAAGATGTGCTAGTTTAAGATGAGAACAATTAAGCATCTTCTAAATACCATTATCAGCTACAGCCTGGGATGACAGGTCTTGATCCAGCCATTCCAGACAGTAACAAAAACAGCAAGTGACAGCTATGCCCTAGAACACACGTGGTCACAGAACAACTTGAAAGCAGTGTCTCTTGGGTCCCCAGCCCTAGACCACACAGAAGTTAGCAAGGTTAACTTTGAGGACAATGTTACCACCACAGAGAAACATTGTGAAGCAACTGCTGCTCAGCTGCACAGTTCTGACTGTTCCGGCCAGGAGAATGCAGAGAGGAGAGTTCATCAGTGTCGCTGGTCTCTAGGCTCTGGGCTCTAGGGCTCTGAGGTGAAGTAAGTGGGGGACGTGCTACTCAAGTGTGGTCTACAGCTATTACTCCTTCTGGAAAGAGACAAAAATCTGACAGCATGCTTTCAGAAACTTAGTGGCAGCAGGCAGGACCACAGACATTTCTAGTGTGTTTTGTAAAAGCACAGTTTGCAAGAATGTCAACACACACAAGTAGGCCTGCCAACACTGTGAGCTCAAGAGAGCCGCCGCCAGCGCAGAAGCTCCGGGTAACAAGAATAACGTGGGTAACAGCCAGGGGCAGACATAAACACCACAAAGGGGGCATAAGGAGCTGGCTGAGGGGATTGAGTGACAGAGGCAGAGGGTTTACCTTAGACAACACAACTAGAGAGGGGAAGAACAGAAACCATCTTGTTTTAATGTGAATTATTTATTTCTGTTGAGTGTGCATGTGTGGGTGTGAGGGCATGCACGTGGGAGCCTGTATGTAGAGGTCAGAGGACAACTTGTGAGAGTCTGTTGTCTCTGTCTATCATTTGGATCCCTGACGATTGAACTCAGGGTTGGCAACAAGTACCTTCATCACTGAGCTATCTCGAGTCCATCCATTTTTGTTTTACCTACAGTTTGTCCAATATACCCAGATGTACTTCGACAAAATGCAAAGAGCCTGAAACTTGAGTTGAAGGAAACTTGGTAATAACTTGCACAGTGCTCACCACTGAGAAACCAATTGGTCAATGAAGGCCAAAGGAGAAAAAGCCTCGGCCCCTGCTGTCCTCAAATGACAGCTTGTCCTTCAGGCTGTGCCCACAAGCCCCAAACTCACCACACTGCTGGGCCACTGCTACCATGGTGTAGTGGCGGATCAAGCTGGCTACAAAGGGCAGGGCGCTGGGTCGCAGGTCTTTGATGACTGCGGACATGAATGCCCCAGTTAGTGCCTGTTCAAATGTCTTCCGGGCTGGAGTGTCCTGGGCTTTATAGCGGTGTGATATGATGACATTGGGAATAGTCTTTTCTGTAAAGCTGAAAGACATAATTACATTCATCACCACACCTAGTGTGTGAGCAGAGTCTGGGGTCACTAGAGCGCTCATGTAAAGTGGCCTGAGTAATTTCACCTTTGCTCCAATTTCAGCAGGATTTGGTACAAGAAATGGCCTTCATTTTCAACAATTCTGGTCAGTGTTTCAAGAGACAGTGAATTATATTCTACTTAACATAAGCACAGATTTGAAAGTAAATTATGAAATGCTGGCAGTCGGTATTTTGTCATTATTTCCTACTTTATGTGTCAAGGCTGCTGTGATAGCTGAGTGGCCAAAAGCACTGACCACTCTTTTTAATGATACTTTTGTTTTCGTGTGTTTTGCCTACATGTACCTATGTGCGCCATGTGCACACCTGCTGTCCATGTATTTTAGAAGAGGGCACTATGTCACCTAGAACTGGAGTCATAAAAGACTGTTGAGCTACCATGTGGATTCCAGACTCTGAACCCAGGTATGCATAAAGAGCAGCAAGTGCTCTTAAATACTGAGCCATCGGTTCAGAAAAGGACCAAGTTCAAGCCCCGGCATCCACTTGGCATCTTACAACCATCCAAAAACTCTGTACGAGAAATCTGATACCTCTTCTGGCCTGAGGGCACCAGGCTGCCCATTGTGCACACACATGCATACAGGAAAACACACATATACACAAAATAAAAATACATCTTTTTAAAGAGAAATAAAGGTTTTGCTTTTTGTTTTTTGTTTTTTTTTTTTTCCCTGCTGTTACAAAAGTGCATCTGCAGTCACTTCCCCAGTCACCCACTGCAGTATCTGCTAGTGCAGGTATATACTGGATGGTGATGCTGCTTCACAGAGGCACCAGAGACAGCCTGCTTTCTCTGTGGCCTGGCATGTGAAATCTGCAAGGCTTCCAGAGCCTTAAGCTCCAGGCCCATCTTTGAGTGCTTGCATCCAAGTGTGATGAGCCTGTGTATGCTAAATTTGAGAAATCAGAGGGGTGGGGAGGTTTTTGTAAAGCTATCAAAGGAGAGACCCTGCTAAGTGGCTGGCTGCAGCTGTCCAGTGGTTAAAGATGATGGCAAAGACCTTTCCCCAAGAAGGGGGACAGTTTGCAGGAGGAAGAGTCCTCACATCTGACAAATTGGAACTGTGGTCATAAATTGTGAGCTTGCTGCCTGGCCAAGCTTTAACCTAAGAGTATAGTAAACAAATTTTAAAATCTGGGGCTAAAAAAAATATGGGGGACTGGAAGGATGGCTTGGTGGCTCAAAGTGTTTGTTGTATAAGCCACGAGCACCTCAGTTCTAGTCTCTAGAACCTACATAAAGAGCCATAAAGACCCACACATGCCTATAACAGCAGCACTATGGGGAAAAGGGGGTGACCCAGGAGGATCACTGGGGCTCACTGATTGTCAGGCTAGACACTGAAGTCCACTGGCCTCCCTACATAGACAGCCAGTCACCTGCACACACAAGCAGAAAAAAATATGGACCATTTTTTTAAAAGTTGTGTGTGTGTGTGTGTGTCCAGGAATAGTGGCACACACCTTAATATCAGCACTGTGGAGGCAGAGGCAATTGGATATCTGTGGGTTTGAGATGAGCCTCGCTTACATAGTGAGTTCCAGGTCCATCTCCAAAATAAAGCCAAATTATAAGAAGTAAATCACCAGGTGGTGGTGGCACATGCCTTTAATCCCAGAACTCAGGAGGCAGAGACAGGTAGATCTCTGTGAGTTCAAGGCCAGCCTGGTCTCCAAAGCAAGTTCCAGAAAAGGCGCAAAGCTACACAGAGAAACCCTGTCTCATAAAACCAAAGTAAATTAATGATGGAGTGGGAATGAGAATATGTCTGTCACCTGTCACGGGCCAAAATATGGCTGTCAGCAGAGCACTTGCCTGGTGTACAAGAAACCTGTCACCTAGCACCTGTGAGCTGGAGGACCATTTAAGTAATCCTCAGGTGCACACTAAGTTTGAGGCCAGCCTGAGCTGCATGAGACCCTATCTCTAAACACAAAAAGGAGATTTTAAAAAGCTATATGTCAAACATAGGGACATGACCCTAGACTCTATGACGGCAGGGCACACAACGAAATGAATCTAAGACTAACTCTACTGTAAGAGCCCATGTTCTCTCCACTGTATCTAAGACCATGGTTCTCAACCTTCCCAATGTTGAGACCCTTGAATACAGTTTCTCATGTTGTGGTGACACCAAACCATAAATTTATTTTCATTGATACTTCATAACTGTAAGTCTGCTACTGTTATGAACCCTAATGTAACAGATACAAAGGACATCTAATATGCACACCCTGTGAAAGGGTCATCTGCCCCCTCCCGGGGGTCGCAACCCCCATGTTGAGAACCATGGCTTTAGAGGCTTCCCTGATGAATCACTTGGTAAGTTAAATGCTACCTTGACCACTTAAAGGGACACACTTGTAACGGACTTCTGGAGAGTCACTTCTGTCCCTAACTTCAGTAGTAAGCTGCACCAGTCCCAGAGAATGGCCCGAGCACATACTTGGGGTGTGCCAGCAGCTGGTAGAGCGCATGCTTGTTGTCATCCAGGCTCATCATGGCTACCAGGAAGCACCTGATCACCTCCCAAGCCTGCCTCCGATAGTAGGGCTCTGTGTTGGCACTTTTCAGGCAGTCCAGGGCGGTCTCAATGGCCTAGGACAAAAAGCACAGAATGCATAGTGTGTGCTGCTACCGTCTTCCGGGGAGAGCAGAGCAGGTAAGTCTACAGGCAACACAGCAAGAGCTCGGAAAATGGAGACAGTGAAGAAAATAAGGAGCTGCATGGCTCCAGATAAAATGCACAGGAACTCCACTTCAAGATTTTATTTTTAATTATGTGTCTGTGTGCATCTGTCTATAGGTTATGCATACACTGACTTCCACAGAAGTCAGCGGGTGACTGATCCCTTAGAGCTGAAGTGTGGGTAACACTATGGATGCTGGGAACTGAGCCTGCAGCCTCAGCAAGAGCAGCAAATGTTCGTTAAGTGCTCAGCCAGCTCCTTAGCCCCTCATTTCATGGTTTAATGACCAATGGGAAACAACCAGAAGTCAAACTGGAAGGTCTGATGTGGCAGGCTGTCATCTCACACACTCAGCCAGGTCTGAAGCTCATGAGCTTTTGAAGGTACACATGTTTGCCTGCCCGAAAGTTGAAACCTGAAAGATGGCTTTCTTATGCTTTTACTGCTCTTTGAAAGAGAAAGCCATCCACCCACCAGCTCCCCCAAACCTACACATCTGCATGCGGGCACATGCGCACACAGAAAAAGAAACAGAGACAGGGGATTTAGCTCAGTGGTAGAGCGCTTGCCTAGAAGGCCCGGGGTTCAATCCTCAGGTCCAAAAAGAAACAGAGACAGAGACAGAGAACACAGAGGTACAATTTTATACTAACTCATTTCCAAAGAGCCAGGAAAGAAAACAGGAGGGTTAGGATAAAAAAAAATGGGAGAAAACTGGGCCCTGGTATACCAGGGGTGAGAGACAAGTACAAATCTACCTGAGTTCTCAATGGCCCTGGAAATAAGGCCCAGTAAGATCCCAACAGACCAGCAATTCAGATGAGCTGGTCATGGGAAAGAACTCTACCCTCCTCACTCAAGGTCCTAAACTCCTGTGGAATACCATTCCAATGGCCCACGGGCATTATGCAAGCCACCTCCCCAGCCAAGCAAATCATGTAACTCCTGGGCTGAGTGAGAGTCCCTCCCTCAACATAGGCTCATGCATGTATTTTATATCGAGATCAATCTTCCCAGAGCAACACAAGGTCCCCTTGGTAGCTTCCAACTTTACCTTCTCCATTGGAAGCTGGAGGGAGGCTTTGCAATCAGAGAACTCGACGGTAATGCTGGGGCCTTGAACTTCAGTCACAACATAGTGCAGCTTCTGGGACTCCTTCAACATCTTCCTGTTGCTGCCGCCAAACTTCCCAAGCACACGGTAGGCCACGTGGGAGATGCTGTCTGCAGGGTTGCGCAATGTGCGCCACAAAGCCTAAAATATGAATGGACTTGCATTGAAGGCTTGGCCAGGCAACAAGCTCACAGTTTATGACCACAGTTCCAATTTGTCAGATGTGAGGACTCTTCCTCCTGCAAACTGTCCCTCTTCTTGGGGAAAGGTCAATGTTAATATAGCCTTACTTGTTTTCCTCCAGGGAAGTTCTGTGTCTTTACTAAACAAATAAACAAACATATGTTGGTGCTATTTTATTTAAAAAAAAAAAAAAAAAAAAAAAAAAAAAAAAAGGTCACAGGATAAAAAAAAAAATCAAAGGGTTGGGGCTGGAGAGACGGCTCAGCAATTAAGAGCACTGGCGGCTCTTCTAGAGGACCTGGGTTCAGTTCCCAGCCCCACACGCTGGCTCACTACTCTTTGTGAGCTAGTCCCTCTTCTAGCCTCCTCAGACACTGCACAAATGTTATGTAAATACATGTAAGCGAACACCCGAACACGCATCTGTAAAATGAAAGGTTCAAGAGTCAGAATAAAAAGCTACAATTCTCAGGTATGGAGTGGGATGAGGCTCAGGGTAGCCCACTAAACATTCTTGTCCTGGATTTTTTTCTTCTACTTAGAAACATGACAAATAAATAATTCCATTAGAGGAGGGTAAGGGTATGGTAGGGGTCCCTGAGAGCCAGGGAAAAGAAAAACAGAAAATAGACACAAAGGCCAAGCAATGTCCTTAAATATACATAAACTTAATCACATCTCTCCTGCAGCCCCTCCTTGCTCAGTAAGCCTTCCTGAAGGACAGTGAGGCCACCATTTGGGTGGTTTAATCAGTCTCTGCCAAAATGCTTATGTGAGACCTTGTTACATCCCCAGAGTAACCCTCCCTCTACATCCGGGCCATCTTTAGACCCCACCTTTGGTTTTTAAGATGACCAATAAAATAATGTTAACACGAGCCAGGCTTTAATTCCAGCACTTGGGAAGCAGAGGCAGGTGGATCTCTTTGAGTTCAAGGCCAGCCTGGTCTCCAGGGTGAGTTCCATGACAGCCAGGGCTACACAGAGAAACCCTGTCTTGCAAACCCAAAACACCAACAACACCATCACCAACAGCACATTATGAGAGACCAACAAGCAAAGGTCACATAAAGCCCACCTTTGCTCTGCTCAGTACTCGCTGTCTTAAAGCCTCAGTATGCTGTATCTTTGTTCGTAATATCGTCTGAAGCAGGACTGTAGGGTTAATAAGCTCAGCTGTGCTCTGCACGGCAAACACTTGCACAGCCTACGGCAGAACACTGTGTACATTGCTCATGTGTCCCCTCATCTGAATGACTCATGTCTCAAAATTACTGTTGTCCTGGTTTTAGGTCTATTTTCTTAACTATTTCCATCACAACAGTCATTGGTAGGAACCAGCCATACTCAAGCTTAACATGGAATCCTGGGACATTTCCTCCCACCAAGCAAAATCTAGTTTATCTCATGTTCTTGCATGTCAAGCCACTATGAGGATGGGCTGTGAGGCCCCTGCCTCAGGGAGGGGTCTTCTGCTCCTCAGGCAGGTGAGGGCAGCACCGAGGTTCAGTGGGTGATCAGGAGAGACAACACCACCACTTGTCTTGTGGGTTACTGGGCCCCCAGAACTAGGAGGGACCTTTAACCTTACCTGAGGGTCCTCGTGGTAAAGCAGATGGAGACCCAGCACTGCCTCAGCCCCGCAGCCACCTTGCCTCCACTTTCCCTGGCTGTCCATACATGCTCAGGTCAACACGAGCTCCGCTTGCCAGAGCCCCGACAGCACAGCCCTCAGAGCAGGCTCTGCATCCTCTTCTTTCAGTGCAGAGAGACTCAGAGATCACCTCAGGCTGGGAAGGAAGGTGCCAGTCGCCCCTCCAATCCAGCTAGTCTAGAGAGCCCTGTGTCAGGAGCTGCTGAGCCTCCATGGAGGGCTGCCTGGGAACCCTACACTAGGGGCAGGAGTGAAGAGTTCCCTGCCACCAGTGACCACCAATCCCATCTAACCACAGTACAAAACAAAGTGAAAAACGGGATACTTAGCACCTCATTTGGGGGTAGGGGTGAGACAGGGTTCTCTGTGTAGTCCTGGCTGTCCTGGAACTCATTCTGTAGACCAGGCTGGCTTCAAACTCAAATATCTGCCTGCCTCCAAAACCAGACCAGGTAAGGGCTGAGCAGGTACAAGGGCCACCCAAGGCATACAGTGAAAACTCGAAAGTGTTGGGACTAAAGTTGTATGCCATCACCACCTAGCAATATCTGATTTCTAATGAACAACAACAAAAAACTGCCTAAGACTTCAAAAAAACATGGTATTATCTGTTCTTTTTCTCTTGGGGTGAGGCGGGGCAGGCAAGACGTCCATCAGCTTCCCTGCAGTTTTATCATTTTACTATGAAACTAAGTATGTGGATACAGGCAGGCTCCTTCTGGGAGCATCAGCAGCTATACAGCACACACCATCTGCCTTCACACTGGCTTATGGAGACTACACTAGTGATAAACACTGGTTAGTACATCCCAGGGCTCGGCAAGCAAGCATCACTCAGTCTGCCTCTGACTGAGTACAGTGACTCTTTAGGACAAACTGGAGGTTTGAAGAGTTGTTGCCCCCTGCTGGTGCAGAGGTGAAAGTACACTTACCTGCATGAGCTCTGCACGCACAGGCTGAATGTGGTCATAGAGGAAATCTGGTTGCAGGTTGTCTACACATAACTCCAAGGTCCTCAGGCCTTGGCTGACCAATGTCTGAGACCCATTGAGGGCAGACACCAAGGGATCCATCAACATAGGCAGATAGGGCAGCAGAGAGCTCAGCCGCACCGGCACTGTGAGACACAGCTCCACAAAGAGGTCCTTCATGTGCTGCTTATGCAGGCCACTCTGCAACATGTTCAGGCCTGGAAACAGGGTTAGAGGGGCACGTTACTTCCCTAATGCATGCAATGTCAGCTGTACAAAGTCACAAGCTGTAACAAACATCCTGTTACACTTTTTGTGATGTATCTAGGCAAAGAGAAAAGAACCAGACAAGGTAAGGGCTGAGCAGGTACAAGGGCCACCCAAAGCATACAGCGAAAAACTCAAAAGTATTTTACACTCCACACCATTTGTACAGAGGTAACACTGCAATAAACATAAATAAGGCCTTGACATAACAAGTCCTATGTGGTTTGATTATAGAAACTAATAAAAGTTGTTTTCTAAAATGGGTGGGCTTCCTAGCACCCACCCACCTCTCCTGAGCTATGCCAGGCAGAGAGCATAAGCCCAGCAGTCAGTCAAACAGACCCCTGTCAAGATGCTGCACTCGCCTTGGAGGAGGTTTGGGAGGAGAGGCAGAAACTCCTGATACAGGAGGTCATGGCTGCCACCTCCTATGGATCGGAAGAGGGCACGGAGCAGCAGGAAGTAGTTGTAAGGCTCCTTGGCGGTCTGCGCCAGCTCCATGGAGCTGTTCACAATCTTGTGCAGGTGAGGCTGTGCAGAGAAGGGAGATGGGTGAGCACCAGTGAGGAGTTTCCACACCCTTCAACACTGCCATCAGCAGCATGAAGAGCTTGCTTCAATGGGAGCAAAAGAATATAACAACTGGGGTGGTTTCAGCCATCTAGCTATGAAAGACGTACTTAATAGGTTCCCAGATTTCTGTACCATTACCTGAGGATGGAATTTTCTTTTAGGTTTTTGAGATGGGGTCTCATGTAGCCCAGGCTGGCCGCAAATGTGCTAGAGTAGCTGAAGCTGCCTTCATCCCACTGCCTCTATCTCCCAAGTGGCGGATTACATACTAGGTCTGCACACTCGGCCTTGACCCTGAATTCTCACTGTCACCTGGCAGAGCAACCAAGCATCAGCGAGTACGACCTGAAACTGTTGTTGGCACACGGCCCTCATCTGTGGCACACTGAATTTAAAGAGTGTTTACACATGTAAAAATAGAGTCATTTGCTGGGCAGTGGTAGCACACACCTTTAAATTCCAGCACTCAAAGGGAGAGCCAGGTGGATCTCTGTGAGTTCGAGGCCAGCCTGGTCTACAGAGTGAGTTTCAAGACAGGTTCCAAAACTACACAGAGAAACCTTGTCTTAAAAAAAAAAAAAAAAAAGAGTTGCTGTAATTTCTGTTCAAAAATGAAACAATAAAAACCCCAGTACCCCAAGTGGCCCTCAGAGCAGGGTGCACATTACCTTCAGCATCTGCTCATTTTCAGCTGCAAACAGGGACACTGAACCGAAGACCAACTTGAACAGCTTGAGATACAAGTTGGAAAGTTCCACATTAGAGCCCATTTCTGGCAGCCGGTCCAGGAGGTACTCCACCAGGATTGTGGCAAACAGAGCCGAGGTAGTAGGATTTGCCAAGAAGGAGTTGGCAACAATCTGTCAAAATGAGAAATGCCCATGACAAAAATAATCCCCTTCCCCAAAGCAGCTGTAAAAGGCAAAGTAATGAGTTTCTAAACAAGAGCTGAGAAAACTAAACCTGTCACATCAGACAAGCTGCACCTCCTACCAGAGCCCCAAGCTTTTGACCTACCCTGCTCACCACTAACACTTGACAAGTGCATTTAGCACCCATTAGCTTCTACTCTTGAAAGGAACCCGCCCGAGGCATCTGAAGGCTTGAAACTTTCTCAAACATCATTACGAATACTCCCCCACAAACACATCCTTGGTACAGCATTTTTTTCCCCCTAAGATTTATCTATTTATTATGCATACAGTGTTCTATTTGCATGTATGCCTACAGGCCAGAAAAGGCGCCAAATCTCATTATAGATGGTTGTGAGCCATCATGTGGTTGCTGGGAATTGAACTCAGGGACTCAGGCAGCCAGTGTTCTCAACCTCTGAGCCATCTCTCCAGCCAAGGGACAGCTTTTTTTTTTTTTTTTTTTTTTAAAGCTTCAAAGTAGATGAGTAAACACAAGACATTCAATATACAAAAAAGTTAAAGTGAATGCAGAAAGAATATAAAAGGGGCTGGCAAGATGACTCAGCAACTACCACCAAGCCTGAAGACCTGAGTTCAATCCCTAAGCCACATGGTGAAAGGAGAGAACTCACGCCCACAAACCGTCCTGTTACATCCAAAACACACACACACACACACACACACACACACACACACACACACATACAAATATAAAAAGGAGTTATATACCTGAAGAGCATAATTTTTTGAGATCCTTTCTACCATGTAAGGGACTGTAGTCTGGAAGATCTCCTTGAACGTTAGGGGGTTCATCATGGTGAAGACTCCAGCAAAGTGCTCCAGCACCTCCTTTTCTTCTTTCATCCTCACAGTCTGGCAGTTGGCTACTCGAATGTATGTCTGTCCATTTCCTGCGATCTGGACCTAGAAAGGGGGAACCACCATGGTCGTTAAAAAGGAGCACCTTCCACTGTACATATATTTCTTTACAAAATCACAAGATATACACTTAAAACGGGGTGCTGAATACAACAATAAAAGTTATTATCCTCCTTCTAAAAATCACTATTCTTGCCTCAATTTTGAAAAAGAAGAAACTAGGTATTTACATCACGGGGAAAAAAAAAAAACAAACCAAAAAACAGTAAGTAAACTTAAGAGGCCAGAGAGACAGCTCAGAGGGTAGAGGTACCCAACAACCTCCATTTGATAATAAATAACCCCTTATCCCCTAAATGGCTTTTGTCAGAGTGCTTTACCACAGTAACAGGAGAGGGAATTAAACACCAACGTGCATGAAGCCTGGGTTTGATTCCCAGAACCACATAAACCCATGTGATGATGCACGTGTGCTACCCTGCAAAAGCTGGGCAGGCCAGCAACAACAAAACCAGACCCATCCCACTTGGAGTGAAGTCCGAGGGCCCGTCCGTCACTAGACTCCATCTAAGGGAACCTTCCACACTCAACAGCATGCTTTGCTGCTGCTTCATACCTGATAAATATCCAAGGCTTGCATTGCATACTTCACGAGTTTGATGTAGATCTGAGTTTCTTTGGGTTGTAACTGCTTGTTAGGAATAAACTGAGCTTCTAGAAGAGAGAGAATACATTAAAACCTGGCAAACACACCGACTGAAAATGTTGTCGGTCTAAAAGGTGTAAGAGTAGAATTACCACCAGGTGCTTTACATGACGTTATGCCCCACGTGATGGTCTTCACTCCACAGACCAAGGTCTTCACCAAACTCCGGCAATCTGTGACTTGGAACGTTTGCTTATCTTCCTTGTCCTTTTCTCCTTGCTTCTCAAATGGGGGCACAGGGGCCGGGGTCACTGGGGTGGCTGGGGTTGGGGGTGGGGGTGGAGGAGGGGCAGGCACAGGGGCCGGGGAAGGTGCTGGACCAGGGGCAGCAGGGGCCGTGGGCACCCCAGGCAGTGCGGCTTCTGCAGCTCCCAGTTCAGATTGAGGCTTGCATTTCTTAAAAATGGCTGAGAGCTGGTACCGGGCAATGGTGTGGAACTTGAGGACAAAAACCTAATGGCAAAAGGAATTAGGGTCAAGGGAAGGAGCGAAAAGTTAATAGCCAAACATCTGAAACCCTCTGAAGTCATCCTGCCTGTCACTAAACGGACACCAAAAGGGATGATTGCTCAGTCTAAAAAGTGCTTGCCTTGCAAGCATGAGGATTGTGTGCAGTTCTCAGAGCCCACACAGAAGAGCAGGGTATGGCAACATGCTCTTGTAATCCCAGCTCTGGGGAGGCAGACACAGCAGGGAACTCTGAGGCTGGTTACTAGCCAGCAGAGGCTCCAGGGGGGAACTACAGACCAACAAGACCTTGTTTTAAAAATACAAAACACGCTGCAGAGATGGCTCAGCTATTAAGAGATCATACTTCTCTTCCAGAGGACCAAAGATCCATTCCCAGTACTCCCATGGGATGGCTCAAACTGTCTGGAACCAGCTCTATGGTAATCTAAAACCTCTGGCACACATGAACATATGCACAGCGCGCACACGCACACACACACACACACACGCACACGCACACACACACACACACATGCACACACACACACACAATTAAAATTTAAAATTAAATCTTTAGAAAATCCAAAACAGAGCCAGACAGTGGTAGCTCATGCCTTTAATCATAGCACTTGGTAGGCAGAGGCAAATGGATCTCTGTGAATTCAAGGCCAGCCTGGTCTACAAAGTGCATAATTCCAGGACAGCTAGGGCTACACAAAGAAATCCTATCTCGAAAAACCAAAAAAAAAAAAAAAAAAAAGCAAAGGAAAGAAAAACTGTAACATAGAGTAGATGGCCCTTGAGGACATCTAAAACAGTCCTGTGGCCCCCCCACACACATATGCACAAAGGTCAACAGCTGCTGGTTTCTGAGCTGGGTGAGCAGGATCCAGCTTTGACTCAAGACTGTTGGAGTGCCCCTCCAGTGCAATTAACAATGCGTAAGATAAATCAAAGCATCGGGTACCTCCAGCATCCGCATCAAAACATCTCTGCCATTGCCGCTCTCCTGCTCACTCTTGGAGCGGATGCAGTCTACCAGATTCAGCAGGAGTTTGCAGGACATGGTTTGGATGCTGCTGGGCAGGGACTCATCATCGATGTTCTTAGCAAAGAGCTGGACGGCGAGGGAAAGGTCACTGAGGGGCAGGTGCTGGCGAACATGATGCACAAGGTCAGCGAGTGTGCTGTAAGCGAGGGGTCTGCAGGAAGAGACGTCATCAGTGTATTCCCTGTAGTCACTGCTGAGACTTAGGCCCCTCCCAGGCCCTTGTTCCTCTCCCAGCTGCTCAAATGAAAGACCCAATCTTTCTTGTCATGCTTCACTCTACACACTGAAAAGCTAACTTTCATCTAACTCATAAAGTTCCTGTCCTAGTCAGCTTTTAGGATAAAACACTCTGACCAAAAGCAACTTTAGGGAGGGAAGGGTTAGTTGGCTTCTACTTCTAGGTCACAGTTTATCACTGCAGTAACCCAGGAAGGAATTCAAGCAAGAGCTTGAAGCAGCAACAATGGGGAGCCCTGCCTACTGGCTTACACTCAGCTTTTCTACAACCCAGGATCCCCTGCCTAAGGATGGTGCCACCCACAGTGGACTGGACTCTCCTACTAATCAGCAACCAAGAACATGCCCCATCGACATGACCACAGGTCAATCAGACAGGAACAACTCTTCATGAAGGTTCCCTCCTGTTAGTCAGGGAACTCTCTAGATCAGCTACTGACTGTTGATGGCTTCTTGGCAGGGATAAATGTTCCCTTTAAGGCAGCAGTTCTCAACCTGTGGGTCAGAAACCCTTTGGGGTTGAGAATCACTGCTCTAGGCTATGTCAAGTCAACAATAATAACTAACCAGGAAAATACCTAACAGGTACTGGCAGATACACTAACCACAGCATAAACGATCACCAGCTTGTTCTTGTACTGAGTGGGGCTTGTTCAAACTGTGTGCCAGACATGGTGGTACACACCTTTAATCCCAGCACTTAGGAAGCAGCGGCAGGCAGATCTCTATTTGTTCCAGGCCAGCTATGGCTACATAGTGAGACTATCTCAAAATGTTAACTAGTTAATAGGTTAATGCTCTACATGTTATGACACTGTATGCACATACACTTCCTGGGTTATTAAGTCATGCAAGTTGTCCAATGACCTCTACACCTTGGATGAGCGCATGAGCACACACAACCTAAGCATTTCTGCACTTCCAAACCTGCTGTCACTCTAAATCCAACAGGTGAGTAGGTGCAACAGCCTGCATTAGAGCTCGCCCAGAGTGCAGGTGACCCTGGTCATCATGCCAGGCAGGCCTGCATCCTGGGTCTGATGATGCTGTACCTGAGCGTCTCTCGTGCCGTGTATCCAGAGCCAATCAGGATGGATTCATCAAACAGCTTGTCCATGCAGGGGATGAACTCTAGGAAACACATGAGAACATTAAAGACTGCATAGACCTTCTACAGTTGTCAGCCTGTGACCTGTTAGGCAAAGAAAAGGGCAAAGAAAAGACCAGAAAGACACTGCAAAGTAGAATGTTGGTTCTACTGGGCCACACGAACCACCTGCCCACAAAGATACAACCAGGGTAATGTCTATTGTTAGAGAACTGACCAAGGCAGGCTGGAGAGATAGCTCTAAGCTCACAACCAACATTTCATGCCTCTGGTCTCCTGCAGACTCCTCACCCCAGCACACAGACAATTAGTAAAATAAATCTTTAAAAAGGAGGGCAAATGGGCGTGGTGGCACACACTTTTAATCCCAGCACTCGGGAGGCAGAAGCAGGTGGATCTCTGAGTTTGAGGCCAGCCTGGTCTATTGAGTGAGTTCCAGGACAGCCAGAACTATTAACACAGAAAAACCCTGTCTCAACAAAAGCAAAACAAAACAAACAAACAAAAGAAAAGAAGTTAGCTCAGCAGGAGACATGTGTTCGATTCTCAGCACCTACATGGCAGCTCACAATGACTCCAGTCTCAGGGATTTGACACCCTCTTCTGGTCTCTGCAGACAACAAGCATACATGTGGTGCACAGACCCACATAGATGCAAGTTAAAATATCTACACATCCATGCACATTAAAAGTAAACAAAAGTTAAAAAAAAAAATTAAAGAAATGAAAAGCCCCAAGGCAGCAAGCAATAAAGAAAGAACAGGCATGCCAAAACCCTGTAGAACCTTCAGGAAGTCACTGGCCCCAAAGTTGGCACAGGCGACACAGGCCTTCAAAGAAAAGCTAGCCTTACGGTTCCTCAGTTCCGTGGTGAGGATGTGCTTGGCAGCGATGAGAAGCTCCTTTCTGAGGTGTGCAGTCTCCGCCGGGCAATTGGAAAGCAACTGTAGCATGCCTTTCACCATCTGCTGAGAGTACTTGGTCACTAGCTCCTGTCACAGCAAGGAAGACAGCAGTCATACTTGTGTGGGAGGTGGCAGAGACACCAAGTCCTATCACAAATCGTCAGGCCTACTAAGCAAGTACCACCCAAAAGGTTCAGTGTGGACATGTGTTTGCATAGAGCCATGCAGTCAACGTCATTCTGAAAATATGACAACATGGACAGATGGCCTTTCAGGTGGGTTGAGTGTGGATGCAGTGTTTGTATTGCTTTATTATTTTACAAATTTCCATAGTAAATATGCATTATTCCGTTAGAGAGAAAATAAATGCTAAAGCCTGTTTAAAAAATATTCAGGGTGGGAGATGGAGAGATGGCTCAGGGGTTAAGAGTGCTGCCTGCTCTTCCAGAGGTCCTGAGTTCAATTCCCAGCCACCACATGGTGGCTCACAACCATCTGTAATGAGATCTGGTGCCCTCTTCTGGCCTGCAGGTGTTCCTGCATGCAGAAAACGTGATAAATCTTAAAAAAGAAAAAAAAAATTCAGGGCTAGAAAGATCTCTGTGAGACCACCCTGGTCTACCTAGTAAGTTCTAGGCCAGTCAAAGCTACATAGTAAGACAATGGCTTAAAAATCAATTGGTCCTCTTAGTCATCCCACTAACCTGAGTTGAGATGACGACAGACTGATTGGGATGGTTCTGAGGAGTTCTCAACAGTCTCTTCCTGACTCAACACCAAGGGACAAAACCTCCATTTACCTGGTTATTATGGTGGTCAATGCCCACAATCCAGCACTCTGGAGATTAAGGATCATGGGTTAAAGGCCAGGCTGGGCTACACAGTGAGACTGTAAAGTAGTTTTTATTTTAAAACAACTGTTAAACCCTGTCTCCAAAAACAAAAAGCTTTAGAAACAAAACATAATTTCATTGCAAGAGATCAGAATCACATTTACTCCATACTTTAGGATAATTGTTGACTGCCTACACAAAAACTTTATTAAAAAATTACAGAGCTTGCTAGGTAGTGGAGGTGCACGCCTTTAGTCCCAGCACTTGGGAGGCAGAAGCAGGCAGATCTCTGTGAATTCAAGGACAGCCTGGTCTATAGAGTGAGTTCCAGGACAGTCAAAGCTACACAGTGAAATCCTGTCTTGAAAAACCAAAACCAAAACCAAAACAAACAAAAATATTATATAGCTTAAGCCAGGTCTGATGTTAAATGCCTGCAATTCCAGCTCTTGAGAGGCAGAAGCAGGAAGATCTCTGCCAATTGGAGATTGATCTGTTACCATAGCAAATCATGGCAACCATGCATGTGCAGTGAGACCACATCTCAAAGAAGAAAAAGATGAGTTTGGGAGAGTAAGAGGACTCAGGAGGTAACACCACTCGCCATGCAAGCCTGGTGACCCAAGTTAGGTCCCCAGAACCCCATTAAGGAGGAAGCAGAGAACCAGTCACACATGTACACACAATAAAATTTTAAAAAGAAAAACAGGCCGGGCGGTGGTGGCGCACGCCTGTAATCCCAGCACTTGGGAGGCAGAGGCAGGTGGATCTCTGTGAGTTTGAGTCCAGCCTGGTCTACAGAGCTAGTCCAGGACAGGCTCAAAGCTACACAGAGAAACCCTGTCTCGAAAAACCAAAAAAGAAAAAAAAAAAAAAATGTAGCCTAAATGTGGGTGCTCAGGTCCCCTTTCCTTCCTTCTGCCTGAAGAGAAGCAGTTCACTCATGACATCTCAGCACTCCTGCCTAGTGAAAGATGCAGACATGAGCAGCAGACACCACACCGGAGACACACAGCCCATTTGAGAACAGAACAGGCAAAGCTATGGGACAAAAAACACACAGCAAGGTCTGCCCGGAACTGGAGATGCCGGGACAGCACTGACTACAATAAGCCACCAAACTTTAGGGGGACAGAAGCCTTCTATATGCTAATGACTGACTGGAATCCATGGTCAACTCAAGGACACACGCACAGAAAATGAATTTTACTGTCTGTGAAGTACAGCAACAACCGGGGGGACTCGGGGCTGAAGTGCTGCCGTGCTGGAGAATAAGAGGCCAGCTCGCCAGAACCTACAGAAACTCAGGGGCACAACAGCAATGATTCTTCACCCTTGGAAGGGAGAGACAGGATCTGGAGCAGGGTGCTGACAGGACTAACTATACAATGAGCTCTGGGTTTGACTTAAGAGATCCTGCCTCCAAAAGAAAAAGATGAGAGAGTGATCTAGAAGATTCCCTACACAAACCCTTGGCCTACATACACACATACCTGCACACATGTGCATTCATTTATAAATACATATACACACATACATCATATACAAATACATACCTACTCAAAGTGGGCATGCGCACACACACACGCACACACACACACACACACGCACACAAACACAAGAATAAAAGCTAACCAAGTCTAGAAACTTACCTGGTAAATTCTGATGATATAGGCTAAAAACGACAACGTTTTGATCTGAGCTGCAATGAAGTCCGCATACAGCTCCTTGTTGTAAAGCTTATGTTGCCTGGGCAGGAAATGAATACAAGTCCAACATCAGTCGTTTAAGTGACTTGGAATTAAGCACCTACAGCAAGGACTAAGCCTTGAAGTTCCCTCATTTCCATATAGACCAAAAGCACCACTGGAGCATAAATGCATCTACTTTTATGCAGTTTCAAATCACATGAAAGGCTCAGTGGTTAAGAGCACTTGCTGTTTACAAAGAACCCAGGTTCCACTCCCAACATCATGTTGGACAGCTCATAAGCTCCTCAAACTATAGCTCCAGGGGGATCTGATGCCCTCTTCTGGCCTCCATGGGCACTGTACTCAGGTGCACATACCCACCCACACATAGCCATGCACACATACACAGAATTTTTGAAAGTAAAATAAAAATGGCATGACATAGAAGTTCTAGAAGGCTCAAACCAAACCATACCACAGCACTCCTAACTAACATGGATTCCCTATCACCCATGCTTCATGACCTGCATTCCTCAGGGCACCTGTGTGCTTAATACAAGCTCTGGGGCTGGAGAGGGTCACTCCTCAGATGCTTCTCAAGTACCTCAGTTAGAGGGGCTGCATGTCAAGAGAGGGTGTCCTTAAGGAATGCTATTTGGTTTAACACACGGATGGATCCAGTGGGCCTGGACCTCCTCAGCAGGGAGCCCTGGAAGTTAATCCCACTATGAGTTTTCTCAAAGGACAGTCAGAAAAGCAATGCCCAGTGACTCTGAGGACTAAGAAGAGAGACCTACTACAGCACCTTGTCAACTAGGAGGCCTGTGACACGGCTCCTGCTGCCAAAACTGGCAGCCTGACTTCAACCCCTGGGACTCCCAAGGTGGAAGGAGAGACCAACTTCTGCAAGTTGTCTTCTGATCTCCACAGCACATGCTGTGGCATGGGCGTGCACACACTCACACCCACAGACACACAGAAGGAATGGAAAACAATCCTTCCCACCACTACTCCAGTGCGAGTTTAAAGGAAGTCCAGATGCACTTGGTCTCAGCACACTGCTAATACTCACAATTCTCAACATCTCAAGAATGGGGGCAACGGCAATTTCAAGTTGGGAAAAGCACCGTGCTGTCAGCTTCGTCTTGGTCTGAGGATTGCTTACCTGGCTTGTGCAGAGACCTGGATCGCGATGGTATTCATGATCAAGGGCACAAACTCAGCAACGACACTGTGGATGTTCAGCTTGTACAGCTGAAAGGTAAACAGTGGAGTTCCACATTCATCTACCACAGACTGATCTGGCACACCACAGACAGCAGGATGCACTGCATCCATGAGCATGTGGGCTTCATGTACATCTTATTCACTGAAGGAAATGAGACATGAAATTTCACATGAAAGGGGTACACATACCTGGTACATTAGGACAACGATGATGGGCAGTTCGGCTAGGACTTTCAGTGAAAGTGATCCTCGTGGAATGATGGAATGCTGTGAGATGTGAAGAGGAGAGGCAACCATCAGCTCTGTGGCACCTACAAGTCTAGCCAGTCCCACTAAGGGACATTGAACAGACACAGTGACACATCCTTGCAAGTGTCTGTGGAAGGCCCAAACTAAGTACATACAATTGTTACTTCACAGAAGGCAAAATCTTGTGGGGAAATCCAAACAGATTCAAATCACCTAAGAAATCTGGGGGGTTGGGTATTTCTGTGAGGGTAGGAAGCCTGGTTTGGAGATAAGGTCTCCCTACATACCCTTGGCTGACCTCAAACTTACAGTGATCCTCCTGCCTTGGCATCCTAAATGCTGGGACTGTGAGCATGCAACACCAGGCCTAGCTGTCTGGTTTTTGAAAGAGTCTCACTGTATAACCCAGCCTGGCCTTGACTGAATTTACTACTTAGCCAAGGTGAACTTGTAACTCATAGCAATCCTGCCTTAGTCATGTACCACTACATTCAGTCTGTTTTTGAGACAGGGTTTTGTAACGTAGACCAGGCTGACCTCAAACTCACAGAGATTCATTTGCCTCTGCCTCCCAAGAGCAATGATGGTGTGTGCCATCCAGCCCAGCAACACACCCAGCTCTTTAAGCCACTATCTGACTTAAACAAACAAGAAAAACTTCAAGAGTCCAATTTAGCCTACAGGTTTTGACAATATTTATATGCAGAAAAAAATGCTTATAGTAAATCCAGGAGAGCTGAACGAGCTTATTAAGGACTCTTAAAACAAGAAGAAGGGCAGCTGCATGCACACTACCAGCGAGCAACGGACTGAGCTTTGCTTAAAATTCAGTACAAGCTGAGGCCTTGTCTCAGTACAAGCACAAGTGCTAAAATGCCTTCTTTAGGCTGTCACATATAGCCAAAGCTGGCATCCAACTCACTATGCAGCTGAGGAGGGCCTTCAACTGAGCCCACACCTCCCTAGTGCTAGGATTACAGGCATGCACCCACATGCTCAGTTGACCCAATGCTGAGGACAGAGCCCTGGGCCTTCCTGCACGCCGGTAAACATTCTTCTAATAGACACAGGTCCCTAGCCCCAGTAAAATATTCTTAACTCAGCCCTAAAAATGAGTCACGGCAAAAGGTCACCACATCTCTCCTACGTGACGCATTACGTCTGCAAAGCCCAAGACACAGATTTCCAGATAAAAACAGGAAAAACAAGGTTGAGGGGAAGGTTCACTGAGTTTTAGAGTCAGGAAACCAGAGTGGGGCTGGGCCCCATCCAGGTCCTCTCTGGCTCAGGGCACTTCAATTTTACCTATAGCTTCAAAGGACTTCTAACAGATCAGAATCTCTCTGCCCCTATGCCTAGCCTGATGCTCTTGCCAGCCAGAGACCCCAGGTTTCCTCAGTGGGCTGGTCTTTACTGCCAGGAATCATGAGTGCCCAAGGTGGCAGGACCTCCTTATGCCTCCAAGTTTATGGAAAGAGAAAAGAAAAAACCAAATGGTCTAAGTTATCTCATTTCCCCCTCTACCAAATGGAGAAGTCATAGATTTGGAGAGAGAACACAAAAAATGAGACACAGCTGTCAGCAGGGAGGGAGGAACACCCACCGTCCTGGTTTCGCTGTCCTCCCGCTCAGGATTGACCTTCACGGCAATTGTTGTGATCATACCAACCATTTCTGGTGGAGGCACTGTGTTCTCAGGGATCCCCTGAGGGCTCTCAAAGTAGCGGTTCTACACAGAAAGAAGACAGAAATGGCAAACAGTGTGCCATGTGGTGTTCAATATTCTCCATCCTAAAACCAGAACCCACCTCAGTCACTCCTTCAAACCAAAACACTCCAAATACCCTTTGGATAATAATGGTAAATAAATGAATATAAGCAATAAATTCAAACTTTAACAAAAAAAACATACCACTACTTTTGGAAGCTCCTTGTAAATCTGTTTCACAAAATCCAAAAAGTGATGGATCTAAAACAAAACAAAACAAGCAACACTTCATTTTAAGAACATACTTACAGGGCCAGTACAGGCTTAGGGGGTAAAGGCGCTTGCTGTTCAAGCCCGACACCTCACTGAATCCAGAAGTTGTCCTCTGACCCCCACACATGTGCCTGGGCACACTCGCCTCCCTCACCCCACAAATACCTTTTTGAATTGACTTTAAAAGGTAAGCAAGGTACAAATGGATATAAACAAACAAAGACAAAGAAAGAGGAAGAAGGAGAAGACCAAAAGACACTGATGGATGGAAACCAGTTCTCTCTGTCAGCAACAGCCAAGGGGTCAATGCTAAGGAACGGCCATTCAGAAACTTCAGAAAACAGTGAGCTGAGGGTTGGCTGCTCTCACAGAGGAACCAGAATGGATTCTCAGCATCCCTGTCTCTGGCAGCTCACAGCTGCCTACTGTAACTCCGATTCTGGGAGATCCAGCACCCTTTTCTAATCTCAGATGGCAACCACACACACGATAAACATCCGTCGAGGCACACACATATTTTAAAAATAAAATTAATAAATACACGTGTTTGAGATGGTGCAAGAATAGAGACTCTTATACCACTAAGGGAATCAAACCAACCATGCTTCCCAGAACCAGCCTGGGAACACATGTGAAGCACTGGAACTGTACTCTGACTCAGGAACCCTGCTTCTGCAAACCTAGTTAATTAAATAGCCTGATCAATAAACAAAGAATATTTGGTAATAGCCATTAAAAGGAAAATTTGAGCCAGGCAGTGGTGGTGCATGCCTTTAATCCCAGCACTCGGGAGGCAGAGCCAGGTGAAGCTCTGTGAGTTCGAGGCCAGCCTAGTCTACAAAGCGAGTTCCAGGAAGGGCGCAAAGCTACATACACAGAGAAACCCTGTCTCAAAAACACAAAAACAAAAACAAAAGAAAGAAAATTTGAACTGGACGGTGATGACACACACTTTTAATCCCAGCTCAGGAGGCAGAGGTAGAATCTCTGTGAGTTCAAGGCCAGCCTAGTCTACAAGGCAAGTTCCAGGATAGCCAGGCTTACACAGAGAGAAACTCTATCTCAAAAATCAAAAAACAAAAGACAAGAAAAATGGAAAAGACTTTAAATGACCAGAATTATGATCATAAAAAAGAAAAATCAAGGCTAGAGAGGTGGCTCAGAAGTTCAATGCAGTTCCTGCTCTCAAAGAATGTGAGTTCAGTTCCGAGCACCCACACTGGGTGGCTTACAATCACCCATAAATCCATCTTCAATGGATGTGACACCCTCCCTCTTCTGTCTCCATGGACACCTGCACACATGTCAATTACAGGTCAAAGAACCTGGCTCCCAAAAGTTACAGCTTACCCAGCATCGCTCTGCTACTGGGGCTGGAGAGCGGAGATGCAAACCCAGCTCCAACTTCAGAATTCCCCTTAATCCTTACTCAAAAGGAAATGGCTGGAACTCACCACTCAACACCCTGGTCAGGTACTACACTCCAACTACTGAGAAAATTCAGGGAGATATCTGTCCATTCATGCCAAGAGAAATTATAAAGACGGCTCTAAAAAGAGGGAAGGTAGTGGAGTATGGAGCAGGAATATGCTCAAAGTGTGTTATGTACTCTATGAAAATGCCCTCATGTAACTCTGCACAAGACAGGAAGGAGCAGGGGAAAGCAGAGGGATACAAAATCTCCCGACTAAGGCTCTATTTTCTACACAGTACTTGTACAAATAAGGAAAAAGGCCAGTGAGCTCATGTAAGGGTAAGGGTCAGTCAGCTCAAATAAGGATAAGGGTCAGCAAGATGGCTCAGAAGGTAAAGGTGCTTGCCACCAAGCCTAACAATCTGAATTTGATTCCTGGGACCTATATAATAGAAGGAGAGAACCAACTACCCCAAGTTGACCTCTAAATACCAAGCATATGCCATGTCACATATGTGAACACAAAGACACAAACACACACACACACACACACACACACACACACACACACACACACACAGAGAGACAGAGACAGAGACAGAGACAAGTAAATAAATAAATGTAATAACTTACTTCTTGTGTGATTGGTGGCCTGAACTGTTTGTGCAGCTCAATAATTATTCTTAGGCAAATAAGAACATTTTCTTCATTTTCAGTCTTTATAACAACAACAACAACAACAACAACAACAAAAAATCAAGTTATATTTCTGAAGACATTTTAATCTCAAGATTAAGACAAATTGTTGATGGGCATAGTGGCACACGCCTTTAATCCTAGCACTTGGGAGGCAGAGGCAAGCAGAGCTCTTTAAGTTTAGGGCTAGCCTGATCTACACAGTGAGTTCTAGGAAAACCAAGACTACATAGTGAGACCCTCTCAAAAAGCAAAAAGCAGTCTAGGCATTTTCTGCATGTTTCTCTTCCTGAATCAATCAGCTTGCATTTGATTTGCTGATAAACACTGTTCCAAGATATAGAGGTCCTAGACAGAAAGAGCTACGATCTTGATGGACCATCTGAACAGCATCCCAATGTGTTAGAGTAACTCTACTAGGATAGGTGACCTAGCGTGTAAGAGAGAGGTGCGCCACGCCGTGAATTACTGCTTCTTCTACCCTTTTGATACAGGGTCTCACTACATGTTGAAGGATGACCTTGAACTCCTGAGTGCTGGACAGCACTAGCTTGGATTGTGGTACTGAGGATGGAACACCCAGGGTTTTGTGCATGCTATGAAGCACTCCACCAGCTGAGCTATATCCCCAGTCCTGAATTAACATTATTTTGTTTGAAACAGGGCCTTACTGTGTAGCCCAGCTGGCTTGGAACTCACTATGTAGACCAAGCTAGCCTGAAACTCATTAACAGCAGTCAGCCTCTCTCTCCCAAGTGTTGGTATTAGAGGGGTGTACCCCCACAACAGGCAGGCCTGAATTGATGCTTTCATGGTTAAATAACATCCTAGCTGAAACAAACAAAAAGTGGCTCACTACTTGGAAATACAGGTTGCACATTCCTGATCCAAAAACCCAAAACCTGAACTGCTCTAAAATCCTAAACTTTTTGAGCACCAGACAAGATAACACAACTAGGAAAACTACGACTGACTTCACATAATGGTTTTAAGTCAAAACACACAGATTCTGTAAGAATAATTTTGAATTATCATCACTGAAAAGCTGATTCATTAAGTTTACATTTTATAGCCAGATGGTGGTGGCGCACGCCTGTAATCCTAGCACTCGGGAGGCAGAGGCAGGCAGATCTCTGTGAGTTCAAGGCCAACCTGGTATACAGAGGGAGTTCCAGGAAAGGTGCAAAGCTACACAGAGAAACCTTGTCTCGAAAAACCAAAAAAAAAAAATTTACATTTATAAAATATATTTATTTAAGAAAAAAAAGAAAAGAAAAAAACTTTTCATAAAACTATCTTTGAGCTATCTGAAGAAGGTGCCAATGATATTCCAACAAACTTCACATTCAGGTTCAGACTGTAGCCCTAAAATACTGTTATGTATATGCAAATATTCCTGAAACTCAAAATAAAATAAAAATCTCAAACATTCCCATTCCCAAGTATTTGGGGTAAGGGGTGCCCAACCCGTGTTGCCAAAAGACCAAGAAAAAACAATCAGCTACTGAGCAACCACCATGGACTGGACTAGGTTAGGGACTGACCAGATACATTTTACCCTGGAGGTCACAGAGCCTCAGAGATCTTATGCAATGTGGCCAATGTGGTCAGCTATGAATAGCAGAGCTAAGATAAGAACCCCAGACTGTCTCCTAAGGAAGCTTATTTTCTCAAGGCCCGAGGCACAACGGGATTTTAAACATGTCAAAATGGGAGAAAGCAAAAAGATTAACAAAAAACATTCACCTAGGAATCTCAGGTCTTTCTGTACATGGTGGCCCATGTCTTTAATCCCAACCACTTGGGAGGCAGAGACAGGCCAACCTGGTCTACTCAGCAAGTCGCTGGCAGGCCAGGGTTACATTGTGAAACCTTGTCTCAAAAAGAAGAAAGGGCAGGTATGTGGGCATACACTTTCAATCCCAGCACTCAGGAGGCAGAGGCTGGTAATCTCTTAGTTCAAGACCAACTTGTTCTACACAGAGAGTTCCAGGTTTGCCTGGGTTACATTGTGAGACCCTCTCTTTAAAAAAAAAAAAGGGGGGGGGGGGTGTCTTCAATTAAGTAATCTTTCTTTCTGAATTAGACAAAAATGGAAAAAAGAGACACTAAGAGAAACGTCACTCATTAATCAGATCTTTAGTGAGGCTTGGACTACGACTGGATTTATTGTATGAAATGTTTTCAACATGGCTATTAGAAGAATTCGCAAAGATTACCTCTAAAAATCGAAACATCACAGACAGAACGTTTTTCGTATGAGGACGAAGATGCTCATTGGTTGGGATCCTGTGAAGGATTTCAAGTACTAGCTTCCGGAGTTGCTGGTAAGAAACACACATGTAAAACAAAGGGGTTCCAGACTCACTGTTTGACCTCACATCGCCAGCAACCGCCATCAAGAGGGGCCTGACCTTAGAAACCACCTGCAAATGGTTCACATGTAACCAACAGTATGTGTGCAGATCATCTTCAGTAGCTCCATGACTATGTAACAAATTAACTCCATTGTGCTTTTACAACCTCACCAGTACTTCAAGCACAAGATTCAACTGTGAGAATAGAGTAGAATGAAACCCAAGAGCAAACACAGACTCTTAAGAGGAAAGAGAACTCAGTGGTTAAGAGCACTTCCTATTCTTGCAAGAGAACAGTAGCTTATTCCCAGCACCTGTCAGGTGACTCACAACCACCTGTAACTCCAGCTCCAAAGGATCCAATGCCCACTTCTGACTTCTAAGGGACCCTGAATTCATATATGCTCATGCACCCATACACACAGACATATAATTAATAATAAAATACATATTTTGAGCTAGAGATTGCTTAGTGGTTAAGAACACTGGCTGCTCTTCCAGAGGACCTGGGTTCTAGTCCCAGGACACACACAGTGACTCACAACCATCTGCAACCCCAGTTCTAGGGAATGCAGTATCCTTATCTGGCTTCCACAGGCACCAGGCATGTCTGAGGTATATAAACATACATGCAAGCAAAACACCCATATACATTTTTAAAGTCCTTAAAAGAGAAAAGAAAAAGCAGAGAATACAAAATAACTAAAATGAGGGTTCCCCCACACTCATTTCCTGTTTCTATGAGCCCACTGGGTGTGTTTCAGCCACACTACACTAAGTCTCCACGAACCTTCACAGTGGCTCAAAACTAGGAGGCCAGTCACATAAGCTCTCAGAACTGGTACAACCTCAAAATGCTCCAGGTATTAACAAACCTCACCAGCATTACAGCAATTGTTCTCAAATTCTTTAAGAAATAAAAGCTGATATAGAGAAAACAATGGCATAATGAGTCTACGTTGCTTATATGGTTAGAGGTACTGGGAGATGATGTTGAACTATAGAATTAATTTTTTAATTATTCATATGTGTGCAGGTACTCCAGGAGGCCAGAGATATCAGGTCTGGCTGGCTCTAGAGTTACAGGCGGTTTTGAGTCATCTTGCCTGTGTGCTAGGAACCAAACTCTGCCCTTTGCAAGAGGAGTACACAGACTCTTAAATCACTCTCCAGCCAAACTTAACTGATTGATTATTAGATGTGGGCACATGTAGAGGCTAGAGGACAACCTTCAGGAGTTAAGTTCTCCCCTTCTTCATGTGAGCCTCACCAGACTGAACTCAGGTCCTCAGGCCAGCACCTCTGCCTACTGAGCGATCTCACCAGCCTTCCTTTGTGCCTAACTGAATTAATCTGAATACACACACCCCTAGTTGGCAGATGTAAATAACTGAACCTGCAGAAAAGATGAATAAAGCCCAGGAGTCAGAGGTCCTGAGTGGTTACCCTGCTGACAACACCTTTTTATTCTTTGGTACCCGTGCACTCTTTGATTTGATTTTGTCATTTTGATTCATTTTTGCATCTGACCCTCAGTGTGCATCTTTTCTTTCCCCACTACTGTGAACAGATTACCTGGGCCGGCTTCTCCTGAAGAAACTGGACTTCTCCATCTTGAAGAAATGTAAGAAATCGAGGGATGATATGTTCCAGAAATGTAGAATACTGAGGAGATGACGTGACATTCTAGTTGACAGTTTAAAAAAAAAAAAAAAAAAAAGATAGAGTAAGTTACATGTTTATTTTCATTTTAAATTTATATAACAATCTCAAAAGAAAACAAAACAAAGTTTGTTTTTGTTTTTAAATTTATGCTTGTACCTACATGAGTTTTTATGTGTACCACATGCACCCAAGTTTCCAAGGAAGCCACAAAAAGGCACTGGGTCCCTGGAACTGGAGTTAGAAGCCATTGCAAGTGGAACCAAAGCCAGGTCTTCTGCAAGAGCTGTAAACACTCTTAACCACTGAGACATCTAAGCATTTCCAGACCTGACATTAATTCCCAATGCTTTTCAGATGCTTCTGAGATAATATCATGTTAAAGAAATTCAGATCTAAAATCTAATAAAGAGAATTAAGCACTACTGTTAAAATTGGATATAGTAGGGGTAGCAGAGATGGCTTACAAGTTAGGCTTTTGGTCTTTTTCTTCCTCTGGTACCTGAGTTTGGTTCCCGGCACCCATGGCAGGTAGATAACATCTGCCTGTAACTCCAGCTCGAGGGGATTCAACATCCTCTTCTGGACTCACAGGTATCCACATACACATGGTATACAAAAAGACACACACACACAAACACACACACACACACACACACACACACACACATGACATGCCAAGTTAGACACATAACTCAATGGTTATTTGCCTAGCAGACCTTAGGTTCTGGGTTTGACTCCCAGCATACACAATTGCTTGTATTCCTCCCATGTTCACACAACACAATTCATAAGAGTCAAGAAATCAGAACAAAGGAAGTGTCCATCAAATAATGATTGGTTCAAGAAAATGTGGTATATAAATACAACCATTAAGAAAAAATGTGATTCTGTCCTGTCCTTTGGGGAAAAAGTACACAGCTCACATGATTACTACATTAAATGAAATGAGCCATACATAGAAGTAAGTTCTAAGCCTCACTCATGAGGACTCTTAAAGATGGTTCAGTGAGTTGAGGACGTTTCTGAGACACATGATGAGCCAAGTTCAATCCCTGGGACTCACGTGATAGGAAAGAACATTCCTGTAAATTATCCTCTGACCTCCATATGCAAACTCCAGGTACACACATAAATATAATTTGAACAAAAGTAACTAAGTAAATAAATAAATGAATTTGAGCAAAGAAAAAAAATGCCAATGCTCTGGAAAATATTGAACATTCAAGGCTAACCTCCAAAGCCAGTCAGCAAAGTACAGTGGCGTATGCCTGTAACCTAGCACAAGGATAAGGCAGAAGGACATGAGTTAGAGGCTACTCTTTGCTACAAAGCCAGACACTGTATCAAGGGGGAAGGGGGATCATTTAGGTCTTCACTTAGAAGAAACAATCATACACATCAAACAAATTATCTTTTTTTTTTTTTTTTGGCTTTTCGAAAAGGGTTTCTCTGTGTAGCTTTGTGCCTTTCCTGGATCTCACTTTGTAGACCAGGCTGGCCTCAAACTCACAGAGATCCGCCTGCCTCTGTCTCCCAAGTGCTGGGATTAAAGGCGTGCGCCATCACCGCCCCAAATTATCTTTTTAAAACACTAACATATTGGCCATGAAGGGTGGTAAAAACCCTTTAATCCCAGCACTGGAGAGGCAGAGGCAAGCAGATCTCCAAGTTTCAGGCAAGTCCCCTCTCCATACTGAGTTATAGACCAGTCAGGGCTACAGAAAGAGATACTGTCTCAAAAAAGATAAGGCTTTTAAAGCAGCCATTATACAGTCAATAGGTACCACACATAACAATGAATGACACATGACAGTGGTCCTGTAAAATCCTAAAGGAGCCAAGAAAAAAAAAAGTCCTATCTATCACCTGGTGCTGTCACAGGCATCACAGCATCAAGGGCAATGCACGTCTTTGTGGCAGGGGGATGTCAACAAGTCCACACTGCCTCTCAGATAAAGTATAACACATGGCAGTGCTTAAAGTCAAATAGCAAACCACCTTGTTACAGTTTCTATATTAACTCCACCATGCTTTTTTAGCTTCTTTTCCTTTAAAGACATATTGGATGTGAGATTCATTACTACACATGATTTGGTGGGGTGTGGACAATGGGAGCCCTCAGAAATGCAGCGCCTGCCATTTGTCCAGGCAACTACCATGGATATATCTGAGCCAACAGCTATGGGACAAGCCACTGTATCTTCAAGTTCACCTGCATTAAACATGGTGAAGCCCTACTTCTTTGAGGTATGGGCCTTTGGTTGGTCAGAGAACTAAAGCTTGACTCTACACAAGGCCTCATTCAAATGTTCCTTGTTTTGCAGTTCGGTGCAGATGAACATAAAACCTGGCCAGCATGAACTCTGGCCACTGTGCCCTGGGGCTTCCCAAAGGCGCCTGCATATCTTCATCTTCCTGGAGCCAAGGCTGGGGCCAGAACCGACACTGGAGCGATGAGTATCTGCAGGAAAACTGCCTTGAAAGGCCCCAGGGCAGCCCAGTACACCGGCTGCCTACACCCCAAGTAGGTGGCTATCTGCAATCCTCACACTCCATGGTCCCTCCAGGAAAGGTATTTGGGTCAGCTCAACTGGCTACAGACTTTTTTGATTTTTTGACACGATGTTGCCCTACTGGGACAAATAGGCACATATCACAGGCACATATCAAATAATGATCACATACATCATTATTTGAATGTATGAATCTTTAAATGCCACTGTCCAACAGTTTGCCATGTTACACACTGGCAGCAGCCACATATGTTTTGTGTTCACTACATTTTGATCATATTAAGAGGCAGGCTAGAGAGACAGCTCAGCAGGTAAAGGTACTAACCACTGAGCAGCACCACATAGTAAGAAAGCCAGCTCCTTCAAGCTGTCCTCTAGCCTCTACACATGTGCCATGGCATGCACACCTGTGCATATTCTTGCACATGCACACACAGGTACAACTGTAATTTTTTAAAGAGGCTAATGTTGACTAACTGACCTATCCCATCTGTCTGTGTAAGGACACTCAATGATGCTCAAATAACAAAATTGCCAAGTGACACAATTCCCAAAATGTGTCCCAGTCATTAAATGCCTGCTTGTTCAAAAAGTAAAACTAAGCAGGCGGCGGTGGTGGCGCACACCTTTAATCCCAGCATTTGGGAGGCAGAGGCAGGCGGATCTCTGTGAGTTTGAGGCCAGCCTGTTCTACAGAGCGAGATCCAGGACAGGCACCAAAGCTACACAGAGAAACCCTGTCTCAAAAAAAACAAAACCAAAAACAAACAAACAAAACACACATATATACACACACACACACACACACACACACACACACAAAAAAAAAAAAAAAGAAAGAAAGAAAGAAAGAAAGAAAGAAAGAAATCCAAAGAAAAAGACAGTGTGTGAACAAATAGGAAATATGCAGGGAAATGAAATCCAAAGAACACAATGGAAAGGCTAGAACTAAAAGTAAAGTGACTTTAAAAACATATGGAAAAGTAAACTGAATTGGAGGTGGCAGTACCCCTAAAGATAGATCAAGAAAGAGCAGGAAAGACAGCTCAGCCATTAAGAGGGCTTACTATTCTTGCAGGGGACCTGGACTGACTTTCTTACATCTACACGGCTTCTTACAAGCACCTTTAACTCCAGAGACTGACACTTTCTTCTGGCCTGCACAGGCACTGCATGTATGTTGTGCACATGCACACACCTGGGCATTCATACAGATACACATAAAATGAAAGAGCTTTTTTGTTGTGGTTGTTGTTTTTAAGATCAATCAGTATTTTCCAGTGTAAAAACAAATCAAAGACCAATTGCAGACAAAGTCTAGGAGATCTGTGGGACAATATAAAATCGTACAAATACAAGAAACTCAGAAGGGAGCAACTGCTTTATCAAGGTGACAGACATCTTAAGTACTAAAATCAGAAATGACAGGCAGCCCATCTTGCCAGATGAGCAATCACCTGAACATAACAGATCACAACACAAACTTGAATGCATTCAAGTGAAAACATGGAAAGAGCCCCCTTTTAAAAGATAAAAATGCCACAACACAGCAACCAAAACAGAGCCAACATTCCTAAACACAACACTGAGATTGCTACCATGAAGATGAGCAATATTCTGCACAGTTTCAAATTCCTGTTTTGAAATACCATCAGTTGCATCGATTCTATGGGGAATGGCAAATGGCTCAGAGGGTAAAGATGCTTATTGCCAAGCCTCAGGAAGAACCCATGCTGTAGAAGTTGTTCTCTGAGCTCTACATGCACCTCATGGCATGTATGTGCCCAAACACATACACAAACAAAACAAGTAAATGTTTAGGGAGAAAAAAATAAGACTTTTTTTCCAAACACTTTCACACTATATTCCAGGCTGGCGCGGAGCTGTACACATAGCCCAGGCTGGCACTGAATAATTACTGCCAATTTTCCTGCTTCAGCTTTCCCACTGCTACAGGAGTATGCTATCACAGGCTAGCCTTTGTTATAAGTGACCTCTGAGTCAGTAACAATAAAAGGATCTGACAGGGCTGGAGAGATGGCTCAGCAGTGGAAATGCTTGCCACATGAGCCTGAAGCCCCGAGTTCAACACCAGAGCCTATGTAACGGTGAAGACGGAAGGAGAAACCATTTCCAAAGTGGTGCTCCGACCTTCATGTGTGCGCTGCAGTGCTTCTGTACCCCCTCCCGCCATAACAAGTAACAATGACTAAACAGAACTTTTAGAAAGACTGACAAAAGGGCTGGCAAGATGATTCGGCAGGCCAAGGGTCACCCAAATCGTCCAGCCTGACAACCTGAGTTTGATACCCAGAACCCATGTAGAGGTAGGAGAGAACCACTCCATGTAAACACTGTGGTTGCATGTACACCCCCCCCCCACACACCTTACACACAACAATAATAATAAATAACATTTAAAAAATATTGATGTGAAAATAGGAGAAAGCACAGAAAACAAAGAAAACTGCAGGGCCATCAAAATGGCCTGAGGTCAATCCCTGGGCCCACATGATGGGAGAAAGAACAGAGTCCCTTAGACTGTCCTGTGACCAGCATGTAGCACCGTGGCATGTACAGGCAAATACACAGACATGAAATAAGTGTAATTAGAAAGAAAAGAAAAGCATAAAAGTCATACCTCAAAGTTCTCACTAACTTCCTGCATCATCTTCAACTTCGTTTCATCGGCTGTAAATGGCAAAAATATAAAACAAAACAAAGCCAAAAAAACAATCAGGTCATTGAAACTGCCTTAAGGAGGCTTTAAGAACAATCCCCGGATTTAAGAATTGAAGAGAAGCAATCAGATCTTATCAGTTTGACTGTCACAGCCTGGAAGATGGCACATGGCTAGGTCCCTACCCTCAGTCACACACACCCGTCCTCACAGACTCACATGTGCATGCACAGACAAAGACACAGACACGCACAGGCGTGCACACACGCATTCGTGCCTCTTTGGGCTCCAGCACTGCTGCTCATCACTTTGCTTCTCCACAAGGTAGAAAGGGAGACCAAGGACAAACATTAAGGTTGTTATTTATCCCCTTGTGTCAAAAAGAATCACTCACGTGTATTTACATCCGTGAGAGCTGCCACGAACTGAAGGTATTTCTTCATCAGAGTGGTTTGGTCAACCACCGTGGCCCCCTGGGTTGCAACAAATGCCATCTTTCTTCTGAGTTTGTTTCTTTCTCAAAACTAAAATACCAACTCCATGGGTTCACCCCGTCTGTGAAAAGAAACATCCAATTAGCAGCTTTCAAGGGCACAGGCATATAACCTGTGAAAGATTTTACCCAAGTACCTTCTAAAATTACATTCATTTATTTATTCTCTGGGGGAGACCCCTATGCCTCCACAGATGTGTCAGAGGAATTGCACTTCCAAGGAATCGAACTCAGGTCATCACGGGTTGTGCTTGAAATTTTCACCTGCTGAGCCGTCTCACTTCCCCTCCCTAAATGATTTTGCAGTAATCCAGATTATAATACAGTTCTTTATAGGTTGTTTCTGATTGCTTTGGACATACTGTTTCAATGTAAAGTTTACCCAAATCCATTGTTTAAACATTGTTTTTTAACATGAAAGGTTTTCTTTCCCATTATATATCCTTCTTTCCCCAAGCCAGCAGCTGACAAACATTTTGTATAAAGAGCTGTAGAGAATAGAGGGAGAGCTAGGGCTGGGGCTCAGGGAGATAGGGTTTGCCTAACATGTTTATGAAGCCCTAGGTTTGACCCCCAGCAATACATAAAGCAAAGTTTGTAATACCAACACTTGAGAGGCCCAGAGAGGAGCCTGGGATACATGAGACACTATCTCCAAGTGTGTGTGTGGGGGGGGGGGGGGGTAAGCCAGAGAGCTAGAGAGTAAATTTTTTGTTTTGTTTTTTGAGACAAGGTTTCTGTTTAGTTTTGGTGCCTATCTTGCTCTGTAGCCCAGGCTGGCCTCAAACTCACAGAGATCCACCTGGCTCTGCCTCCCAATGCTGGGATGAAAGGTGTGCACCACCACCACCCGGCTTAATATTTTAGTCTTTGTAGCTATGCAATGTCTACCATAGTGACCTAGTTCTTCTGTATTCAGGAAGGAGTTACAAAGTATAGATAAATGACAACAGCTGTGTCCAAGAGAACTACTCATGATAGCGGAAGTGTGAGTTCCATGTGATGTGGGCTCATCATGAAACACTACTGTCTTCAACACCTCTCCCAAGCCACTTTTTAAAAACATAAAAAAAACGGCTGGGCATGGTGGCAAATGCTTTTAATTCCAGCACTCAGGAGACGGGCCAGCCTGGTCTACATAGTGAGTTGGAAGCTAGCCAGGGCTACTTGATGAGACCCTCAAAAGAAAATACACACACTGTGGTAGAGCCCTTGTCCTGGGTTTTATCGGCAACACTGCGTAAATTATTAAATAAATAAGTAAACCATTTTCCTAAGTATTACCTCCAAGGCTGTGAAGTGCCCAGAAAGCTGTGGGTTTTATCTACAGCCAAGGCACAAAACACACTCAAACAATGCGTCTTATTACTGTATTTACTTATTGGGGTTGAGGAAGGTGTGTGCAACACAGGGACAACTTGTGGAAGGCCCTTCCTTTTGCCCACCATGCGGGTCTAAGGGATTGAACTCAGGTCATTCAGCTTAGCTGCAAACAACTTTCACCCAAAGAACCACCTCAGTGGCCCCAAAGAATGCTTTAAGGGCACCTCACTAAGTTGGAAACAGGCTGCTGACCCCTAACTCATAATGTAAAGGTGGCTGCTACCAAGTCTGGAGAACTGACTTCATACCTGTGCCCCACCCCAGGCTGGAAGGACTGACTCCCACCGCCGGCCTCTGACTTCCACATACATACCCAACACACATACAAATATATGAATGTTAAAAATAAATAAGAATAGCTGAGCGGCCGGGCGGTGGTGGTGCAAGCCTTTAATCCCAGCACCCGGGAGGCAGAGCCAGGCGGATCTCTGTGAGTTCAAGGCCAGCCTGGTCTACAGAGCGAGATCCAGGAAAGGCGCAAAGCTACATAGAGAAACCCCGTCTCAAAAAAAAAAAAAAAGCTGAGCGTGGTAGAGCACACCTTTAATCCTAGCACTGAGAGAGTTCCAGAACAGCAAGGCTTACATAATATCATAATATCAGAGACCCTGTTTGTAGGGAGAAAATGGAAAGCTAAGGATATTATCAGCCTTGCAACCATGACTTGGCTAAACTCTTGCCTTTTCCTATCACCGTCCAAACACACTGGAGGGCCCTCACACCCGAGGCCTGCTAGCTAGACTCAGGGTCACAGCCTTCTTAAGAACAGAGAAGCCTCAGTCCTGCCCAACTTTTTATCTAACTTTCCTGCTGTGAGGTGGTGTCGTGAAACTCGTAGGAAGAGCTGGCTGAGGTAGGGATGGCCTTGACTCTTGATCCTTCAGCACCCCCGCCCCTGACAAGCCTGTGTACCACCACCCCAGGTTTAGGAGGTTCTGGGGAATGGAATCCAGGGTCTTTAGTATGCTAGGCGGGCTTTCTATCCTCTGAGCTATAATCCCAACATCTGCGCAGACTTTTGCGACACTTACTCCCCTTTTTATATGCCACTCATTAAATGTGCCATTTCCAAACCCCCGCCCAGGCTTCCCAGCGGCCTGGCCTTGCTTCCCCCTGGGCTAAGACCCTGCCATCAGGGGAAGACCCTATTTCGCCTGCGGATTCCGGAAGGAGGTTCTGAACTTTCCGGGAGGATGTAGGCTCAGGCCACGAGCCCACCGAGTCCCCACCCAGGTAAGAAAAAGGCAAACGGCCCTACAGTCCGCTGTCCTCCGTCGGGTCCGCCCCGCCCACGACGCTCGACTGGCTTGACACCGTGCCGCCAGGCCGCCAGGGGGCGCTGCAGCCACCGCTACCTTCACTCTCAGCGTCTGGCCCGGAGAGCCAGGTGCCTGCGTGGAGGCCCGCAGATGCCAGGATGGCTTTAGTTGGGCGCCGCAGCCCCCGCGACTCCTCACTCAATCCCTTCCGGTCGCAAACGGCCTTCGGGTTCCCTCCTTTTGTCGGCGGTCCTTCCCGGGACTCTCAGCGACCGCCCCCCAAGCAGGCCGCTGAGCTACGGCGAGCGCCGAGGGCCAATCGCCGCGTCCGCCAGCGCTGCGCGTCCCGCAGTCTGCTCCAGAGCAGCCGGGCACCGCGGAGGACTAAACACTGCAGTGGGGCCGATCCGGCCAAAGAGAGCTTCCGTGGGGGCCTTAAGGATCTCGGTCCTGCCGGGACAGCCTTCTCCGCCCCTCTATGGAGCCGTCGCGCTGCACCGACCTCTCGCCCACACCTGAGACACACACATCCGCGCGTGCATCTCCCGGGGTCGTTCGCCCGCCAGCCCCGCGCTTACCGGGACTTGCCAGCTAGCCTCCCGTATCCGGCCCCGAGTGTCCGAGAACTCTCGCCGCCGACGCCGCTGCTACTCAGCGCTCAGTCCCGCCCCTACTTAAAGCCGCGGCGTCCGCCCACCGAGAACTAAGCCTAGGTGCACCGCCCCCAAGTGGGTGCGGCCTGGGCGGGCGGCCGGGCAGGGAGGGGCGTTTGCCGCCTGGGTGGGCGAGCTGTTCTTTTAAATCGTCGCCTTGGGGTGACCTCGCTGCGGAGCATCCAGGCCTGGGGGGCTGTGGGCTGCTGCAGTTTCAAGATTCGTGATCCCAGAGTCCCTTTACCTCGCAGGGGGCCAGCCTGAAGGGTGATGGACACCCGAAATACCTATCCAGTTGGTCCGCAGTTAGACTGAGTGTGTGTGTGGCCTTTAGGGCTGGACTTCCCTTCCCTGAGATGCTTTTTTTTTTTCCTCTTCCTGCAATGCTGGGTGTTGAACTTAGGGCCTCACATACACTAGGCTGAACCTCTACTTCTGATCTATATTCTCAGCCGCTGGAGAGTCTTCGTAGTTCGTGCAAGCGGGAAGAGGCAAGGAAGGCTTTTGGGAATGTTGCAAATAGATTGATACCCACACTGTTAGCTTGTTCTGCAGCTAGGCCACCCCGAGACAGCCGTAATTGTCCTGCTTGTAGCTGATGTCCTCCATCCAAGACAAAATTAGAACTAGACAGGCCTCAAGCCAGACCAAAGCAATAAAGAAACATAGCGGAGGGAAGGGGAAAATGAATCCTGTGATATCCAGATGAGGAGGCTGAAGCTGACGAAGAGGCCTTGCTTTATAAGGGACGAGAACTATCAATTCTCCACTACCGAGTGGGTTCTGTGACAGCCACTGACAGGGGAGAGAGCTCTGTAACCATAGTTACTGAGGGTTTTGTTTTGGTTTTTTTGTTTTTGTTTTTTGTTTGTTTGGGTTTTTTTGTTTGGTTTTTGAGACAGGGTTTCTCTGTGTAGTTTTGGTGCCTGTCCTGGAGTTCGTGCTGTAGCCCAGGCTGGCCTCGAACTCACAGAAATGCGCCTGGCTCTGCCTCCCAAATGCTGGGATTAAACGCCCGGTTTAGTTACCCAGTTTTGATGAACCACGTAAATGACAGTTGTTCTACCTCCAGCCTCCTTGTATTTATATCCTGCAACTTCCTGTGCCTACTCTGAAACCTGGAACCACCAGGGTCTTTGTGTTCTGATCCTAAATTGATACATTTTCTCAAGTCGTAATAAACAGAGCTTGCTGTGCCTGCAAAAAATAACCCCGGGGGTTAAGACGGCCCTTTGAAAATAGGCTCCAGTATTTGTCTATTGTTGCCACACACAAAAAAAACTAGCTGTAGCTGAAACCTTGGCAAGGTGCAATTTGGTTCTAATGACATCCCCCCGCCCCTGCAGGAAATTGTTTGTTTACAAATAAAGTCTATGCCATGACAACTTCCAAAACTTACAAGTCCAGAGTTTGAGAAGGGCTTAAAACAGGGATCATCAAATCAGTGCCCTGGGAGTTGTTTTGTATCATTTGGGAGTAGAACCAGGTAGAAGCTGGTGAGATTGCTGAGTAGATTGCTCACTGAGTTGTAGCTCAGAAGGTACAATGCTTATCTAGCCCATAGGAAGCTCTGCGTTACATTCTAAACTTGCTCTAGCCTGCCATTTCAATACTTTGTAGGTGAAGTGCTGCACGGCAGTTACTTCCCTCTGGGCATATCATGTTTACCACATTGCTGCCTTGGAGTAGAAAGTGCTGGATGAAAGAGCTCAGGACCTGAGTTTGAGTTAGAACTCTGGAACCCTGTGAAGGAAGGAGAGAACTGATTCCACAGAGTTGTCTTCTGACTTTCACAAGGGTGCCCTCACATGCTCACACATTTAGACATCATGTACACACACAGTAATAATAAACAAATAAATAGTATACATTTACAAAAGAAAAACGTGGTGGGACACACTCTTAATCCCAGCTCTTGGGAGACAAAGAAGGACAATCTCGGTGAATTTGAGGGCAGCCTGGTCTATCTAGTGAGAGCCTGTCAAGAAAGGAAGGAAGGAAAGGAGGGAAGGAGGGAGGAAAAGGGAGGAAGGAAGAAAGATGGTCCTCTTATGGGACTCCTAACAGTGGGAACAGGGGCTGTCTTGGACTCTTTTTACTGGCTTCTATGACCCTACAGCTCATACTGGGTCACCTTGCCCAGCCTTAATACATGAGGTGATTAGTCTTATTGCAACTTGATATGCCATGTTTTATTGATATTCATGGGAGACCTGTCCTTTCCTGGGTGGAGACAGAAGAGTATGCGTTGGGGTGGGAGTGAGGGACTGGGAGGAGAAAATGGGGTGGGGAGACTGCAGCTGGGATGTAAAATAAATAGATGAATTTTTTAAAAAAGAAAAAACAAAGCAAATCTATCTTTGATAAATTCCAGCATAATTGCATATCATACAGACCTATAATTGCTTTTAGCTCTAACATTGGCGAAACTTCCTCTCTTCCCTAATGGTACAGTTTTACCAAGGTAATCTTGCCTTGTTAGGGTTTTGCTTGTTTGTCTTCTGAATTCCAGGTTAGGGACAGGGTCAACATCATCCCTATTAGGTCAATTAGATCAAGTCTCTTCTGCTTAAAATCTACAAAGACTTTGCAGCCCATCAAGGTGTTCTGGGCCTGCGTGCCTGCCTGCCACACAACCCTGGAAGATCACCTTTCAGCTACTGGGGTCTTGCTGTGCTTAACGTCCACTGTTCCTCTCTTAGGTCCTTTGAAGTTCAGCTGCCTGTCTGGAACGTTCTTCCCTCAGAGGCGCCGAGTCTTGCTCAACTGAAATATCACCGATTGGACTCAGAAGGCAGTGGCAGTCTAGTGCGTAGGCAGCCCTGGGTGTCACCCCAAACTTGCTCTAGCTGTAATTTCAATACTTAGTAGGTGAAGTGCTGCACGGCAGTTACTTCCCTCGGGCCTATCTTGTTTACCCCATTGCTGCCTGGGGGTAGAAACTACAGAGGCCAGTAGCCGTGTCAATCAGAAAGGGACAGGAAGACCTAGCCAGGTTAAGGTAATGTGGCTGCAGCTGTTGACACTCCTCAGTAGAAACAGGGGGGAGGGCCACAAGACCCTCTCTCCTGAACACCCCAATGGCAAGTGACCTTGGGATATATATTTTGGATTATATAGAAAGTGAAAGGTTGGCCAAGTTTGGGTGGAGCACACATCTTTAATGCCAGCACTCTCTCAGGAGACAGAGGCAGGAGGATCTCTGTGAGTTCGAGGCCAGCCTGGTCTACAGAGTGAGTTCCAAGACAGCCAGGGTTACTTAGGAAAACCCCCATCTTGGAAAAATAAAACAAACAACAAAGAGTAGAAGGTTGACTGGCTAAGGGATTCCGTGAGGTCATCATCCATACTGGGGGTGACACATTGCAGTGATGCTGTTGTTTTGGGGTCACCCACACTCCTGTAAACATCCTTCACCTTGCTCTGTAAATAAACACAATAAAGTCATTGTTTCACCACACTGGGACTTAGGTGGGATTGTAGCAGAGGACTCAGGTTCGATTCCCAGCACCCACATGGCAACTTACAACTGTCTGTAACTCTAGTTCCAGGGCTCCAATGCCTTCTTCTGTCTCTGGGCACTAGGCACACAAGTGATACCCAGAAATAAATGAGGGCAGAATACCTGTATATCTAAAAATGAAATAAATCACAGAACACTAAAAAAAAAGGGTTAATGCAGGAGTCTCAGAAGTGATGTGATGCAGACTGCAACGGGTGTTTGGTTGCTCAGCTTTTTATCACTATAACAAATACCCACGATAACCAACTGCAGAGATGGCACAGTGGTCAGGACTGTTTGCTGCTCTTGCAGAGGTCCTGAATTCAGTCCCCGACATTTATGTTGAGCTGAGAGGCTTACAAACAACTGTTAAACTCCAGCCTGAGAGGATCTGACACCCTCTTCTGGCCTCTTCAGGCACCTGCCCTGATATGCACATACACACAGATGCCCTATAAGTGCAGATGTCAGTGGAGGCCAGGAAGGTGTTGGATCTCTTGGAGCTTGAGTTGCTACTGGTTGTGAACCAATCAACATAGATGTTGGTAACCAAACTCAGGTCCTCTAGAAGAGCAGGAAGAACTCTTAACTGCCAAGTCATCTCTGCAGCATTACACTCTCCCCTTCCCAGTTAAGAGAGTATCCAGTATGTGGCCTTCAATTCTCAATCCTTCTGCCTCAGCTTCCTTGGTGCTAGATATGCCACCACATTCAGCGTGAGCCTGATCTTTTGAAAATGACTGAGACGCCATGCTCCCTTCTCTACTTGGGTACCTGATTCACAGGCCTTGGGTTTACAGGTTGAGGCTGAACCATGAGTTGTGGTCCCTCTCCCCATGATGAAGTTTCCACTATACTGAGGCAATATTCCGGTGGCTTGGCCTCTCAGGATCTCTTGTTGGTTTCAACAGGGTGACTTGGTGTCCTGGGGTCTCACAGGTCAAACTGTCCTAGCAGAGTGGAGATGTAAGCCTGAGCCATGATAAATGAAACAAACCCTGCATTCTAAATTCCATTTGACCCCTCCAACTTACCCACTGGTCCTCATTTCCTTCTGTAACATTTCCAGTGGAGGACAGTGTGTGGTAGTGTCATTTGTGAGAAGAAAAAGACACAGCTCCACAATGCCATCCTTGGGAGCCTGATAAGTACCCCTACGTTTTTAGGGACCAAGACTCGGGGTAAACCAGAATTTGTGGTTTCTATGCTAAAAAGAATTTCAATATCAACCAGTTTATGATTGTTGAGAGCAAGAAGGTAGACTCTACTTCTCCATTGTAATGAGTATAGTAAAAATGGCTTTTAGACGTGAAAACACAGGCAGGAGCTCCACTCTACCCAAGGCTGCCTCTGACAACCAGAACCCAGCGACTTCACTCACTCAAGACAACCAGACACAGTCCTAGACTCTATGACGCCCACTGGACAGTCAATAAGCAGAGACCAAGAAAAATGCTCTGCTCTGCACATCTGGAGAGATGTCACAAGAGACTGGACCTGACATTCAGCTAAGATATGACACACACGTGAACAGCCTTAGGGAGATAGACTTAGAATAATAATATATAACTTTTGTTATAATAAAACTACTCATATCTACCTTCTTTTTTTTCTTGGGGGGGGGGTTTCGAGACGGGGTTTCTCTGTGTAGCTTTGCGCCTTTCCTGGATCTCACTCTGTAGACTAGGCTGGCCTTGAACTCAGAGATCTGCCTGCCTCTGTGTCCCAAGTGGAGTGATGGGATTGAAGGTGTGTGCCACAAAACCCAGCTGATTAAAAAACAAACAAATAAAAACATTCATTCAGAATGGTGAGCTGACAGAGCAAGATCCCATACCCTGTGGGAGTTGGTTCTATCTACTGCGTGCATCCCAGAGATTGAATGAAGCTCAGCCATAGGAACCTTTACCCACTGTTGTCGTTGCTGCCCTGAGTTGGAGGTTTTGTTAAAGATTACTTTAATATAGGTTTAATCTGAAGGGTTAAGAGAAAGAGAGGTGCTTAGAAGAAAACAATACACATCTGTATGTCGGTATGCACTTCCTAAGGAAGAGCCATAGAAAGAAGGATATAAGCCAGGTGAGAATGGACTCCTCAGGGAAGAGTAAGCAATTAATTGTCTCAGCATTAACCAAATCTACCATTTTGGTGGCTATCATCTCAAAAGATCAATAATAGGAGCTGGAGAAATGATTTGGGGTAAAAGCACTTACTTCTCCAGAGGACCTGATTTGGTTCCCAGCATCCATGTTAGGCTCCTCACTCCTGCTCACTCCCAGCATCCATGTTAGGCTGCCTGTAACTCCTCTTTCAAGGGATCCAGTGCCCTCTTCTGGCCTCTGTGGATGCCTGCAGTCAGTGCACATATACTCACAGAGACACAGACACAGATACACACACAAACAAAACAAAACAAAACAAAAAAACAAAAAAACCCCACAAAATAAAACTTAAATATTTTTTCTAGATGTTACTAAGAAACACACCTCATCTATTGACTTTTATTTATTATGTGAGATAATAGGTGGATCTGTACATGCCTAGGATGGCATTATAATCTGATAAACTAAAACCGAAAATATAAAGGTTCAGACAGGGTTTAGTACATTTCTTTTTCCTAAAAGTGGATTTTCTAGTGAGAATCTCAGAAAACTGAAGATTTATAGTCGGGAAGAGAGAAAGGCCTTATCTTAGGGTTTCTATAGCTGTGAAGAGACACCACAACTACAACAACTCTTATAAAGGAAAACATTTAATTGGGGCTAGATTGCAGTTTCAGAGGTTTCGTTCATTATAATCATGATGGGAAACATGGTGACATGCAGACAAACATGGTGCTGGAGGAGGAGCTGAGAGTTCTACATGCTGATACACAGGAAGCAGAAGGAAACTGTGTGACACACTGCGCTTAGCTTGAGCATATGAGACCTCAAAGCCTGCCCCCGCACTGACACACTTCCTCCAACAAGGCCATACCCAACAGTGCCACTCCCTAGGGGCCAAACATTGAAACACATGAGTCTATGGGGATCGTTCCCATTCAAACCACCACAGACCTTAAGCAGTTGTTAATTGTGCTGGGGTTCTTTTTAAAAATATCGCTGGGAAGTGGTGGCGCATGCCTTTGATCCCAGCACTTGGGAGGCAAAGGCAGAACTCTGTGAGTTCGAGGCCAGCCTGGTCTACAGAGAGAGTTCCAGGACAGGCTCCAAAGCTACACAGAGAAACTCTGTCTCAAAAAAACAAACAAAAAAACAACCCCCTCAATTTTTTTGTTAATGTGTATGCATATGTCTGTATGAATATACATGATGTATATGTGCTGTGCAGGGATTCTTGTTTCTCTCTTGGCAAGAGATTTTAACCAGGTTCTAAGACGAAAGAGCTCCTTCCCCCTTCTCACCTCACTAAAATTTTCCCTGCCTCACTATTTTGCCTTAGTAGGGATATGAACTCTGGGGCTTCTCCCATCTGTGACCAAAAGATACTCCATTGCACCACCTTGCTAGTACCAACAGAATAACCTACTCTCAAAAGGCTACCATTAGCAAAAATCAGTTGGGTGCCAGTGAGAAAGATTGGCAGGCAAAGGTGCTTACTGCCCACCCAGCCTAAGGACATGAGTTCAATCCCCTGGACCCAGGAGACTCAATTTCTGCAAATTATCTTCTGACCTCCACAATACACTAGCAGGTGTTTGACTATAATATATACATGTACATACACACATAGAATTAGGTAGATAGATAAATAAGTGTGAACTTTCTATTACCCAGAAGAATTAAATTAGTCCAAACAAACTACTGCTAAAATAAATGAGATTCTCTTAGCCATACCTATCATGGGTCTCTGGGTCCTCTGAGGATGACAGTCATTATCTTCATCACAAAGGCTGCAACTACCAGGGCCTCTCAAGATTGGGCCTATTCCCTTATAGAAAGAGAAGTATGGGAAAGTCCCTGGACCCTCAATTGCTATCTCACCCACTCCCTCCCATACCTTTTAGCTAGCAGTATACAGTTCTGCCTTGTCTATGAGCTTGTGGCCCTGGAAAGTAATACAGTGTATAGACTACGGAAGCCTAAGGGAATCGGGGGAACTCCATCTATGCAAGGGAAAACTTTGGCTGGATTTTAGGAGGAGCAGGTCATATTTGTCTTCCCAAGCAGAAAATAACACAAAGCTACACAAATAGGTGGTGGTGGCTCACGCCTTTAATCTCAGCATTCAGAGGCACAGGCAGGTGGATCTCTGTGAGTTTGAGGTCAGCCTGGTCTACAGAGTGAGTTCCAGGACAGCAGGACTACATAAAGAACCACCCCCCTCTCTAATTGGTTTTTGGAGACAGGGTTTCTTTGTGTAGTTTTGGTGTATGCCCTGGGTCTTGCTCTGTAGACCAGGCTGGCCTCGAACTCACAGAGATCCGTCTGGCTTTGCCTCCCTAGTGCTGGGGTTAAAGGCGTGCACCACCACCTCCCAGGGAAACCTGTCTCAAATAACAACAACAACAAAGCAAAAACAAAAATTAGTCAACAACAGTTAAGTATGTGCATTCTTCTTCAGTAGGACTATCCCCAAGGAACTGTGGCTAGTTTGAGTGGCGACATTGTGTAAGTACAAAATGTATACAAAGTAGTGAAAATTTAGGACTGTAAGAGATTTAAGGGCTAGGGAGAGAGGACTTAGTGGGTTGTTTGCTGCGCAAGCATAAGGATCTGAGTTCGGATCATCAGCACGCATTTAAAAGTCAGGCGTGGTAAGCATCTGTAGCCCCAGGCTGGGAGGAACAGAGGTAGACAGACTCCATAGGCTCCTAGATCGTCTGTCTAACCAATGTGGTGAGCTAAAGGTTCAGTAAAGAGACCCTGTTTCGGGCTGGAAAGATGGCTCTGGACCCCACAGAAGCACGATGCGGGAAGAGAGCATGCGCACCTGGTGAAGTAAGGATGGTTTCTGTGATCCCTAGAGGGGAGGGACTCCGGGGCTCCGCGGAGGGCTGTGTGGGCGGAGGTGGCTGAAGGCGGAGACAAGCGAGCGCTGCGTCTCTACGCACAGCCACACGAACCTGCCACTGCGGAGCTCCAACCCAGCTCCCTGCACATCGGCCGGGAGTCCCTCAGCATCCACGCTGCGCCATGGCAAAGGCCGCCGATGTCTGGTCCGACCTGGGCCTCGTCTTCTTGCTCGCCTGCCTCCTGCCCTTGGGCCCAGCGAAGGTGGCTGCAGGTAAGCCAAATTCTGCCTGGAGCTGTCCAGTGCTATCCAGAACCTGAGCTACTGAGATGGCACTTGGGGTGTCTCCCTCCTCCCCCTCGATGCCTGCCTTCAGCACTCTGCCCTGGGAAGCACATCCATCCGGATGCTTGGGAATAGTACTCACTAGGGGAGGGACAGGGAGTATGGATGCATGCAGGGAACCCCGGGTGGGTTGGGAGAGGTCATCGCGCCTCAGCCACCCCCAGGGAGAACCGCCCCCTTTGCCTGCATGGGGCAGCGCTTTTGCTTTAAGATGTCCCTTTTTCTAGAGGTTTCCACCGTGATTGAGTTCGCTTAGGGGCGGCGCAGGTGCTAGTCTGCAGCCCAGGAGGCCAGTCTGCCATTTCCTCCCTGGGAATGATTTTTAAAAAGGGGATGGGGGGTGGGGTGGGGCTTGAGCCGACAGATTCTTCCCTAGGCTCACCAGGACCAATCTCTCCGTGATGAAAAGACCAACATCAACCTTCTTACCCCATTTTAGGAGTAACAAACGACACAGAATCGAGAATTGTCAGAGACCGGTGGGTTGTGAGTAGCTGGAGGAAAAAAACAAAACAAAACAAAACAAAACAAAAACCCACATCATTCTTCACAGCGCATCTGCCCATTAAAAGAGAGGTGGGGGAAGAGGGGGACCTGGTGCAGATTTGTGAGAACGGCAGAGCCACGAAGTAAATTAAAAATAAAAAAACAACCTGCGTTTTTGGCATGCATCAGAGGATTTTGTGGGAATTTTGCACGTATCAAATTACCTGCACCCTCCCCCACTCCTGGAAATTCAACATAGAATTCATCTAGAAATGGACACCCATTGGGTTATATGTGTCTAGAAGTTACGTGATTTAAATTACAAGAAATACACAACTTAATATCTATCTGTCTGTCTGTCATCTATCTATCTATCTATCTATCTATCATCTATCTATTTATTTCAAGGCAGGATTTCTCTATATAGCCCTGGCTGTCCTGGAGCTCACCCTGTAGCCAGCCTAGCCTTAAGCTCAGATCTCCTACCTCAGGCTCCCCAGCGCTGGGATTAAGGCATGTGCCATCTTATCAGGCAATATTTATTTTGAGATGAGGTCTTCATGAATTGTCCAAGCTAGCCTCTACCTTGCACCCTCCTGTTTCCTCTACCTAGTGCTGGGATTATAAGCATGAGTCACCACTGTAGTCACACACACACTAAAAATAAAAAGTTCCCCCAATGGGGTCTTATGTAGCCCAGGCTGGCCTAGAACTCCTGATGCTCTTGACTTACCTCTTTAATCCCAGCATTTGGGAGACAGAGGCAGGTGGATTTTTGTGTTATTTAGACCATCACAGGTGTGTTTGGTAAGTGTTTTTGGCTGCCTACATGTGCTATGTGAAAAGGCCACTGTAGTCATTATCTAGAATGTTCCAAGCCTCACATGTTTCATGGGAAAACACTGAAGCCCTGGTAACCTGTTAGGAAACTGGAGCCATGCTTTTGAGGGCGTTGCCCTTTTTTCTGTTTTGGCACATCTAGTTCTATGTCACTTGAGTGCACTTGGGGTATGACAAAGGTCTTCACTGTCCACTGGATACCCTGTATACTTCCCAAAAGCTCAGAGGAAGAAGGAGGTCACCTTGACCGGGTGAAGGGGGTCCAGGGCCGCTTCCCCGCCCCTCCTTTAGACAGGCTCTCATGTAACCTGGGAGGCTGGTGTCAAACTCATACAGCCAAAGATGACCTTGAGCTTCTGATCCTCCTGCTTCTACCGCCAGAGTTTGGGGGACCATAGGGGTGTGCCACCACACTCAGTTTGATGAGATAGTGGGAATAGACCTTGGGGCAACATGGGTGTTAGGTAGTCGCTCTACTAATTGAACTATATTCCCAGCCCCAACTTCCAATTTGTTGTTGTTTTGGGTGTTTTTATTGTTGATGTTGTTTTGAGACAGAATCTCATTATGTAGCCCAACTGGCCTGGAATTCATTTATGTAGACTAAGCTAGCCTTGAACTCACAGAGATCTGCATACCTTTGTCTCTCAAGTGCAGTAAAGATATGCTACACCACCATGCCTGGTGTGGCTTCTGTTTTTAATTTCTTTTTAATTTTTTTTAAATTTATGAGCATGCACACTTATCAGTGTGAATGTATGCTCACATGTGTTTGAATGTCTGTAGAGACTAGAAGAGGGCTTTGGATTCCCAAGATCAGGACGCTTGGGAGCTGTCCATAGTAGACGCTGGAAACTGAATTCAGGTTCTAGGCAAGAACAGCCAGGGCTCTTAACCACCGGAGCCATCCCTCTCGCCCAGCTTCTGTTTTTTAAAAGACAGTTGTGGTCTCCTTCAGGCAGGACTGGTGGGAGTTGCCCTGAGCTGGGCAACCATTTGCAACAACAGCGTCAGTGGGTCCTCCTTCTTCCCCGCTCCAGCCAGCTGCCCCCTGATTCCATTTCCATGGCAACCAATCTGCGTCACCCCGCTCTCACTGCAGATGCAGGATGGCAATTAACATGCAGCTTAGTGTTCCTGCCACCTCAGAGCCTCACTCTGGTCCTTGTTCCTCCTCCACTTGAGTGGGAGGAGGGAGGGGTGGGTGGTAGTAGTGATGGGGGGCATGGAAACAGGTAAGAGCCTTTGAGGAAAGGGACATGCTGCCTGCCAACTAGAGGGAGGGCAAATAGTCCTGGGGGAACAGCAGCAGTAGCCCTTTCCTTTTGTATTACGTACTTGCCTGGATGCTATGGCAAAATAGCTGGAAATGGGACTGAATAGATGCCTCAGGGAGTAAAGGCACTTGCTGCCAAAGCTGAAGACCTGCATTTGATTCCTGGAACCCAAACATTAGATGGAGAAAACTGACCCATGCTACATGTCCATTATGATACACACATTTGCACATATGTTCGAGAGCGCACACACACACACACACACACACACACACACACACAACCCCCCCTAACCCCCCCCCCCAAAAAAAAAGATAAATGAGTGTTCAAAAATAGAGTCCATCATGTCAGGGAATTTATGGTAGCAGGGGCCATGGCTAGTCACATTGCATATACAATCAAGTGGATCTCTGTTAGTTTGAGGCCAGCCTGGTCTACATAGAGAGTTCCAGGACAGCCAGGAGTACACAGAGAAATCCTGTCTCAAAACTAAACTAAATCCCACCATGTTGACCATATTAACCCTCAAACCCACAGTATCTAGGATAGCAGTGGCAGCCCATGCCTTTAGCATCATGACTCAAACAGCTTATAACTCAACAAATGGATTTGAAGAAAAGCGATTCGTAAGAGGAACCCGGGGCGGAACAACAGAAAGGACTGAAGCCAGAGTCCCCAGTTGGGACTGGGAATGTTGTGAGGTAAACAAGGGGCACGTTTGCAGACAGACTTCTGGTTTTGCTGAAGACTCCAGCAGGTATCCTGTGAACTCACTCTGAGGAAGACCATGTCCATGCTAGGTTACCCAGCACCTGTGGGAGTGGGGCACACAGAAGGGGTTCAGTCAGTAACCCCCATGTGAACAGTCTTCTGTGACAGTGCCAGGCGGTCTGGACTTCATACCACATCTTCCTTTCCAGGTAATCACGTGGCTCAGAAGTACCACTGAACACTAACCATACAGTTTGTGTGTGTGTGAGTGTGTGCATGCGTGCATGGGTGTACACAATGGTGCACATGCATTCACATGCATGCTCCTGTATGTGGAGGTGAGTGGGTGACCTGAGATGTCTTTCTCAGATTCTGTCTGCCTCTGGCTGCCTCATATTAGCCATTAATAGCATATGGTTGTGATTAAACACTTGGGTTTTTGCTAATATGACTTTGAGGCCAAATTCTTAGTTTTAATCAAATTTAAACAATCACAGTAGAATCTGGAGCTCATTAATTCCATTAGGTTGACTGGCCAGCAAGCCCTGGAGATCCTCCTGTCCCTCTCCCCAGTCCAGGGATAGGCGTATCATCAGGCCTGGCTTTTTCACATGGGTCTGGGGGACTGAACTCAGGTCCTCACGACAATGTAGCAAGCACTTTATCCACAGAGCCATGGCCTGAGCTCCTTACTACATGGTAAGCATTTTGCTTGCACAATAAAGAAGCAGATGATTCTTGTCCTCAAGGAATTAAAAGTACATTGGGAGAGAAGAAGAAATCTTCATTCAGTATAGTGATATCTCAGTGACAGTAGTGTACCCAGTCTGTCAGGAGAGCACTGAGGGGTCAGGGCGCAGGAAAGCTTCTCGAAAGACTTATGGTGGGACAGAAGGTAGGACAGGAATTTTTTATTTTATTTTTAGATTTATTTTCACTAGAATGTTTGCATACCCAGGGATCAAAATCAGGTTGTCAGGCATGGCAGCAAGTGCCATTACCCACTGAGCCAGGATATACAAAAACCCTGAAGTCAGAAGACCAAAGCATCCTGGGAACTGGAAAGTTTTTCTTTTTTAGACAGGGTCTCACTATGTAACCCTGCCTGGCCTAGAATTCACTCTATAGACCAGGCTGGCCTTGAACTCACAGAGACCCACTTGCCTCAGCCTCCTGAGTGCTGGGATTAAAGGTGTGTGCCACTGTGCACGTCCTGGAACTGCAAGAGTTAAAGTGGCTGGCTGCCAGGTGTAAGGTCCCCAAGTGTGACTCTAGACCCCAAAGGAAGGTTCATGATTACACTAAATTGAATTCGGGACACTTGTTGGAGCAACAAGAGATAAGACATAAAGCCGGTCACTTGACTGGAAAATAGAGGAAATAGTGGAGGTGGGGACAGTATTAGGCACTACTTGGCACTACCAGCTTCAGGAGAAGTAAGTCTGAGTTTGCAGTTTTTATTCCTGGCCATTTCACACTTCTCAGCCACCACCAGCCACAGACAGCCCAGCAGGATGCTTTTTAAAGTCTTAGTGTACTGGTCACATCTTATATGTCCTGCTGTGGTGCAGGGACAGGTGGGAAAGCCTATCTATAGGGGCAGGGCTTCCCTGTCTCTTTGTGAAAGGATCCAAATTATTAAAAATGTGTCTTTCAAAAAAAAAAAAAAAAAAGAAAGAAAGAAAAAAGAAATAGAAAAGAAAAGACATAGATCAGGGCCAAGAGCAGAAATCCAGATGACTGTATGTGGGGCCCCTGGGAATGGGGTGTGGTGTTTGAATCTTAGACGGTCTTTAATAAAAAAAAAAAAACCCAGAGCTAGATATCAGGGTGAAAGGTGAAAGATCAGAGAAGCAGAGCAGCCTGCCATTAGTTCTTACCTCTACGAAATCCTCAGCCTAAGGAGAGTGAGTTCCTGTTTCCTCACGCCTTAGATACCTTTCTCTGCCCTGCCGTATTACTTCCTGGGATTAAAGGTGTGTGTGCTTCCCAAGCAAAGGCATGAGATCTCAAGTGCTGGGATTAAAGTGTGTGCCACCACTGCCTGACCTCTATTTCTAATTTAGTGGGTGGCTCTGTCTTCGGATCCTCAGGCAAGTTTATTAAGGTACACACTACATCACCACAGGGATAGAGTGGTGATGTAGAAGAGGGAGGGTACCCAAAAAAGAGAAAATCAGAGGCCTGTGGCTGGTGCTTGGGACAGCTGCTTTTTTTTTTTTTTTTTTTTTCTTCGAAGATTGTTCTACAGCACAGGCTGACCTCAGATTCACATGTAGCTGAGGATGGTCTTGAACTTCTGGACCTCCAGTTTCCACCTCCTGAGTGCTAGGATTTTTGGTGTTTGTCACCATCATTCCTGGAATGGGAGGGATGGAACCCAGAGCTTCATTCACTCCAGGCAAGCACTCTGCCTGCTTAGAGTGTACCCAGCCCTCCACCTGACCCCACCTGGCTCTTTTCATTCTAACAAGAAGTGAGGAGAGAACAAAAATTCAGAGATTCAACTACCCATGGGAAATGGGGCTTTGAGCAAACGGAAGTTTTCTGTGTGCCTCCGGAAGATTGACCACTAGCCACCTTGTTATTAAACACATGAGGGCATGGGTGCAGGGACTGGGAAACAGAATGCTTAAGTAAATGTAAGCAGTCACAATAGGTTAATTTACACCTAGTTACATGTGGTTACAATGTAGACTGACTAGAAAGGGAATACATACTATCAATGCCTAGGAAGGCTTGAGCCTCATACAGGGACTTAAGCTGGGAAAGTGGGTTTCGGTGAAATGAGTCTTAGGTTGGGTGTGATGGCATGAGACTGCAACCAGAGTGCTCTAGAGGGGGAGGCAGGAGGATTGCCACAAGTTCAACACCAGTTTGGACTATGTAGGAAGGATCAGGCCTTTTTTTTTTTTTTTTTTAAACAAGGTCTTCATAGCTTGCTTAGTTTGCTTGCTTTTAGCACTCAGGACCTCCAGCCCGGGGATGGCACCACTCATAATGGCTAGGGCCCTCCCCAATAAATCACTAATTAAGAAAATGCCCTACAGCCCGATCTTATGGAAGTATTTTCTCAATTGAGGCTCCCTCCTCTCAGGTGACTCTCTCTTGTATCAAGTTGACATAAAACCAGCTGCAACAATTATTATTACTTTAATTATGTGCGTGTGTGCATACGTGTGGTTTTGTGGGCATGAGTGCAGTGCCAGAAGTGGCCAGAGAGGGCATCATATCCTTCCAGAGCTGGAGTTACAGATGGTTGTAAGCTGCCAGATGCCAGTGCTGGAAACTGAACTCCATTCCTCTGCAAGAATAGTACATGCCTTTCACTGCTGAGCCATCTCTCCAGCCCTGCCTCCTGCCCTATTTTGTTCTCTCTTTCTCCCTCTCCCTCTCCCTCTCCCTCTCCCTCTCCCTCTCTCTCTGCAGGGTTTCTCTGTGTAGCCCTGGCTGTCTTAGAACTTGCTTTGTAGACCAGGCTGACTGCAAACTCAGAGATCCACCTGCCTCTGCCTTCTGAGTGCTGGGATTAAAGGCGTGTGCCACCACCACCCGGCTTCTGTTCTGTTTCTTTAGATGGAGTCTCACTATATAGCCCAGACTGGCCTTGAACACAGTCATTATGTAGCCCGGGGTGGACTCAAATATTCAGTCCTCTTGCCTCAGCCTCCCTGGTGCTGGGATGACTGGCATACAACACTGATCTTAGTTCCATTTTATTATTAGTTACTATTGTTAATCTCTTATTGTGACCGATTTAAAGTTCACCATGAATTGTATGTATGAATGAGAGAGAGTGAACGAACAAGGAAAAACACACAGGATACTTTGGGTCTGGTGCTGTCTTTGATTTCAAACATCAGGTAGGAGTCTTGGTAAGGATCCCCTGTAAATAAATAGGGACATTCTGTGGTGCTACATTTATTTTGTGGGGGGTGGTGGGCAAAGGAAGACTTGGGGGAGTTGGCTTTCTTCTTTGCCTGAGGAATCAAACTCGCATCATGAGATTTGGTGTGATGAGCTATCTCGATGGCCCCACTGTTATCACTGATGACTGGAAAACTAACTGAGGAATTCCTTGTTGTCTTCCTGAAACCTGGCCTGCATGTGTCTCCTAGGTCTCTATAATCTTAGTCTTGCTACTGATGGTCCTGCCACCATTGGCACAGAAGTGACCATCTCAGCCAGCCTGATGGTCAAGGACAATGGCAGCCTGTCCCTGCCTGCAGACACCCACCTCTACCGTTTCCACTGGATCCACACACCACTGATACTCACTGCCAAGACTGAGAAGAATGTAACCTCAACCATCCGGGTGGTGGGCAGAGTGGCTGGGGACTTCTCTGTCTCTGTCTGGGTCACTGCTGTCGACTGCTGGATGTGCAAGCCGTTAGCCAAGAACGCCCTGGTACTCCCCATCAAAGGTGAGGATCTCTGGAGGCCTTTCATGTTTACCTGTTTGCTTTCAAACTCTTTCATGTTGTGCAACCCAGGGCCTCGAACATGCTGTGTTAGTGCTTCACCACTGAGGCCTACTTTCAAGTCTTGTGCATGTGTGTTTGTGTCTGTATGTTCGTGTGTGTGTGGGGGGGGGGGGGCTTCAGGCAGCATCCACCACCTTTTTTTTTTTTGAGACAGAATCTCTCTTTGGCGAGCTCACCAATTAGACAGGCTGGCCGGCCAGTATGCCCTAGCACTAGGATTATGTAGTTGGAATTTTCTTTGGGCCGACAACTAGCTCCTAAATAAAGACACTTATTATTAATTATGAATGCTTGGCCTTAGCTTAGGCTTGTCCCACTAGCTCTTATAACTTAATTTAACCTGTTTCTGTTCGTCTATGTTTTGCTTCAGGGCTTTTTACTTTTCTTTCTTTCTGTATGTCATGCTTTCCTGCTTTCTCTGTGTCTGGCTGGCTGGCCCCTGGCGACTCCCTATCATCTCCTTTTCTTCCTATCCTGTGCCTAAATTTCTCCTCCTCCTTACTCTCCCTACCCAGAAGTTCCGCCTATACCTTCTCCCCCATTAGTTGCTGTTCAGCTTTTTTCTAGACCAGTCAGGTGCCCTAGGCAGGTAAGGTAAAACAGCAACACATCTTTACATAATTAAACAAATATTCTGCAACAGGATTACAATGTATTCTACCACTCTGCACAGCTTTTTTGAAAAATGTGGGGGATCAAATTCAGATTCTTATGCTTTCAAAGCAAGCACATCACCAACTGAGCCATCTCACATGGATTCTTGATTCTTCGTTAAGTTAAAAAAAAAAAAAAACAGAACATAGGGTCAACAAGATGGTTGAGCGGGTAAAGGTGCTCATTGCAAAATCTAAGGATCTGAGTTTGATCCCCAGGACCTACATGGGGGAAAGAGAGAACCCACTCTTGAAAGTTACTCTCTCATCTTGACATTCATATCATGGCATGGGTGCACACATAGACCAAAACACTCACAAAATAAATAAGTAGATAAATAAATTTAATTAAAACTTTTTTACTTAAAAAAAAAAAAGGACTGGAGAGTTGGCTCAGAGGTTAAGGGCATTTGTTGCTTTTGAAGACAACCCTGATTCAATTTCCAGCTCCCACATGGCAGCTCACAACTGTCTATAAGTCTAGCCCAAGGCGACCCAGCATCCTTTTCTGACCTCCTAGAGCACCAGGCACACACACTCATACACAGAAAACAATTTTAAAAAATAAAGACTCAAGACCAGAGAAATGGTTTGGCAGTTAAGAGGGCTTGCTGCTCTGGCAGAGGCCCAGAGTCCAGATCCAGCACCCACCTGGGACTTACACTATTTTTTTTGGTGTTGGGGATAGAACTCAGGGCCTCCTGTGTTTTAGGCAATTGCTTCATTTCTAAGTCACATTCCCTACCACGCCTATATCCTTTAAATTATCTCCCTATGCCTTATAGTATCTGATACAATATAAACACTATGTAAGTAGTTGTTATGTTATATTTCTTAGAGGACATTAACAACAGCAAAAATAGTGTATATGTATTCAGTTTTGATGCATATTTTTTTATTGTTTTGAGACAGGGTCTCATGTAGCCCAGGCTGACCTTCAACTCACTGTGTAGCCAAGGATGGCTTTGAACCCTTGATCCTCCAGTCCCAGCCTCCCAGGTGCTGGAATTACAAGTGTGGGCATCACGTCCTGCTTCAGCCCATGTCTTTCTTCATGGCGGGTAGCCCTTTTGCCAGGAAGAGTGGAGTCACTGTGAAAGGGAGGTGGGGCAGGGGCACAGATTGAGCATGTGCTGTGAGGCAGTGACTAGAATGTCTCTGTGTTGAAGGATCTGTGGGGTCCCCCACACTGCACATAGTTCTGACAGCTGGAGGAGGCTGAGCCAGGCTGCTCTGCTCCAGCCCAAGGTCACAACTCAGGCTATGGGTACCTCATGCCTCTGTGAACTCACTCTCCCTTTGTCTTTCTCAGAGTCGCTTGTGGGAAAACTAGTCATTACCCAAAACACCTCTGTGTCTTGGCCGAATGCCTACCTCACCAATAAAAGCCTTAGATTCTCCTTTTTCCTCCATGACCCGAGTGACTTCTTCAAGTTGGCTTCCTTCTTCTACCGATGGGACTTCGGAGACGGGTATGCATCCTCTCTTCCCCCACTCTCTCCCCCCACCCCTTTTCCGGGATCTCACTACACAACCTTGGCTGCCCTGGAACTCATTATACAGACCAGGATGGTCTTAATTGCAGAGGTATGCCCGCTTTTTCCTCTCAAGGATTAAAGGTATGGGCCACCATGGCCAGCTATTTACTCTTTAAAACAATTGCCCATCAGGTGGCGGTGATGCACACCTTTAGTCCCAGCACTCAGGAAGCAGAGGCAGAGACAGGTAGATCTCTGATAGTTCGAGGCCAGCCTGGCCTACAAAGAGAGTTCCAGGACAGTGGGGACTACACAGGAACATTCCCCTCTCTCTGTCTCTCTCTCTGTTCGAAGTTCAGAGGACAGCTTGTGGGAGTTAGTGTTCTCTTTCCACCACATGAATCCTGGGGATCAACCAACTCAGGTTATTAGACTTGGTAGCAAGTACTTTTACCCACTGAGTCATCTTATTAACTTCAGATTTGTAGTTTTAATTGTTCTTGGTTTGTTTTTTTCAGGGTTTGTTTTTATTTTCTTACTCATGTAAATGTATGTTCATGTCTATGTATAGATATGTGCATATGAATGCAGGTGTCCATGGAGGCCACAGGAGGAAGACAGATCCCCCAGGGTTGGAGTTATAGGTGGTTATGACCTACCCAAAATGGATTCTTGGAACCAACTAAACTGGGATCCTTTGCAAGAGCATGGTTTTAACCACTAAGAAATCTTTCCAACCCTAAGAAAGAAAGAGAGTCTGGTATGGTGGTACAGACCTTTAATTCCAGCATTCAGGAGGTTTGGGCAGATGAATCAGGACGTTAAGGCCAGCCTGAGCTACAAAGCAAGTCCAAAGTTAGTCTGGGCTCATAAGACTCCACCTCAAAAGACAAAAACAAACAAACAGAAATGTAGGAAGCCAGAACCAACAAATTCAAATTTAAAAGCTATGGGTTTTTGTTTTTGTTTGTTTTTATTTTTGAGACAAAGCTTGTCTGTGTAGCCCAGGCTGGCCTTGAATTTAAGATCCTGCCTCAGCCTCTTGAATGCTGTAATTACAGGTTGTTGTGGTGATATAGTGTTTGTAATCTAAGAAATGAAACTTGCCTGAAGGTCAGAGGACAGATCCAGCTGCAGGGTTAGCCACAGAGGTCAGGCAGTGGTGGCTCACACCTTTACTCCTAACACTTGGGAAGCTAAGGTTTCTGTGAGTTCAAGGCCACACTGGGCTACATGAGGTTTATCCAGTCTAAAAGAGAAACAGAACCAGGCAGAGGTGGCGCACATATTTAATTCCAGCACTTGGGATCACACACCTTTAATCCCAGCACTAGGAAGGTTGAGACAGGAAGTGATATGGCTGGGCAGAGAAAGGAATATAAGGCAGGAGGAGACAGGCACTCAGCCTCTTTCAGGCTGAGGAGTTGGTGAGGTAAGAGGTGGTGGCTGTGGCCTGCTCTGCCTCTCTGATCTTTCAGCTTTCACCCTGCTATCTGGCTCTGGGTTTTTTTCATAAGACCATTTAGGATTTCGTGCTACAAACTGCTTCCATGATGCCTTGCTGGATTCCCTTCTGAATTCCTGGAAAGGGAAGCAGTGGTGTCCATGTCCTCCTCCTTGTCATCTTACAGGACCTTGTTGATCACTGACACCCCTGTGGCCCACTACAACTATTCGAGTGTTGGAACCTTCACGGTGAAAGTCAGGGTTGTGGCAGAATGGGAGCAGACAAAGCCGGATGCCGTGAAGGGCACCGTGCAGAAGAGTGGTGACTTCTCAGCTTCCTTAAACCTTCGGGGTAGGTCTCCCGCCAGGTTGGCTGTACCCCAGGCACCCCAGACCACACTCCTTCCAGATCAAGTGACTCTGGGCTAGCATCAGCTGCACTTGAACGGGTATTCTTGAAGCCATCTCTACTGTAAATGTCTGCCCCAGAGAGTCCACTCAAGGCCAGACAGAGTCACACAGCTACTCTGTAGCAGAGCTGGCATGTGAGTCCAGGCCATCCTGTCCCCAGAGCCTCAGCTTGACCAGACACCTACCACAGGGAATGGTAGGGATGCTCCTTATTCTTTAGTCACTACAGTTTCAGATCAAAGCTGGCTAGGGAGGGTGGGAAGCCTCCATCTAGTTACCTGGCATTGGTTTGGGCAGTTTTCAGAGATTTCTTTGTAATGTGGGGGAGAAGGGATGTACATGATATGCACGTATACCTGAGTCCATGCTTAACGTGTATGTGTGTGTGTGTACGTGTGTGTATTTAAATGCTTGTGGAGGTCAGAGAAAAGCCTTTGTGTTTTCAGATGCCCTTCACCTTTTTAAAATTAATTGTTTTTGACAGTGTAGTCCTGGCTGGCCTGGAACTCACAGAGATCGGTCTACCTCTGCCTCCAAGTGCTAGGATAAAAGGAATGAGTCACCACTCTTGGGTCAACAATCTTCATGTGATACAAGTGTTTCTCACTAGCCTGGAGTTTACTTAGTAGGTTAGCCTGACTAGCCAGTGACTTCCAGGGATCCACACATCTCCACCTCCCCAGCTCTGGGATTTCAAGCAGGTGTCGCTGTACCCAAAATTTTTTTTTCAGATACTGAGAGTGGAATTCAGCTCCACACTTTACCCACTGTTCTATTTGGGTCTCTGTTGCTGTGATAAAACACTGACATGCCAGGCAGTGTTGGTATACACCTTTACTCTCAGCATTCAGGTGGCAGATGGATCTCTGAGTCTGAGGTCAGCCTGGTATACAGAGCGAATTCCAGGATGGCCAGGGCTACACAGAGGAACCCTTTCTTGAAAACAAACAAGAGAAACAACAACAAAATCAACTAAAAGCAACTTAGGGGAGGAAAAGGTTTATATGGCTTACACTCCAGGTTGCAGTCCATCACTGAGAGAAGTCAAGGAAAGAACTCAAGGCAGGAACCTGAAGGCAGAACTGCTTGCTATTCCACTCAACATTACCTCCAACCAGGGAAGTCATGTTGAGGAAGTACAGCGGAAACTATGAGCTTGCTGCATGGCAGCTCACTCACTAACTCATGCTCAGCTAGCTTTCTCATACAGCCCAGGACCACCTGCCTAGAGAATGGTGCTGCCCACAGTGGTCTGGGTCCTTCCACAATCCATCACAGAGATGCCCACAGGCTAATCTGATCTGGGCAATACCTTAATGGAGACTCCCTTCTCAGGTGACAAGTTGACAGAGTTAACTAACTAGGACATCAAATGAGTTGTCTCTCCAGCCCTTGGAGGATTTTCTTGCCTCTGGTAATGGCTGGTGCTTTTCTTGAAGCATAGTTAATGGTTTAGTGACAGTGGGTAAGAGAGTGGGTGAGAGGCAAGGACATAGATGTGGCCATGCAAGCTAAGGGACTGTGCACCTTGTGTTAGTCCTCAGCCACTGGGTCTGATGGGTTTCTCTCTCCTTACAGAGGCCCTTCAAGGCATCCAGGTCTTGGGGCCCACCCTCTTGCAGACATTCCAAAAGTTCACAATGACCATGAACTTCCTCGGGAGGTGAGTGAACCTGAAGAGTGATGTATGGGTGTTTCATGGCCTCTCTAGATTACCAATCACTCCACAGATCCTGCTCTGACCTTTAAAGAGCCTGAGTTTCATGGGAGAATGGTACCTTCCTGTCCTGTGGCTATGACCTGGGGAAGAACTGTGGCCATAGCTCTTTCATTTTTTTGAGTTCTGCATCTGGAATGTTGAGCTGTATTAGTTAATGTTTTCCTTGCTGTGACAAAATACCCATCCTAAGGAAGGAAGGGTTTATTTGGGCTCACAGTTCATGGTGCAGAGGCATGGCAGAAGGATCTTTAGATGCCTGATCCCATGACATCCTCAGACAGGAAGCAGAGAGTGATGAATGCTGTTGATCAGCCTGCTTTCCCGTTTGTATTTAATCCAGGACTGTAACCCATTGAATGGTGCTGTCTACATTCAGGGTGGGTCTTCCCTCCTTAATTAACCTAACCTAGAAACCCCATCACAGACATGCCCAGAGGTTTGTTTACATGGTGATTCTAAGTCCTATTAAATTGATAGTTAAGATGAACCATCACATGGACCAGGGCAGCCTGGTATCCGTATGGAAAGGACTCTGAAGTTTCTGCCCCAGTTAGCTTCCCTGGGCTTGGTCAGGCACCTGCTCCTTCCCAAGCCATTTTGAAAATGTGTATCTGTTCTTCTGTAGCCCACCTCTGGAGGTGTGCTGGGGCCTGAAGCCACAATGTCTCCCACTGGAGGACAGAGAGTGCCACTCTGTGTTGGTGACCAGCACATCTTTTAACCTGAGCCACGTCTTCCAGGACCCTGGGGACTACTGCTTCATCTTCCGTGCTGAGAATGTCATCAACAAGGCTCACCAGTACCACAGGATTCAGGTGTGGCCCTCCAGTAAGTGACACCTTGCCTTCTGCTGCAGTACCATTGCGGGCATCAAACCCTGCCACCACCTCTGGTGACCAGCCGAGCACTTGGTAGCCAATCCTACCAAGGCTGTCAAGAATTGACTCCACCAGCACTAAGGTCATGAGTAGTTCTCCTAGGTGAAGAAACAGCCCACATTTCAATGACCAAATGCTAAAACCACCACCACCACCACCACCACCACCACCACCACCCACACTCTGCCAACATCATCATTAACAACCAACACTACCTATTTCAGCACCAACTCAAAACTCTACCATTATTATCCTGAACATCCTGCTAACCAACAACACCACCTCAGCCCCACCACCAGCTCCACCAACACCATCTCCAGCACCAACACCAAACACCACCAGAACCATCCTTAACAATCTACCAGTCTAGGCACCACTGCTGAACTCCACCAATGCCATCACACTCTACCAATCTATACCACCACCAGTCTTTACCAACGGCAGTGCCACCACCCAATTCCATTACAGTATCCCTAACACTCTACAACTTCATCACCCTCACTAAATACTGTTTACAATACTCTACCCATTCCAGCACCACCACTGCCACCAAATTCTGCCAGTACAATCCTTAACACTCTACCAACCTAGTAGCACAGCCCCCATCAACTCTGCCACACCTCCATGAACATCAGCATATTAAAGAGTAACAATGAAGTCAGCTCCCACATGCCCGCCATTCCCCATTTCCATCTTCATTTCTGCTTCCTCTATTCTCTGGTCTCTTTCTGAACTCCAAGAATTCTATCCCAGTCCAGGCCCTGAAGGACCTCATGGGCCTCATTGGGTACCTTGGGTTCTGCTAGCTCCAACATGCTCTGGTGAGTGTCCAGAACCCCATGAATTCTGTGAAGAAGATACTTGTCCAAGGCTGGGGAGAGGGCTCAGTGGGTAAAATACTTGCTGTACAAGCATGAGGACCCAAGCTCCAGTCCCCAGAATACATAAAAGCAGGATGCAAGCCTCCGTCTGCAACCCCTGCTCTCCCAGCATCGCTCAGTGCCTGTGGCTGCTCTCAACACTCCTCACCACGCCCCCTATTCTAAGCCCCTCCCTCTCAGGGGCGGGGCTTCCATTTACCTTCCTCCAGCCTGATCCCTATAACTCAGTCATTTTGGTCTCTTCGTCTTTTGGCCCTGGCTGCCTCTTTGGCTTCTTCAGAGCCAGAATTTTGGGCTCAGTCAGGAAAGTGCTTGCCTTGTAAACATGAGGATCAGAGTTTGGTCCCCAGAATCCTTGTAAAAAGCTGGGTGTAGCTAGGAGGCAGGGCCAGGAGCTGGCAGCCTGGCCTGCTTGGTGAAGGCCTTGATCCTGTTTCAAACAAAAAGCCAAAGGAACCCAAGGAACAACATTTGAAGTTGTCCTGATTTTCATGTGCACACACACTTGTGCACACATACATAACTGCACACAAAATATAATATATCCACACACTTACAAACACACACACACACACACACACACACACACACACACAAAACCCAATATTTAAAAAAATTAAGTATTTATTTATGGTATGTGCCCTTTTTTTTTGGAGACAGGGTTTCTCTGTATAGCTCTAGCTCTTCTGGAACTCACTCTGTAGACCAGGCTGGCCCCAAATGTAGAGATCTGCCTGCCTCTGCCTCCTCCGTGCTAGGACTAAAGGCGTGTGCACCACCACCAGCTATTGTGTGTGCTTGTATGTGTGTGCCATGACACACGTGGAGGCCAAGGGACAACTCTGGGAGTCAGTTATCTCCTTCCATCACCGTGTTCACGCCTGGGATGGAGCCCAGGTCACCAGGCTTGGCAATACCTGCCTTTACCCTCACACCAGTATTTCAACACCAGCTACCCAGTCCTCTCACCCTCCTCTCTCCCTCCCAGCCTTCCAGCCCATTGTCTTTGCTTTCCCGTGCGCCACGCTGATCACTGTGTTGCTGGTTTTCATCATGTACATGACTGTGCGGAGTGCTGCTCAACAGAAGGATGCGACGGAGGTAGGCACTATGTGGGATGGAGGCTAGACCACTGAGCCGGGTATGGTAGGCCAACCCGAATGTCGTCTGGAGGGAGTCTTGCTAATGATGTACCAAAGAGACATGAGTAGACTGGGTAGTAGGTTTGCTGAGTTAGCTGATCTCCCATCTGACTGTTTCCTTTCTGCTGAGCTCTCAGCCCACCGAATGGGCTGGTGGAGGAGTCTCCCGGGAGGAGGTAATTGATCGAAAAGGTTTCATTCACCAGAGGTGGCTGATTTTGACTTTCCCCCTATGTCTGACAAGAGCCCAGAGGTCACTGGGCTCAAGTGCTGCTGCCAGCTGTGCTGTGGATCCCTCTTCCTGGAATCACCATCCGAGTACCTGGAAATTGTCCGAGAGGACCACGGGCTGCTTCCACCCCTCTACAAACCTATGAAAACTTACAACGTGTGAACTCCCCACCCCATGCCTCTCAGTGTTCGCTGATCACCCATCGGGAGCTTCGGGGCAGGGTGGCATATGCTACTGAGCAGGAGGGGTTCACACAGGTGTGGCCGTTTGCCCAGACTGGTCATGGCTCTGTACAGTCCAGTTGTTGTGATATGTCCTTTGTGTCACCCTCCCAGATGTCATCCACTCATCTGTACACTCTAGTCACAGCTGTTAGCTTTTCCCCATCACCCTCCCACCCTCTCCTGAGCAGGATTCTGATATTTGTTGTGCTCTATTAAGACTCTTCCAAGTAGACCTGGATGCCCCTTACCCGTTGCTTTCATGTTAGCACATCTGTGACTCACTGGGGATTCATGAGGCAATGCAGCTCCACTCCAACCAGAGAGAGCTAGGAAGGAGGTCACAGATGGTTAAGGATGCATAGTGAAAGGTAACCCACACTCAGATGGACACACTTACAGCAAGGGGGCATACACATGGATGTGATGGTGTAGCTCAGATGATCTGCTGTATATCTCCAAGGCATGATCATTGCTGGGGTGGACCTGAATTCAAATGTAACACCTGAGCCTGGCACGCTGTCCTTTGTCTCTGCAGTTCCATTACCAGGTCATTCTGTTCCCTGCTTGCTTGCTGGAAGCTGGATGGTGGTGGTGGTGGGTGGGGTGGAATGAACACTGGTGAGTGTAGAATGCTCTATAAATTGATCTTCTTTCACTGAAACCCATAAGATCAGTGTCCACTGAGGAAAGAAGAGTTGGAGCAAAAAGAAAGGTTTGCTAGTGAGGACTTGGGCGATCTCTCTCTCTCTCTCTCTCTCTCTCTCTCTCTGTGTGTGTGTGTGTGTGTGTGATACCTTACCCACTCAGTTGCTCCCAAGGTAACAGAAGAAAGAATCAGGAGTCAAAAGATACCTTGAGAGATTATAAGTAGAAGCCTGGTGTGGTAGTGCACACCTTTAATCCCAGCACTGAGGAGGCAGAGGCATGTGGATCTCTGGACAGAGTTCAAGGTTGGCCTGATCTACATAATGAGTTCAACAACATTCAGAGCTGTATAGGGAGTCCCTGTCTCAAAAAAAGAAAGAAAGGAAGGAAAGAGAGAAAAGAAAAGAAAAGAAAGGGAAGGGAAGGGAAAGGAAAGGAAAGGAACAAAGAAGAAAGGAAAGAAAGGGAAAGAACAAAGGATGGTAAGTAGGTACAGATGTATCTAGCACACTAGGGCAGCCTGCATGTGCTGGATGGATGGGCACAGGCACACACATCAGGTGTGCCAGGGCAGCCTGCGCCTGTTGGATAGGGATGGTCAAGACTGTAAAGATGGCTCTCTGTCACTGTAACTGTTGGTTGGCCCTTGGACATCCTGCTGAAATAGTGTTCTCTCGTGTACTGCTCATTCCCATGACATACTGCCATTGTCCCTGAATAAAAGCTTCATCAAGCGCAGTCAGTGTGGCAGAGAATTTTTGTCCCCTGTGTGTCCATGAAGCTTTGTAAATGATGCTTGGAAGCATCAGGCTACCCTTTCAGGCATTCTGCAATGATGTTAGAGGTGTGATGATCCAGGTGTGTTGGTGCCTTTCCTTGTCGCCCTTAGAACACCTGACCCAAGTGACTTGAGGAAGATGTGCCAGGGCAGACAGTCCATCATGGGGGGGGGGGGGGGGGGGGAGGCGTGGCAGCGGCAGCGGGAGGCAGCAGGCCACTTTTCCTTTATAAAATTCAATCCATGGGTCCAAGGGATTGTGCCCACATTCCCAGAGGGTCTTCCTTTCCTGTTGAGTCTCTCTGAAAATGCCCTCACAGGCTTGTCTCCTTGAGGCTTCTGAAGTCCATCAAAGGGACAGTCAAGATTAACCATTCCAGGGCCCCGAGGAGGGGGCTGAGCTGGGAAAAAAAACGCTTTCCTTGAGACCTGGAGTTCGATTCCCAGAGCCCATGTTTAAAACACAAAAACAAAACATCAACAAAAACAAAGCCAGGCACAGTGACATGTGTTTGTAAGCCTTGTGCTGAGGAGGCAGAAACAGGACCCTCAGGGACTCACTCGTTGGCCAGCTAGTCTAGCTGAACCAGCAATCTCCAGGTTAGTGAGAAATGGGGTCTCAAGGAACACAAGGTGGAGAGCTATTGGGAATGAGGCCTGAGGTTACCCTTTAGTCTAACCTTCAACCACACATATATGCACACATGTGCACAAGTACTCACATAGGCAAACATTCACATACATGTTTGTATATAGAAATACTTATTAGAATTTTAATATAATTGTTTTCCTTTGTAATACTTTATTATGCTTTTGAAAAACAACAGTTCTTTGAGTTGTTACTTAGAGGTCATGTGTCCTTTCTGGTGGTTTCCTTTGCCCAGCCTTGGCCAAGTCCAAGAGTCAAGAGGGGAACAGACTCCCAATGCACCCCCACAGCTGCAGCACCTGTCTGAAGACTTAGCAAAATGCTACACATGCATGCATACTCCCACTCTCACTCCCACAGGATAGATAGCTAGCCTGGCAATCAGCTTCTGGGACATTCAGCCCCTTCTAGGACAGAACAGTTTAGAATCTCTAGGACTCTTATAAAAGGCCAGGCATGGCTGCACATGTGCCTATAACCCAAGTACTGTGTGGGTGGGAACAGGAAGATGACTGCCAGCTGCCAGCCTAGATCCAGGTTCAGTGAGAGACTCATCTCAACAAGGCAAACAGTGATAGAGTAGGACTGTTGTGGAATAATCATCTTGTACACTGTAAAGATTTGTCACTCAAATTGGTTTAATAAAATGCTGATTGGCCAGTAGCCAGGCAGGAAGTTTGGGGGTTGGGGGAAGGCAACCAAACTAAGGATGCTAGGATGAAGAAGGGTGGATTTGAGAGAGATGCCAGCAGACTGAGGGGAAACAGGATGTGTAGAAAAATGAGGTAGCAAGCCATGAGTCACATGGCAGAGGGTAGATAAGAAATATGGGTTAATTTAAAGTATAAGAGTTAGCTAGTAACAAGCCTGAGCTATTGGCTGAGCATTTATAATTTATATTAAGTCTCTGAGTCAGTTACTTGGGAAGCAACTGCCGGTTATTTGGGAGCAGGTGGTCAGGACAGGAAAACTCCGTCTACACAGGACATCCAACGAACATCTTCCTTTGGCCTCTACAATCACACACGAATACAGGTATCTATGCACAACAGCAGGTATGGGACTCTGGTTTCAGGAGAGGCAAGATATGGAACCCAGATAGAAAGGACAGCTCTACTCATGCCTTTGTGGGACAGCCTGGCCATGACCTGTCTTCTGTCCCTGTGTCTGTCACAGATGCCCACAAGGATCAGGGATGTTCTGACTTCTCTCTTGTTTTTATGGAACCTCAAATTTCCATCTTTATGATGCATTTTGTGTGTGTGTGTGTGTGTGTGTGTGTGTGTGTGTGTGTGTGTGTGCTGGAAGATGCCCTTTGCAGAAAGCCCACTGGGCTGTGTGGTTTACTTTCTGTCTTAGTTAGGGTTAGAATTGCTGTGATGAAATACCATGATAAAAAAGCAACTTGGGTGGGAGGGTTTATTTGGCTTACACTTTCATATAACAGTTCATCATCAAAAGCAGTGAGGCTAGGAGCCTGGAGGCAAGATCTGATGCAGAAGCCATGGAGTACTGCTGCTTAATGGCTTGCTCCACATGGCTTACTCAGCCTGCTTTCTTTTAGAACCCAGAACCACCAGCCTAGAGATGGCCCCACCCACAATGGCCTGGGCACTTCCCCATCAATTAAGAAAAGGCCTGGGCCCCTGAGCCAGCAGTGGCTGACCAACTCAGCTACCATCCAGGCTCGGATCCAGTGCTTTGAGCCAGTTCACGCCAACATCCACCCAATCTACAAGCTGCTGGAGCGCATGAATAAGCCAGTCATGCAGAACCAGAGTTGCAGGATCACCATGACTACAGCAACAGCAGGATTAAAAAAAAAAAAAGACAAGTCTTGGCCATGGTCCAATGTTTATGGCACTTCAGAAACCAGAAACCTTGAACCAGACCAAAGACTGGATGCAATGAATATTTGCATGCAAAGCTGTCTGGGATACAGATAGTGACGCACTGCAGTTTCCATTATGATGAACGCGCATTCGATGGAGAGGAAGGAAAGATGGAGGAACAGAACAGTGAGTGGTGGAGAGAGGTGGAACTAGAGATGCCATGGTAGTAATGGGTGTGAGAGAGGCCTGTGGTAGACAGGGACATGTCCTGGCCAAGTAGGGCCAACAGGGTGGTGTGCAGCAGCCTGGAGCTTGCACCCCGATTAAACACTCCTCAGCTGCACAATCACCCTGGTTCTGAGCAGCAACAGGATGTCCAAGATGAAGAACAGTTCATTTTCTAGATTGGACCTCCTCAAAAAATCTCTATGGCCCATGTTGTCTCTGGAGGCCACTTTAGTATTTGTAGTCTGCTGATACTGATCATGTTGAAGCCCAAGGTTCATGTGGATGTCTGTAGTCAGTCCTACAGCAGCTGGGAGCTGTGTTCAAGTCCCTGGCCCTACCACCTAAAGCCATGTTAATGTTTGCGGGCCATGCCACTGCTGAGGGCCACGTCAGCGTCTGTGGTCCTACTGCAGTTTGGTCTGTATTGATGTTTGTGGCCCATGTTACCACCAAAGGCCATGAGTATGCCTCTGGACTGTGCTGCAACCTGAACATGTTGTTGCTGTCCATGGCTGAGCTGCCACTGAGGGCCACATTGGTGTAAGCAGCCTGTGCTGCCACCTGAGGCCATGTGGATGTCCTTGGCCTGTGCTGCCTGTGCTCTCATGTGTCCGTGGATGGTGCAGAGCAGATGGTTGTACTGTGTTGTTGATGTCTGTGATCTGTACTGCTTGCTACCAGAGACCATGCTGAGAGGTCCATGGCATGTACTGATGCTGGAGATCATGTGGATGTCTGTGGTCCATGCTGTCTCCAGAAACCATGTGGAAGTTCATGATCCATGCTCCTGCTGGCTGTGAGGGACAAGGAAGCTTCTTCTGTAGTGGTATTGATGACTGCAGACTTGCAGCTGAGAAAGAAGGACATAGAACCCCCTATCTCCACCCCACCCTCCCCTCCCAGAAAAATAACAGTCTAGACAGAAATCCACCAAAGAGAACTGGTCTTTTTGAGACAGGGTTTCTCTGTGTGGTTTTGGTTCCTATCCTGGATCTCACTCTGTAGACCAGGCTGGCCTCAAACTCACAGAGTTTGTACTGGGATTAAAGGTGTGCGCCACCACCGCCTGGCTAGAGAACTCTTTAAAGTTGTGGTAAGGATGCTGAGCTCTTCATAACTGATGGGGTGCGTGTGGGGAAGGATTCAGTTTCCTTTAAGGGCTGGCCACAGGAGTTTGGCCATGCTCCAGGGAGTATATGAGCAACACAAATTGGACTTGCTTTTTTTTCCTTCTTTTTTTTGGGGGGGGCAGAGGGTAGGTCACAAGAGTCAGGGGGGCAAGATCTGGAAGATTGGGAAATGAGTGTGCTTGGGGGTTCATGATTTGAAGTTCCCAAATAATCAATAAAAATATTATGAAATTAAAAAGAAAGAAAATGCCCTACAAGCATGTCTGCAGTCTGATCTTGTGAAGGCATTTTCTCAATTGTGGCTCTCTCCTCTCAGATGGTTCTAACTTCTGTCAAATTGACGCAAAACTAGCCAGCACAATTTCCATCAAAATGGTCCCCAAATGTTTGCCTCCAGCTCAGACAATACCCTGAGCTCCTGATGAGCCTATCTATGTTTGGATCAACCTTTGGCTTCTCGACTTCTCACATCTGATTCCAGTCTACCCCAAAGCTGTCCCCAAAGCTGGAACCTTCTGTGTAATCCAAACCTCTCGCCACTCGATTTCTCCAAGAAATCCCAGTGCAATTCCAGTAATGGACACCAGGGGGTGCTACAAGATTTTGCAAGATGCCACAGAAGGCCAGTATAGTAGGGGACTCCTAGTCCTTGAGTATTTATTAATTTGGTTTTTGAGCCAAAACTCAGTTCATCTGTAGCCATATTGTTTCCCCAACTATTGATCAGCTCATTCCCTCTCAAATCCCCAACGACTCCCAGGATTTTCAGCACTAATCTAAATTCCTAGGATCCTCAATAGTCAGGACTTCTTTGTCTGAGTTTTTGGGACTCCAGTCCAAGATTGGGTGAGCTGTCTTGCTTTGGGTCTCTGGTGAGGTGCCAAAGACTTGTGGTGAGAAATGTGTGGCAGAGTAAATGGCCATTGCCATGCCTAGGAAGCAAAAGAGAAAGACATGGAGTGCCGCCCTCCCTTCTGAGAGCTTGCTCCAACAACCCAAGGGCTCTCCACACTGGGTTCTGTGAAGTGTCTCAGTTGCTTGCCTGGCATGCACGATCCCCTGTACCCCATAAGCCAGGCATGGTGGAGCACACCTGTAATCCCTGCAACTCTCGATGTGGAAGCAGGAGGATCAAGAGTTCAAGTCAGCTGGGCGGTGGTGGCGCACGCCTGTAATCCCAGCACTTGGGAGGCAGAGCCTGGCGGATCTCTGTGAGTTCGAGGCCAGCCTGGTCTACCAAGTGAGTTCCAGGAAAGGCGCAAAGCTACACAGAGAAACCCTGTCTCCAAAAACAAACAAACAAACAAAACTAAAAAAAAAAAAAAAAAAAAAAAAAAGAGTTCAAGGTCATCTTCAGTGACATAGTGAGTTTGACACCAGCTTGAGCCACGTGAAACCAACCCTGTATTAAAAAGCAGACTATGGGGGGATGGCTCAGTGGTTAAAAATACTTGCCTGGCAAGTGTGAGGAGCAGAGCTGGGATTCCCAGAACCCACAGATCGTGGGTGGCTCTGGCAGCTGCTTATTGTTCCAGCCTCAGAAGGCAGAGACAGGAGAGTCATTCCCCAGAGCAAGCTGTCTAGTTAGACAATTCATGCTGGTGAGCTCTGAGTCTGACTGAGAGACCCCACCTCATTGAGGAAGATGGAAATGCGGTGGAGGATGATTCTGGACATCAGCTTTAGGCCTCCACATGCATGGTCCGTCACACATGTGCAAAAACATGCATATACATGAACACACATGAAAATGTAGAAAAGAAAATTTTTAAAAAGCAAAAAAAAAAAAAAAAAATGTGTGTCTTGAGGGACATCCAACTAAGGAACAGCATTGTACAAATCACATCATTTGGTGTCAGAGCTGACCTCTCATCCATTCAGGAAATCTTCCCGATTGCCACACTGAGGATACAACAATGAAAGGTTGAACAGGAGTCCTAGCTTCCCTCACATGGTAGCTCATCCTGATTGTCAACTTGACCACATCTGGAGTCAATGACACCCCATGCTGCTGGGCACTGGTGGGAGGGATTTCCTTGATCAGATTATCTGAAGCAGGAAGGCCCACCCTGAGTCTGGGCCACAGCTTCTGGTAAAAGGTCGTAGAAGATTCAAGCTTTGTTTTCTGCCTGCTTGCCCTCACTGTCACTGGTAAGTTCGTCTGTCCTGCTCCTGAGGCATCCCTTTACTGGGAATAAAACCAACATCTGGATTCCGACATGAACTGAAGATCAGTGGCTCTCCAGGAAGCCTCCAGTCTTGTTTCTCAACCCATGGGTCCCAACCCCTTGGGGTTTAAAGGAACATTTCACAGGGGTTACTCAAGGCCATCGGAAAACACAGATATTTACGTTATGATTCATAAAGTAGCAAAATTACAGTTATGAAGCAGCAACAAAAATAATTTTACAGCTGGGGGTCATCACAACATGAGGAACTAACTGCATTAAAGGCTCACACGGGAAGGTTGAGAACCACTGCTCAGGCCTTGAGTGCCAGGCAGCCACTGTTGAGACATCCAGTCTTGTGTACTGATCAAGGGCAGGATTCCCTGCCTCTCTAGTGTGAGGCAGCCACTGTTGGACCACCTGGACTACATCCTGTATACAAATGTAACAAACACCCTCTGGATACATGTTCTTCCCTTTGGTTCTTCCTTTAGAGAAGCCTGACTGGACAGACTCATCTGTAAGATGGAAGAAACCCCTTTCTCCCCAAGTTGTTTTTGTTATGCTGTGTATCACCCCAATGGAAAACAAACTAGGACATCATCCACAGACAGTTGCATGATTTGGGAACATGGGAGGGGGGCTAACCTCTTCTCTTTGCCTTTCCTGGGGAATGTGACTGAAATGTGACCAGCACTCAGCTTAAAGTCTGTCACAGAATTTCTTCATTGGTCTTGACAGTTGCGGTGAGTTTTGGTGAGTGTCCTAGTCAGTGTTCTGTTGCTGTGGGGAGACACCATGACCAAGGCCACTCTTCTAAAAGAAAGCGTTCAGTGAGGGCTGGCTTACAGTTTCAGAGGGTTGGTCCACTGTCATCATGGTGGGGAGCATGGTGCTGAGACAGCAGCTGAGAGCTTTACATCCTGATCCACATAAAGGGAGAGAGACAGACAGACAGACAGAGATACAGACACAGAGAGAGACTGGGCCTGGCTTGGGCCTTGGAATCCTCAAAGCCCACCTCCAGTGACATACCTCTAACCAGCCACACCCACTTCAACAAGGCCACACCTCCTAATCCTTCCCAAACAGTTCCCAGCTGGGACCCAAGCATCCAAATACATGAGCCAATGCGGGGAGGCGTGGTGTTCTCATTCAAACACACAGTGACCATAGGTAGCTTAGACAGAAAGCCACAAGGCCGCCGGCCTACTGACACAGGTCTGTCATTCTTGATTTTTGGGGAAACTGAGGCAGAAGGTCCACATCTGGGCTATGGAGTGAGTTCAAGGTCAGCCTGGGTAACTTAGTGAGACCCTGTCTCAAAATAAAGAGTAGCAGACCTGGCTCTAGTTCAGCAGTTCCTGTGACAATGTATCAAAATGAAGAGGAAAAAGAGTCGGGGTGTAGCTCGGCAGAAGGGCCAGTGAAGAAAGCTGAGTTCCTCAAGGAGTTCATCAATGAGGTGGACCAGTCCATAGCTTTCCCCTAAGGGGTACAAAGATAACAACAAATAGCCAATGATGAGGTTCAGGATGTGGTACCCCATAAATGTTACCTCAGTTTAGTAATACTTGAAAGTAAAGGAATTTGAGATGCATCAAGTACAAGGAAGTCACCGCCCTTCCCTTGAGACGGGGCTGTCCTGTGAGAGGCATCCTTCCTGTGCCTGGAGGGAAAGAGATCCCATCAGAAGGGGAAGGGACATTCTTGAGTAGAATCAGGATAAGTGATGGCTTCAGCGGTCCCCAGTTAGCTATGCTTGCTCAGTGCCCCTCCCCCCAGCCCGAAAGAGTCTCCCTCAAAAGATTTTTAAATTTTAATTAAAAAATACTGTTTTATGTGTATATGTGTGTGTATCTGAGTATAGTTATGTGTATTATCTATGTGCTCAGAGCTCCAACCCTGTAGCAGGATTCTTAACAGGTCTTAATAAAATCAAACCTGAGGCCAGTTATTGGGGTGAATGCTGGAAGATCAGAGAGACGGAACAAGCTTCAGCTCCCTCACTGGCCAACTTCTCAGCTGATCTTGTTTCCTCAGACTGGAAGCCTCTGTGTCCTTATCCGAATGGGTCTCAGCTGAACCGCTGCTCAAAAGCCTAAAAGCTTAACCAGCCAAATGCTTCTAGCTTCTGGTCCTCACACCTTATATGCCTTTCTGTTTTCTACCATCACTCCCTGGGATTAAAGGCGTGTGTCACCATGCCTGGCTGTTTCCAATGTGGCCTTGAACTCACAGAGATCCAGAGGGATTTCTGTCTCTGAAATGCTAGGATTAAAGGTGTGAGTGCCACCATTTTCTAGCCTCTGTATCTAGTGGCTTTTCTATTCTCTGACCCCAGATAGGTTTTTTAGGGAACACAATATTTTGGGGAACAAAATACCACCACAATCTCTCTAGTCCCTAATTGTAATTTTTAAGTTTCGCTGTATATGAGGAAAAGGGAGGCAGAGTATGTGCATGTGCATGTGCATGTGCTATCCTCAGAGTCCGGGAGAGGGAGCCAGAGCCCTAGGAACTGCTCTGCCACTGAGCCACACCCAGCCTCTCACTGGGGGACTCTAGTCAGGTGCTCTACCACTGAGCCATAACTCAGTCCCTCACTGGGTATTCTAGGCAGGTGCTCTACCACTGAGCCACACCCCAGCCCCTCACTGGGGGTTCTAGGCAGGTGGTCTACCACTGAGCCACACCCCAGCCCCTCACTGGGGGATTCTAGGCAGGTGCTCTACTACTGAGCCACACCCAGCCCCTCACTGGGGGGATTCTAGTCAGGTGCTCCACTGCCGAGTTAGCTGGTTGTCCCTTGCTTCCTCAATTTCTCCTTGTACACAGTGATCATTCTTGTTATCATCAGAATCAACTAATTAATGGGGACAGTGTTCCCTCTTCACCCTTTATGTTATGGGAAAACATTTAAGACCCACATACAAAAACTAAGGACTAACTTATCCCAAGCTGTTTCTGAATAAGAGCACTGCCTGCTCTTCCAGAGGGTTGGGTTCAATTCCCAGCACCCACATGACAGCTCACAATCATTTATAACCCCAGTTCCAGGGGAGCTGAAGCCCTCTTCTGGCCTTTGTAGGTACTGCATGCACATGATACACAGACATATACACAGGCAAACACAAAATAAAATGAAAAAAAAAAAAATCCAGTTGACAATGTAGCCCAGGCACGTAGACAAAGACTTGGGTAGGAAAAACCTCATGGAGGTTCCTCTTCACCCTAGTTTAGCATGAGACAAGGTCACAAAGACCCTCCAACATGTCTTTCTTTGCCTCAGAAATGCTTGACTAACCTGGGCACAGCAGTACATGTCTGCCATCCCATCTGCTCAGGAGATTGAGGCATGAGGATTGTGGGGTTCAAGAGTCCCAGACTCTGACAAATGCAAAAGTGGAGAGGGTGAGATGTGTGGTGAGGTAGGTAAACTGGCCAATTGGAACAAAATGTTGCTAGCCACTGCTACTCTTGTTTTGGGGGGAGGAGAGGAGAGAGACAGAGAGAGAGAGAGACATAGAGACACACAGAGAGACAGGGGGTGGGATATTTAAACAAAACTCACTAAGTTGCCCTGGCTGGCCTGGAACTTTCTGTGTAGATCAGGCTAGCCATGAGGTTGCAGCAATACTCCTGCCAGGCACACCACCACATCTGGCCACCACCTGGAGCTCCTGGTCCTTGGTAACATCAGGGTGGCTAGGGAGAAAGCATCCTGTCTCTCTTACCCTTCACCTACGTCTACCTTTGTCTACTTCTTTCTTTTAGAAACCAAAAAACAAACAAACAACCCCCCCCCCAAAAAAAAAAAAACAAAATCAAAAACAGAAACAGGGCCGTGGAGACAGCTCAGTGGGTGAAGGTTCAATCCTCAGGTCTCACATGGTGGAGGAAGAGGAACTGTTAATCCTAAAGATGGGAGGAGAAAGACCACTGACCCAAATCATCATGGTCAGGTTAATGAAAGCAAGATTTTTATTCATGTACATGGGCTGTCTCTTCCTAAGTTGGGGTTCAAGAGGTCAGCATTGGAGGTGAGGAAAACAAGGTTTTTATAGAGCTCAGGGGTAGGGGGTTTCCAAATGGGGGAAATAGGTGGGGTTACAGGAGCGGAACTAACAGGTGCTCAGAACAAGGCACTCACAACAGGTGGTCATGACAAGGACGTCATGGGGGTCATATAACCTACTGAAACAGAGGGCCTCAAGATGGTTATAAACAACTCTTTGAAACAATGACGTGATTTCCATTCCTGGAACAGGCAGTACAGAACTATGTGTAGTTAAGGTTACAGGTGGGGGTATATAGCCCAATCCTTGAGAAACAAAGGTTTAGTCATAAACAGGAGTGAACCTAGTTTGTCTTTACTGTAAGATGACTTTCAAGCCTAAGATGGAGGCAGGCTGGTTCTTCAGACTGACTCCCAAAAGTTGTACTCTGACCTCTGTATGTGTGCCTCCCTGACAATAAATAAATAAGTATACGTAATAAAACAACAACAAACACAAACCGGAACCATTTGTGTGTCTAACTTCTGAACCTCAGGTCAGCCCCACAGTGAGATGCCGGCCCTGTTGTGATGGCCCCTTTCTTTCCCTAGGGTACAGTCAATGATTCTTTTGTGAAAGGCTCTCCATACTTAAGCTCTAAGAGAGCACCAGGATGAAGCAAATTTCAAGAGACCAGCAGGTGGCTTGGGATGTGGGGGCACAGGGAGGGGGTCCCAAACTTTTTGGGACAAAGGGATTTCTTGTTAGCAGAATTGCTAGGGTCAGAGTCAGGGCCCTGGCAAACCCTAACAAGCCAGGCTCGGAGGGTGTCTTGGTAAGACAATTAAAAGTGTACACACACACACACACACACACACACACACACACACACACACACATCATTAGCAGAGCATGTTGGTGGCAGAGCATTCCAGGCCAGACTGATCTACATAGCAGAAACTCTGTCTAAAAGAGAGGGGAGGTAGAGAGGAAGAGAGAGAGGTTTATTCAAGGTGGCCCTGCTAACAAGAGGAACAAAGAGGTACGGTGACCTCCCAGGCCCAAGCCCATCATCTCTTGGGCACTGACAGATGTTTAGGGTTAGTACAGGAATGGACAGCTAAACAGCCATGGTTAAGGAGGTCTGACTGTGTGAAATCTCTTCCTGGAAAACAAGCTCTGGCTGGCACCAGGTCCCTGTCCTTTCCCCAAGATGAGATTCCTGGCGGGAAGTTCCAGTTCTTGGGGGGTCCATTGTTTCAAGAGTTTGATTACCGAAGCAGGAGCACAGTGTCTCTTTAGAACATGCTTCTTCCTTCCAGGCCAGTTACAAAAGCACAGGGGTCCTACCACCCCAGGAGACTGGCTCTGTAACCCCCATGAGTGCATCCTAACAGCCTCCCAGCCACTTCCTCCTGTTTCTTACCTCTCCAGGGGAATCCTTTCATGTTCTAGATACATGCCAAGAAAGAGGGATTATCTGATTCAAAGACACAGAGGCCATGCAACACTGTTGCCCCCTCTCTCCGCCTGGGAGAGAGCATTAAAACACATAAAATTGGCTGGGCGGTAGTGGCACATGCCTGTAATCCCAGCACTCGAGGAGGCAGAGGCAGGAGGATCTCTGTAAATTCAAGGCCAACCTGGGCTACCAAGTGAGTTCCAGGAAAGGCGCAAAGCTACACAGAGAAACCCTGTCTCAAAAAAACAAACAACAACAACAAAACAAAACAAAAACAAAAACAAAAACAAAAAACCCTCAACCCCCCACCCCCAAAATACCCCACATAAATTGTTCAGTTATGATGACGGTGACGACGACGATGATGACTTCACCTTACTTAAATATCTCTCCAAAGTCACAGAGCTGGGGATGGCACAGCTGAGATTCTACTCTGGATTCCTGGACCCCCTCATGGTGGGCTTCCCAGCTGCTGCTCCTCAGTGCAACAGAAAGCCCGCCGGCCTGCTGGAGTCCCACCTGCATTGGGAGTAGCCAGGTGGAAGCTGGATCAGGAAGAGTGTCTGGTTGCATGGCCTTCTGTGACCACCAGGGGGTACCAAGGCTCCAAAGGAGAAATAGAAGCCCGATACCTAGAAGGTCCTTCTAGTGGAAAATACCAGATTCAAAGGCTGGGAAGATGGCTCAGTTGGGGACCTGAGTTCGGATCTCCAGAACCCATGTAGAACTCTAGGGGTCAGGGGCTCTCTTGCCAGTTAGCCTAGCCAGAACTGCAAGTTTCAGCCTGAAGTTCAGTGAGAGATAAGTAAGGATAAGCTAGATAGCTTAGTGGATAAAGGTGCTTGCTGCTAGGTAACCTGAGTTCTGGACCCACATGGTAGAAAAAGAGAATTGACTCCCACAGGTTGTTCTCTGACCTCTATAAGTGTACCATGTCATACACACACACACACACACACACACACACACACACACACACACCACACCACACACAGCACAAATCAAATCAAATCAAAACAAAATATAATGAAAATTATTTTAAAACGAGGATGGAGAGTGAGGGAAGGCACAGACATCAACCCGTTTGCAGGTTAGCACTCCCCTTCTGACACAGACATTAGCCCCCAAGATTTGTTTTTAAATTCAGGTTCAAGATCCAGTGAGGTGGCTCAACAAGGAAAGGCACTTGACCTCAATCTTGGTGACCTGAGTTCAATCCCCACATGGTGGATGGAGAGAGCCAGCTCCTGCAAGCTGCCTCCAGTCCTCCACTGGGTTGCTGTAGCACGTGTATGCCCACTGCATATACAAACAAATGTTATAATAATAATAATAATAATAATAATAATAATAATAGTTCTTAACAACCTCATAAAGCTAGCAGGGCCGACTGGGCTCACACCTCTGCAAGCCTTGTGACCTTGCACAAGCCACAAAGACTTTCTCTAGTGGACTCTTTGAGCTATGAGCGGAGGAGCCAGGAAACATTAAATGGGACTATTGCTACTATCAACCCAATGTACAGATCAGGGAATGGAGGTTACTTGCATACAGTGAGTAAGATTTCGCCACACAGTTCTGATAGAAACTCAACTCCCAGCATGGCCCAGACAGGCTTCAAAGTTCTAGAACCTCCCATGTTATTTACAGCGGGTTAGGGAGCAATGCTGAAAGCTAATGCCACAATCAAACAGCGAACCTCAGGCTAGATTGCTGATATCTTGACTAAATATAGCCTTGTGGATCTTTCTGGGCCTCACTTTTCCTGAAGATGCGACCTTAGAAGTAGTTGTGAATTAGGGAACAAAGAGATGGTTCTGGGGCTAAGAGCACTAACTCTTTTTTGGGGTGTGTGTGTGTGTGTATGTGTGTGTGTATGTGTGTGTGTGTGTGTGTGTGTGTGTGTGTGTGTGTGTGTGTGTGTAATTTTTTTTTCAGACATGGTTTCCCTGTGTAACAGCCCTGGTTATTCTGGAACTCACTGTGTAGCCCAGGCTGGCCTCAAACTCATAGAGATCTGCCTGCCTCTGCTCCCAAGTGCTGGGATTAAAGGCATGTGCACTACGATTATCCAGCACTTGCTATTCTTATAGAGGACCAGCACCCAGGTTGGACTACACATAAAAGCCTGTACTCCAGCTCCAGGGTCTCCAATGCCCTCTTCTGTCCTCTGTGAGCACTGCACTCACATGTACACACAGGTGTGTGTGTGTGTGTGTGTGTGTGTGTTTGAAATATAAAAACGTAGCTAAGAACGAGATGTGGGGATGAGTGGGAACAATGGTGCCTGTTTGGTGCTCTATGAAGTTAAGTGCCATGTCCTAGGGGGACCAGTGTCTAAGCATCACAAAATCCTTGGATCCAAGAGACCAGGCTAGGGGACACTGTAGAAGACTGAGGGACACTACTCCGGGCTGTTCCAAGGAGACTGAGTGATGGTGGCAGGCGTTGTAATGAGGCCCAGTACATGGGGTCCACAGGGAAGCCACCAGCACTGCCCTTATCGCTGAGTTCTGGTGACCTTCAGGAGCAACCGACTCTCCATGACTTTGCTCACTGCCTCGCCTGCAGCTCCATCTTTAAAAATAGTTGCAGAAAAGCCCATTGCTTATTCAATGAGCTCTTTTGTGAAAGGGGGAAAAAAGCCTCAGCTTTAGTTTGTTTAGTTCATGAAAGGCCCTCCACTGTTATCAAAGAACCCGGCTCATTAAAGACAAAACAGGAGGATGGCAGGGAAGGGTGGACTCAAGGGGGGAGTGGATGGGGGATGATGGAGCCCACGTGGGTGGTGGCCTAAGGAACAAGGCGTGCTTTGCAAAGCCATGACAGTCATGCCACTTCTCTGAGCCTGTCTTTTTGCAAATGCATGTTGGGGACAACAGCTGATAATGAATAAGGGCCAGCAAGATGGCTCAGGGGGTAAAGACCTGCCAGACCTGGTGACCCGAGTTCAATCCCTGGGAGCTAATGGTGGAAGGAGAGAACTGACTCCTGAAAGCCAGCTTCTGACCTCCATGCATGTGTTCCCAACAATAAATAAATAGCAAGAACAGGCCTGGAATCCCAGTTGCTTGTGAGGATGAGGAAGAAGATTATAACTCGAAGGCTGTTGTAGACTACAGAATGAGTTCAGGTCCAGCCTGGGCTACAGAGTTGAGCATCTCAGAATAAAGAAAAGGAAACACAGCTGGCTTTGTAGCTCATGTTAAGAACTTGATGACATGTGTGAAGTCCTGAGTTCCATCTCCAGTGTCATGGGGAAAATAATGGTAATACTGGGTGCTGAGACTCACATATGCTGGCCTGCCTGTAAAGATTCTGTCCCTAATTACATCACCAGCCTGCGACGGCGTCCCAGCCTAAAAAGCGGCTGGGTGTGCCCTCTGTGTGTTCTCTTTTCTGCACTCTGTCCTTCCATATTCTTCCCCCTCCACGTGGTCCTTCCTCTCTCTCTCTCTCTCTCTCTCTCTCTCTCTCTCTCTCTCTCTCTCTCTCCATCTCCTCTCTCTCCCTCTCTCTCTCCCAATAAAGCTCTAGAAAGGTAACTATGGCTCATGACTCTTCTGTCACCGATACATCCAGCACTCTGCTCTGTCGGCGCAGGCAGTGGCCAGCCATGAGCACCACCGCTTAACCAATACTGCCCTTCCTGAATTATTTGTAGAAAGAATTGTGCCTCTCTCTCTCTCTATCCCCTACCACCGTGTGTGTGTGTGTGTGTGTGTGTGTGTGTGTGTGTGTGTGTGTGTGTGTGTGTCTCCTCCTGCTACCGAGGGGTTCTGGCTTCTCACTCTGAAACCACATCTGTTGGGGACATTGAGGATGAGCATGTGGCCAAACCCATATTATTTGCTATGTATGTGTGAACCACTGCTTCAGAGACACTCAAGTCCTAGGCAAAGCCCAGGCTTTTACCTCTCTCTGTCCCTCAGCCATTTCCCTAACTCCTCACTGGGGGATTCTAGACAGTAGCTTTCCCATTACACTGTATCTCCAGAACTCCAGTGTCTCAGGTCTTTATTCTCAGGCTTCTGCCATTTAACTTGTTCCTCTTTCCTGGAATTACCTGACCTATAACCAGTTTGTGTACTGACTCTTCTCCACAGACCAGGTCTCTGAGCCGTGTACTAGCCATGTGAGGGCTGAGGTCTCCATTCTCTCTGAAGCTGCCCCGGGGATCCTTGCAAGTATCGGTAGCTCACCCTGCCATTGTCCTGATCAACTATCTTCTGTGGCTTCTCATTACCCAGGAAGAAGTTCAAGTTGCTGTAAGGCCCCAAATCTTCAGAACTCTCAAGTTCACCGTCTACCCACCTTCTGAATGTTAGGATTATAGGGTTGTACCATCAGGCCTAGCTGTAATTTTATCTTTCCTTTTGTTACATTAATTAATGTGTATGCGTGTGTGTGTGTGTGTGTGTGTGTGTGTGTGTGTGTGTCTGTGTGTCTGTGTGTGTATGCATGCTGTGTTTAGGTCAGAGGACAACTTGATGGAGTGAGTTCTTCATCAGGTGGGACCTGGGTATTGAACTCAGGTCATTAGGTTTGGCAGCAAGCATCTTTACCTCCTGAGCCATCTTGCTAGCCCTCAATGTAAAACATATTAATGGCATATTTTGCTTTCACTTCCTTAATGCTATGTCTCTGCCATCTGGTGTATTCTCTCCTTACAGTATATTGCAGCTCGATCTGTATTTAGACTCCATAAGATACACAGTTGAGAAAGCACACACCCCAACCCAACTTGTTTCAAACATAACTAAGTCTTCCAATGAAGGAATCAGGGATTCATTTTAAAACGCGATTTTAATGAATGAAAATGAAGCTAGGTGTGGCGGCTCATGACTCCAATCCCAGCACTCGGGAGGCAGAGGCAGGCTATGAATTTGAGGCCAGCCTGGGCTACAGAGTGAGTTCTAGGACAGCAAGAGCTGTTACAGAGAAACCCTGTTTTGAAAAACAAACAAACAAACAAACAAACCCAAAAACAAAACAACAACAAAAATATTAAAACATAAAAAGAGGAGGGGAGGAGGAGGAGAGGAGTTTATGGTCTTTTGAGACAGAATTTCTCTGTGTAGCCCAGGCTGGCCTGGAACTCAAGCAAGGTCTGCCTGCCCTTGCCTCTTAAATGCTGAGATTAAAGGCACGCACCCCCACCGCCCAGCGATTCTATGTTCTTTTTGAGTTGAGTTTCTTAGTCAAATGTGGTGATGCACAGCTATAATCTTAGCACTTGAGAACATATAAGATCATCAGTTCAGCCTGGGATACATAGTAAATAATCTCATCTCAACTAAATCATCATCATCATCATCATCATCATCATCATCATCATCATCATAACAGAGCAGTAGGGATATAGCTGAGGAGTTATTTGGAGTGATTTCCAGGCTTTGGTTCACTTAATCTGCACACTAACCCTATATGGTGATATTTTATTTGTACTGAAATGTGATTTTATTTGTATGTTAATAAATAAAGTTGCCTGGGGGTCAGAGCTAATAGCAAGCCATAGCAGAAGCTGGGCGGTCGTGGTGCATGCCTTTAATCCCAGCACTTGGGAGGCAGAGCTAGGCAGATCTCTGTGTGTTCAAGGACACAGCCAGCATGGAAACACACACCTTTAATCTCAATACCAACCATAGAAGACCTGGAGGTCTGTACAGACAGGCAGTGACGAGGAGGTCATGTGGTTGGGTTTACAACCAATGAGAAGGCAGAACAGAAAGTCAATAAAAAGGACAGACACACAGGAAATAGGCCTCTTTCTGAGGGGAAGGACAGTGGTGACAGCTAAGGGTAAGAAGGCGGTTTTAAGTCTCAGCTCCTTAGCTCTTGCTCTGACCTCTTGAGCTTTTAACTCTGCAATTGGCTCTGTGTTTCTTATTTAATAAGACTGTTCATGTACATCCTATGATGTGATCACTTTAAAGATGAAGGAGGGAATGGAGGCACAGAGAAGTTTTTAAGTCGCTCACAGTCACACAGCCAGTCAGTGGCCGAACCAGAATCACGTAATCCAGTCGCAAAGGCTGTGGTGAAAACAACCATGAGAAATGAGCTTCCAGCTCCTTGGATGGCCTTGGAGTGAGAAGTTCATTAGTATTCAGATTCACTTGTGAGCATGTGCACACGCATACAAACACCCAAAGGAAGTTTTATAAACTGCCAATTATATAATTATATGCAACATGTTCTGGTGTGTTCTAGACTATACTATTCTGTCTTTTTTTAATATTTCATTTATTTTTATTTTATCTGCATTGGTGTTTTGCCTGCATGTATGCCTGTGATCACATGGAATTGGAGTTACAGACAGTTGTGAGCTGTCATGTGGGTGCTGGGAATTGAACCCAGGTCCTCTGGAAGAGCAGCCAGTGCTCTTAACCACTGAGCCATCTCTCCAGCCCCTTAGTCTATTTTATTAAAAATATTGAGAGTGACTCCGTAGTTAAGAGCATTTGCTGCTCTTAGAGAGGGTGTGAGATCAGTTCCCAGCACCCATATCAGTTGGCTCCCAACTGCTTATGACCCCAGCTCCAAGGGATCCAATGCCCTCTTCTGGCCACTGTAGGTACACACACACACACACACACACACACACACACACACACACACTCTAAACTTTTAAATAGTGTTGGCTGTGGGGCTAGAGAGATAGCATAGAGGTAAAGGTGTGCTGTGTAAACACAGGGACCTGAGCTCCATCCTGACATGTAAAAAGCCAGGTGTGGTGGCTCACACTGTATTCCCAGTCCTGGGTAGGCAGAGGCAAGTGGATCCCTGGGGCTTGCTCGCCAGCTAGCCTAGCTGAATCAACAAATTCCCACCTGGAGAGAGATACTGTCCCCACAAAACCAAGGCATGTAGCCTTTAAAGAATGATACTCTAGGTTGGTCTCTGACCTTCATACACATGGGCACTTTCCCCCTCCCCCACAAACACAAATACACAAAAATGTTGGATGAGACCTATCAAATTAATTTCATGTCCTGTTCCACTATGCTGTTTTTACAAACTTAAATTTTTTTAAAAGAACATTTATTTATTTTATTTTATGTATATGAATATTTTCCTTACATATATGTTTGTGTGTACCATGTGTGTACCTGGTGCTTTTGGCGGTCCAAAGAGGGCACTTGAGCCCCCGGAACTGGAGTTATAGGTGGTCATGAGCTGCGATGTAGGTGCTGGGAACAGAACCGAGGATCTGGCCCTACACTTAAGACTGTGTTTAACTTTGTTTACACTTCCTTATGGACTATGACTCCACTAAGGGTGCGGTCTCCAGCATGCATGTTGAGGGAGGGACAAGGGCTTCCTTCATAGCAGCGTTATGGTTTTAGCAAAGCTGCTTCCCATGAGGAGGAGGATGGGACAAATCCTATACTTTGCAGGTTGCTGTGGAGAGAAGGGACAGGAAGGCACTAAGGTCTGCCCATCTCATAGTCCAGTGTCCTCAAACCTGAAGTGAGAAACAAGACGTTAGGGGAGGCGGTCACTGCAGATTTAGAACTTCCAGATGTAACAGAGCCCTCTCCATGCAGGATTCAGAGGTATAGAGGCCCCCCATTCCCAGGTCCGTTGGTCCTGTGAGATGGGGTGAAGACCTCAGCATATCCAGTACCACTGAATCAGGCTGGGGAATGTGGCTCCGTTAGTAGAGTACTCATTTAGCATGCATGAGCCCTGGGTTCAATTATTAGCGGCCTATAAACTAAGGGTGGTGGGGATCACTTGTCATTGCAGTACTGGAGAGGTAGAGGCTGGAGGACTCAGAAGCTTGGACGTCATCCTGGGCTATATATACGATGCTATCCTGGGATCCTCGAGACCGTGTCTCCAAATGAACAAACAACAAATCCACTTACTTGTGGCTTGACTCAGATGGGTGCTTTGCTTTCTGGCCTCGGTTTCCCCTCTGTACAGAGATTTCATATCAGCATGCCTCAGTTCAGCTTAAGGCTGGAGCTTCTCAGGCAAACACCAGGCTGTTGAGTTTGTGTTTCTAGAAGGGTCTAGAGATCTACTGCCCTTTGGGATGTGAGGTAGGGTACTCAGAGCAGGACCTGGGAGGCGAGAAGGGAATATCAAATCCTATGTAGGCCATTGGTTTTGTTGTTATTTTGAGATAGGGTTCCTGTAGCCAGGGATGACCTTGAATTTCTGATCTTCTCCAACCCCTAAGTGCTGAAATTATAAACACACACGTCACTGAGCAATGATCTGCCGGGTAAGGGCCTTGAGGCCAGATTCTGATGGGAGGAGAGGGACAGGAGCAGCACCCAGAGGCAGGGTTGGCCCAGGGACATCAAGAGTCAATTGGCTCCTTTCAGTGTGACTACACTCAAGACTGTGACAGAGCCTGGGAAAAGCCACCTATCGGCTGCTTTGAGTCTGTTATTCTGTGGATGTGGCATCTGGCTGAGGAGGGACCGGCTGGCTTGGGGCATGCCACATCACAGGGCAGATGGAGAAAACAGAGGAAGCCAGAACACGCTGCCAGGTGGGCCTGGAGCCATGTCAGCTTGCAAAGAATCCCCAGAGAGTCAGGGAGAACCTGGCTTCCCTCCCAGGTCTTGGATGGGTGCCGAGCCCAATTTGGTTGAAATATATAAGGACAAGGTGACTCCAGATGTTAGGGGGGCTTGAGGGTGATGGGAAAGGCTGGGAACAATGTGAGGACATATAGGTTGGGATGTCTGTTGGGATCCTCAGACTCATGTTCTTATCTGCATTGGTGTATATACATGTACACAGAAGGTACATGCAGGCATGGGGGGGCGGCGGTGGGCTCACCTCCTCCCTAGCCTCACACCTACGTTCTTTCCTAGAGGTGTGTTACCCTAGAAATCCCTCTCCTTTCCAGGATTTCTCTGCTACTGCAGCCAATTTTCCTTCGTGCTGTGAAACTCCTCAGCAGACCCTGCCAGGAACATCTCTTTCTCATTTATTTCAGGCTCCAGAGAGGCAGCAAGAGGAAGAACCCTGCAGATGGCTCCCTGGTATTTTCATCAACATGACAGCCTCCTGAGCACACATGCTGTGGAAGCCAGGGCCTGGCTCCAGAAGAGGCAGAGCCAATCCAGAACAGGTAGGATACGCTCTAGAACAAGTAGATTGTGTCCTAGAACAGGCAGTGCCTGGCAAGACCCGAGCCTCTGGCTACGGGTGGAGGAGCCGAGTGGAGGTGGGCCATTGTATGCATAGGTCCCTTGAACTACCCTCCACACTTATGTGATTCTTGGCCTCAAGGGAGTGGTTGCCAGCTGTAGCTCCAAGGCCCCCAGCACAGTGCTTGGCCCTCGAAGATCTATTAATTCAAGTCTACTAGAATTTGGAATTCTGTTAGGAGAAACACTTGTGTAAAACTGTCCCCTCTGAAATTCATGAGCTAGGAAGATGGCTCTGGGTGAAGGTGCCCACTGCCAAGCTGAATTTAAAGGGTGGGAAAGGGAGAATGGGCATCTGCAAGTTGTCCTGTGATTGCCACCTGGGCTCCATGGCATGCAACTCCCTCTGACCCCTGCCAATAAACAAACAAACAAGGGGGCTGGAGAGATGGCTCAGTGGTTAAGAACACTGGCTGCTCTTCCAGAGGATCCAGGTTCAATTCTGCCGGGGGTGGTGGCGCATGCCTTTAATCCCAGCACTTGGGAGGCAGAGGCAGGCGGATCTCTGGGAGTTTGAGGCCAGCCTGGGCTACAGAGTGAGTTCTAGGACAGGCTCCAAAGCTACACAGCAAAACCCTTTCTCAAAAAACAAACAAACAAACAAAAAACAAAACAAAAAACAAAACAAAAAACAACCAACCAACCAACTAACAAACAAACCATGTTTATCCAGACCTCAGAATGTGCCTTTCCGGGAAGCAGGGTCTGTACAGATGGTATTAAGGATCTCAAGATGATGTTATCCTGGGCTTGGGGATGTCATAGAATCTGTCTCCTGACCATTATTGCCTCCCTCTTGAGCAACCCTCTCTGAGCCACAGGTAACCCTACCCAGCTACAGGCAGTCTTTGGAGATGCTAGAGTGTACAAAAGGTAGGAAGTTAATTAAATGACGGGGGGGGGGGAGGACTGGGGAGGTCTGGGGGGACATGGGAGTGCAGCTCTACCTTGAAGCTTTCAGGAGTCTCTCTTGGACTTTTCAGTGACGTTTTTGGGGTCACTCCTGTAAGTAACCCCCATACATGCTACTCTAAGTAAGCTTTCAACAAATTCATGGGTTCACCAAACCAGAAGACTTTTGGAAATTGGTGGTGATGGCACATACTTTCAATCCCAGCACTCAGGAGGCAAAGGCAAGTGGATTTCTGAGTTTGAGGCCAGCCTGGTCTACAAATTGAGTTCTAGGACAGCCAAGGCAAAACAAAACAAAACAAAACAAAACAAAAAACATTTTGGAGGTTGGTTCTCACCTTCCACCATGGTTCCAGGGAGCTGAGCCATCTTGCCAGCCTTTGTTTGTTTTGTTTTGAGATAGTTTTATGGCTCAATCTCGTTCCTTGTTGTAGGCTGACCTAAACACCCAAGTGTTTGGATGGCAGGTGTCTGCAGACAAAGACTCATTGTTACCCATCAGCTAGGCGAAAGTGACAGTCTCCTGGACTCAGACTCCACATCTTTCGGATGGATGTGCGGACATCTTCCTTCCCTTGGCGGGGACTTACGTAAGATGCTTTCCTAGTTTCATGTCTGTTGCTGTGATAAAATACCCTGACAAAAAGCAGTTTAGAGGAAAAAGGGGCCCAGTCTGGCTTACGATTCCAGATCACACTGCATCACTGTGGGGAAGTCAAGGCAAGGACGGCAAACAGCTGGTCACATGACATCCACAGTCAAGAATGTCATTCACAGTCAAGAGCAGAGAGAATTGAATGTATGCATGCATTCAGCCCAATTTCTCCTCTCTTACAGTTCAGAACCACCTCCCCTCCCCCAGCCCTAATCCCAGAACCTAGGGAATGGGGCTGTCCATGGTGAGCTGAGTCTTCCCAAATCAATGAATTCAATTAAGACAATCCCCACAGACAGGTCCACAGGCCAACCTGGCCTAAATAGCCCCTTCACCGAGATTCTCTTCCTGGATGATTCTAGGTTGTGTTAAATTGGCAATAAAGCTCACCACCACAGATGGCATCAACAAGAGGTCCCAACCCAGTGCCTGGCACCCAGCAGGCACCCAGGGCATGCTTGTTCAATGAATGAACGAACATCCCGCTTATTTCCTCTCACACAGCTCAGGCAGACAGGGTGCAGCTCAGGATAGTGGTGCCTGCTCAGCCCTATGCCTGACTCACAGACGAGTCATCTCCAGCCTCAGGACATGGAGATCTGAGGGTCCTCCTCTGAGGTGTGGGCTTCTTAAGAGGTGAGCTGGCAGTTTGGCTGCAGAGTAAGAGCTGAGCTCACTCTGTGAGCCTTTGTTGATGAATTATAAAGGAACTCAAGCCTTATACTGAGAATACAGAAGGGAGAAAGGGAGGCTAACAGCAGATAAATATATCCCTCACCCCAAGCAAGAGGAATTCTAAGGGCTCCTTTTTGGGAGAACTAACCTCCGTGCAGAATAATGAAGTAAGCTGAGATGAGCTATGCCGGGGACAGGCTTTATCAAGGAAAGGCACGGAGGTCAGGTGTCAACTCTGCACAAATCAGTGAGCTTGAGGTTCAGAGACAGTCCCAAAAATAGGGGCTTGTCTTCCCGCAAGCACGAGAACCTGAGTTTAGGTCCCCAGAACCCATGTAAATGTCTGGGGGATTCGATAGCCTGCTTGTGATTTCAGGCTTAGAAGGTGGAGACAAGATTGCTAGAGCAAGCTGACTAGAGAGACTAGAGACTAGCTGTATTGATAAGTTCTGGGTTTGATCGAGAAACCTTGCCTCCATGAATAAGGTGAACAAGTGATAGAGGATGATTCTGGACATCAACCTTGGATCTTCACATGCATGAACACACATACACATCACCCCCCGTGCATGCAAACACACATACATGCGTGGACATCATACACACATACACATTTTAAGATTTATTTTTAATTAAAAACATTAATGTGTATGGGTGTTTTGACAGCACATCTATACCATGCACATATCCAGTACCCACAGAAGACAGAAGAGGGTGTCCAAACCCTCTGTAACTGGAGTGACAGACAGTTGGGTTCTGGGAACTGAACTTAGATCCCACACTTTTAACTACTGAGTGGGTTCTGGGAACTGAACTTAGATCCCACACTTTTAACTACTGAGTCATTGCTCCAGCCCCAAGGTTTATTTTTTATTTTTTATTTATGTATATGTGTGCATGTCTATGTGCATGTCTATGTGCACCTCAGTGCATGTGCCCCTGGAGACCAGGGACATCAGATGTGCATGGAGCTGGAGTTAAAGGTGGTTGTGAGCTGCTGGGAACCGAACTCAGGTTCTCTACAAGAGCAAAGTTAAGCTTTAACAGCAGAACCAACTTCAGTTCAGTGTTTGTTTTTTATTTTTTGCAGTCAAGGTCTTATGTAAAACCCAGGTTGTCTTGAACTGACTCTGTAGCTGAGGATGACCTTGAACTCTTGCCTTTGCCTCCCAGGCACTAGGATTTCAAGCTTGCACTACCGTGTCTGGCATTCAGTTTTATTAATTATGAGATTTGTTTCGTTTACTCTGCATGCCAGGCCCTGCGGCAGGCGACAGCTCTGTCTCCAGATGTTTGTGGGTTCATTATCCTCTCTTTAGCAGTATTGTAATTATCATTAACAACAACCAAATCTTTGGGAATTCACCCTACGACAGGCAGGCGATTGTGAAGCTCATGATAGCTGGGGTAGAACTCACTCCTTGGATGCTTCTGTCCATCTGTGGGGCTTTCCTAGCAGCTGGGACCTGGAATGAGCTTGGGGGAGGGGCTTACTCTCTCTCAGTCAAGCAAAGAGGACAGGCTTTTCTGTGTGGCTCTGAATCGGTGAGTAACTGTCATCCAGTCTAGGCTCTTGCATTTGTTTCCCTCAATGTTTTTTTCACAACCTGCCAAGTCCTGTACCCCTAGGGCCACCGTTCATAATCTTCCTGCAGCCTGGTAACCAACCTCATCCTGAGTCTTTAGGGACAACTTTCAAATACCACCACCACTACCACCACCACCACCACCACCACCACCACCACCAACAACAACAACAACAACAACAACACAAAAACAAAACAAAACAAAACAAAACCCCAAAACCCACATTGGCTTTAGTGCATGGCTGAAGGGCAAAGCAGCCAAGAATTTGGGAAGATGGTAGCCTCTGAGAGTGTAATGGGATGGAAACCTGTATCTGAACTCCCAGAACTGAGCTAAGAACCTAGTTGACATGGTTTGTCTTAAGTGTCAACTTGCAAGGCCAGAGAGATGGCTCAGGTCTTAAAAGGTTGTCCTACTTCTGTAGAGGATCCAGATCAGTGCCCAGTACCCAGGAAGTGGCTCACAACTGTCTAGAGTAATTCTAGCTCCAGGAAATCCAACTCCCCATTCTTGCCTCCAAGGCATGCATGCACGTGTGTACACACACACACACACACACACACACACACACACACACACACTCTTTGTTTTTTAAAGAGGTTACTTGCTGCAATTTAGAATGATCCCAGAGGACAGCCTCACCTGAGGAATTGTCTAGCTCAGGTTTGTGGAGGATTATTCTTAACTTAATTGAGGAGAGCAGACCCAGACCATCGTGGGTGGCATAATTCCCTAGGGTGGGCCCTGAACTTACATGAGTGAAGAAAGCTAGCTAAGGAGCAGCAAACAGGCAGCATGGGTGTGTACTCATTTCTCTGCATATGATGTAAGCAGCTGTCTCAGAATCCCGCCTCTAAGACCTCCCCAAAACAATGAACTACAACTTTGAATTGTACGTGGAATAAAGCCTTTCCCCCTAAGTTGCTTTCCATCAGGGTATTTTATCACAGCAACAGAGGGAAAACTTGGACAGTGTCTGAAAGAGCTAGCCATTCTACAGGAGGGAAAATTTTTGAGGTAAAAACCCAGTTAAGACTCTAAATCAGGGATGGGGGGGGATGTCTCAGTGGTTAAGAGCACATACTGCTCTTGCTGAGGACCCGAGTTCAAAACCCATACCAGGAGGCTCACATTCACCTTTAACTCCAGCTCCAGGGGAATCTGGCACCCTCCTCTGGCCTCTGCAGGCACCTATACTTACATGTACATGTACCTCCCACATACACATAATTTTAAAAATAAAATAAACCTAAAACATTAAAAACAACAGCAGAAAGACTCTTAAGCTCATACTTGGGGATACAGCATCTCAGATATGCAGATCCCAGGTACCCTACCTGCAACCTCTTTTACTGAGGTGATGGAGAGAAGACTCCCATTGTCAAGATAGATCTGTGTGCAGGGTCATAAAACCTAACACAGCTGCCACGGAGAGGACATTTTAATAAAAGCTACAATACACCCTTTCCCAGACAGGCTTCCTTGATGAATAGCTTGGATGAGCCTAATAAAGTTATAGGTGAATAGAAATTAGATCTTTAATGGGGCCGACAGCAGCAGGGGGAAATTGCTAGTGTCTCTTTTGGTATGAAAGCAGGCTGGAAATCCCCCTTCCGCTTCATTCCTTCAAGTCCACCTTGGAGAAAAGGTCCTCCTAGCTGAGGCCTAGAATGTTCCATTACTTTCCCCCAGTCACCTGACCTTCCACATTCTTTTCCTTTGTTTTCAAAGAGAAGCATGCTTCCAATCAGTTTTTAGATTTATTTTTATGCGTATGACTGCATACCTGCACTGTTCTCTCTCTCTCTCTCTCTCTCTCTCTCTCTCTCTCTCTCTCTCTCTCTCTCTCGTATGTGTACCAGTGTTCACAGAGGCCAGAAGAGGGTGTCTTGCCTCTGGAACTGGAATTACAGATGGCTGTGAGCTGCCTGATGTGGGTGCTAGGATCCAAATCTGGGTTCTCTGCAAAGAGCAGCCAGTGTTCTTAACTGCTGAGCCACCTCTCCAGTGCCCACACTCTTTTAAATTTAAAAATTACATATATTTGATAGTTTAGTGGTGTGTGTATAACTGGTTTTTTTTTTTTAACTCTTTGGGGGCTCACAACCTAGCTCCCAAATAAATACAAGGAGATTTATTCTTATTTATGAATGCCCAGCCTTAGCTTGGCTTGTTTCTAGCCAGCTTTTCTAACTTAAATTATCCTGTTTCTCTTTGACCACCTTTTGCCTCTGGGCTTTTTATCTTTCTTTAATATATATATATCTTTCTTTTTTACTCTGTGGCTGGTTGTGTGGCTGTGTGGCTGCCCCTGGTATCCTCCTCTCCTTCCCCTTTTCTTGATCCTCATTCTCTTCCCTAGATTTCTCCTCCTATTTATTCTCTCTGTCTGCCAGCCCTGCTTATTTCTCTCTCCTGCCTAGCTATTGGACGTTCAGCTCTTTATTAGACTATCAGGTGTTTTAGACAGGCAGAGTAACACAGCTTTACAGAGTTAAACAAATGCAACATAAACAGATGCAGCACATCTTTGCATCATTAACCAAATACTTCACAGCATATATAAGTGTAACACATCTTAAACTAATATTCCACAGCACTGGACTGTGTGAAAGCAGAGAAAGAGCTGGGCACTAAGCATGCATGCATTCACTCTCTCTGCTCTTGACTGGGGATGTGATGTGACCTGGGATCTTAGGCTCTTGACTTCTCTGCAGTGATGGACTATAGCCTGGAACTGTGAGCTAATGTGAACCTTTCTCTTCTAAGTTGTCAAGAAATTTTATCACAGCTGCAGAAATGAAACTAGGGCAGCCATCCTACAGTATTGGAGATGCAATAAGGAAGAACAGAAGGAACACCCAGATGCCAGTGTTCCTGCCCTTGTTTCCTGGACCACCATGATGTGAACCCCACATTCCTGGTCCACCATGGCATGAACATCATCACATGCTCTGTCAGTATGAACTACAATGGGCCAATGCCTTCCCTGCTATGATGGGTGTAACTGAAGTTATCTCCAGTCTTGCCTGGGCCAGCAGCCACTCAGACCCAAATAAATGCACAGATACTTATATTATTTAAACACTTGACCTAATGGCTCAGGATTCTTGCTATCTAGTTTTTATATCTTAAATTAACCCATTTCTATAAATCTATAACTTGCCACATGGCTCATGGCTTACCAGTATCTTATATCTTACTTCTCTGTCTCTAGCTGGAGACTCCTGACTCAGACTTCCTGTTCCCAGAAGTCTCTTCTCTCTTTGTCCCACCTATACTTCCTGCCTGGCTACTGGCCAATCAGCACTTTATTTATTAACCATTCAGAGCAACACATTTCAGAGCATACAGAACACCCCCTCTGACATGGTGATGGTTCATTTTGGTTGCCAACTTGACTACATCTGGAATCAACTAAAGCCCAAGCTGCTGGGCACTCCTTTGAGGGCCTTTATTAATCAGATTATTTGAAGCAGGAAGATCCACACTAAATCTGGGCCATTTCTTCTAGTGGCAGCCCAAAATAAAAGGATGTGGAAGGAGGAAGTTTTTGCTTTTGGCCTGCTTGCCCTCCTGCCTGGCAAGTTCATGTACCATGTTGCTGAGACATTCCTTTGAGACATCCAGCCTTATGGACTGAATAACTATCAGATTCACAGCCTTTTTCATTGGAACAGCTACTGTTGGACTGCCTGGATTCCATCCTATAAGCCAATCTCATAAAACACACACACACACACACACACACACACACACACACACACACACACACACCTTTTATTCTATCAGTTCTGTTTCTTTAGAGAACTCTGACTAATATAGACACCAAGTGAAAACAAACCTTTCTATCCTTAAGGTGTTTTTATCTGGTATTTTTATCATAGCTTTGCAGAAGTAACTAATACTGTGTAAAAGTAACTACTACTTTTCATAGAAGGCAGATGTGGCCTGTGTAATATATTTGTACAAGTCCTGGATGGTCATGCAAACACACAAGGCCCCTCCATGGTGACGGCTGTTCTGCAATGGCTCCTCCTAAAAGCCTGTGGGCTATGAACGCTTGAGCATCTCCTAGATCCCGGGTGGGCTTGCAGGACAGGAGGTGGCTGTGTGTGTGTAGCCAAAGGCCAGCAAGTGAGGGTATAGTACAGTCAGAATCCACACTGAAAGCAACCATCCTGCCACCCAACTGAGACGCTGCTTAGCTTAGACAGTGCCCTGTTGGTCTTCCTCTTGCTGTGTGCAGTAGTTTATCTGTCCCTGGAGTATTTGACAGAGTGGGCTGTCTGGTGTTATTGTGTCTATTTACTGTCCTGTGAAGACCCATGGAGCATTTGGTGGAAACTAGGATGAAAGAAAACAGGACAGTTTTCTTAAAACGATGCAAAGATAGCTACATATAATTTCCAGAGTACAAATATTTGCAGGGCTTCCAGTCTCCCACAGGGGCTACCTCCTGGAAAGAGTTTTGCAGCATCTTGCCTTGGTAAGATGGGTGGGATGAGTGAGTATGAGGATGAACCAGATTTCTCATTAGAGATGCCATGTTCATTTTCAAATTCTTATGGTCAGCATCACCGAGGGTGGTGGCAGAAAACTTGACACACACACACACACACACACACACACACACACACACACCACATACGTACAAATACACACAGGATACACACACAACCCCCTACACCATATGTACAACACACAAATACACAACATATCCACATATAAAATACACATATACATGCAACACAAACACAAATATACAACACACACAAATACATAGAATACACACAAATACACAACACACATACACAGAACATACACAGAAATGCAAAGCATAGCAACACAGAACACACTCATACACACAACACACAAATGAACACACATACTTACACACAACGTATACATATTCCCACACACAAATCACACACACACTCAACCCTGCATCTGTGTCTGTATCCATCTCTATTTCATTTCTATCTCTAATCTTTATATCTGTAAGTCAGTCTGTCTATCTATCTACCTATCTATCTATCTATCTATCTATCTATCTATCTATCTATCTACCTAATCTACCTATCCATGTATCTATCTATCTATCTATCTATCTATCTATCTATCTATCTATCTATCTATCTATCTATCTCTATCTATCTATCTCTATCTATCTATCTATCTATCTATCTATCTATCTATCTATCTCTATCTACCTAATCTACCTATCCATGTATCTATCTCTATCTATCTATCTATCTATCTATCTATCTATCTATCTATCTATCTATCTATCTATCTATCTATCTACCTATCTATCTACCTAATCTACCTATCCATGTATCTATCTATCTATCTACCTATCCATGTATCTATCTCTATCTATCTATCTATCTATCTATCTATCTATCTATCTATCTATCTATCTATCATCTATCTACCTAATCTACCTATCCATGTATCTATCTATCTATCTATCTATCTATCTATCTATCTATCTATCTACCTATCCATGTATCTATCTATCTCTATCTATCTATCTATCTATCTATCTATCTATCTATCTATCTATCTACCTAATCTACCTATCCATGTATCTATCTATCTTTCTATCTGGAGATGGGGTTTTACTATGTACCCCAGGCTTGCCTTGAACTTATTCTCCTTCTGTCTCAGTCTCCTGAGTGCTAGGATTGCAGGTATGTGCCACCAACTCAGGTGGAATGTTACTCATTGTAAGACACTAAAAAGGGGGACCAGATGGAATCTTTAAGTGGTAATTAGGAGCCTGGGGGTCAGTAAAGGGCATGCTTTGCAAGTATGTTTGGGTCAGTAAAGTGCATGCTTTGCAAGCATGTTGGGGTCAGTAAAGTGCATGTTTGGCAAGAATGAGGACTTGAGTGGGATTCCCCAAAGTATAGTGTTGTATGCTTCCAATACCTGCACTCTGGAGGCAGAGACGAGTGCATTCCTGGAGCTGTCTGGTCAGCCAGTCTACCTATTTGGGGAGTTCCAAACAAACAAGAAGAAGGACAGCACCTGAGGAATGACACATACACATGTGCATGTACCCCTAGCCACACATGAATGTGCATACGCACACACACACACATGCATAAATTAACAAAAGGAACAAGATACCCTCCAAGGACCTGCCTCCTATCTTCCTCCAGCTAGGCTCCACCTTCTTCTTATTTCTACCTGCTAAAATGCCATGATATTAGGAATCAATCAAGGGCTTGATCTAGAAATGAAAGCAGAACTCTCACGACCCAGTCTTGTCACAAAGATTGGATCCACCAACAGGGAACTGAGCTTCAACACACAAGCTTTTGGGGAAGACAATTCATATCCAAGCTCTAATAACCTTTAGTCTTTATGAATTACAGAGTCCACGATATTCCACGGAAGCAACAGAAAGTAGATTGAGACATCTCAGCATTTATCTATCAGCAGAACAGTGTCCTTGTGATTGAAGGATTAATTAGACATGAAGATCTAGGCCAGTGCTCCACAGCTAAGTAATAATCTCAGTTCTACTTTTACTTTGTTTTTTGTGGGATAGAGTCTTATTAGGCTGGCTTGGAATTCATTTTGTTGTCCAGGCTGGTCTTGAACTTGTCATCCTCCTGCCTCAATCCCTTGAGTAGCTGGGATTACAGGTCTGTGCTACCATGCCCAGCTTGACTTCCTTTCTGAGCCCTGGTTGTCCTATATTTTCCTAGACAGAGTATCTTAATTTGTTTTCTATTGCTGTGGTAAAGACCATTATCAAAAGCAACTTGGGGAGGGGAGGGGAGGGTGACTTTGTTTACAGCCAACCCAAAGCTCCAAACACATCTACAATCTTACCCCAAACAAGGTCAGGTTTGTCACAGCAGTCATGATTCTGTATCAATTTGCTTTCTATTGCTGTGATAAACACCATGACCAAGGCAATTTATAGATGAAAGAGTTAATTTCGGCTAATGGTTCTAGACAGTTGAGTCCATAAAGGCAGAGTGGAGGCAGCAGGCAGGCATGGTGGCTGGAGGATGAAGCTGAGGATTCACATCTTGAACCTCAAGCACAGAGCAGAGAGAGCAAACTGCAAGCAGGGTGAGGTGTTAAGCTCTCGAAGCCCACCTCCAGTGACATGCTTTCTCCAGCAAAGCCATACCTCCCAAACCTCCCCAAACAGTACCATCCAACTGTGGACCAAGTGTTCAAATGGCTATGAAAGATTTTCTCATTCAAACCACCACCTGAGACAGAACCGTTCATATTAGAGTCTATTTTGTATCATAACAGGACACTGGTGATCAGTCGCTCTTGACCAGCAGACATGATCATTCAAGCAAGCACAAAAGCCTCAGAAAAGAGGCTGAGTTCAGTTCAGCAGTAGAGCACCTGCCTAGAACCCCCCAGTGAGGAGCTGGGGTGTGGCTCAGTGGTAGAGCACCTGCCTAGAATCCCCCAGTGAGGGGCTGGGGTGTGGCTCAGTGGTAGAGCTCCTGCCTAGAATCCCCCAGTGAGGGGCTGGGGTGTGGCTCAGTGGTAGAGCTCCTGCCTAGAATCCCCCAGTGAGGGGCTGGGGTGTGGCTCAGTGGTAGAGCCCCTGCCTAGAATCCCCTAGTGAGGGGCTGTAGACCACCTGCCTAGAATCCCCCAGTGAGGGGCTGGGGGTGTGGCTCAGTGGTAGAGCACCTGCCTAGAGTCCCCCAGTGTGGGGCTGGGGTGTGTGGCTCAGTGGTAGAGCACCTGCCTAGAATCCCCCCAGTGAGGGGCTGGGGTGTGGCTCAGTGGTAGAGCACCTGCCTAGAATCCCCTAGTGAGGGGCTGTAGATCACCTGCCTAGAATCCCCCAGTGAGGGGGGGTGTGGCTCAGTGGTAGAGCACCTGCCTTGAGTCCCCCAGTGAGGGGGTGGGGTGTGGCTCAGTGGTAGAGCACCTGCCTAAAATCCCCCAGTGAGGGCTGGGGTGGCTCAGTGGTAGAGTACCTGCCTAGAATCCCCCAGTGAGGGGCTGGGGTGTGGCTAAGTGGTAGAGCTCCTGCCTAGAATCCCCCAGTGAGGGGCTGGGGTGTGGCTCAGTGGTAGAGCACCTGCCTAGAGTCCCCCAGTGTGGGGCTGGGGGTGTGGCTCAGTGGTAGAGCACCTGCCTAGAATCCCCCAGTGAGGGGCTGGGGTGTGGCTCAGTGGTAGAGCACCTGCCTTGAATCCCCCAGTGGGCATGGCTCTAGCACAGTAGATCCTGTATTCCATCTCCAGCCCCACAGAAGTTTTTAAAAAGCCACAGAAAGTCAGGGTTCTCCTTTCTCTTTCAGGTTCAGATGCACACCCCAAGGGTTTCTGGAATCCCCTTGGTGGTCCTGTCAAGGCTCAGAACTGCCCCCACATGAGGCCCATGACCCACTCATGGTTCCAGTGTTTCCAAGAACATTCAATCCCTTTTCAGTGCATTAGGAAGTAGGAGTGTGGGAGGGAGGCAGGGTGCGCTGTGCAGGCGGGTGCCTTGGCCTACTTTCCCCCAGCTTACTCTGGCTCAGGCTGCAGCCTGGGGACCTAGGGAGCTTGTGATCTGCCTGCTGCCAGAAGCCACTCTTGTCTTCACCCCAGTTTTTCCAGCTTGTGGGTTTCAGTTGCCAGCTTGTGGCCTGGAAATGGGAAGCCAATGACACCCCCCCCCCCCCCCCTCCCACCCCCCCGCCAGGACGGGGGTATCATGGTTGTCATGGAGATGCTCTCTCTCTCTCAACCCTTTGCATCTTTGTAGGGGATGGCCTGCCAGGCAGAGTTCCAGGCTGGAGCTTGGTCTCTGCCAGGAGAGGGATCCAGCTTGGCTACAACAGTCACAGTGACCCACATGTGATGTTCCCAGTGCTCCCCTCAGGCTGAGCTCTGTGTTGGTCCTCTCTGTAAGGGGAAGCTGAGCTCACTTGTCTCGGATGGTCATTGCTATGGACATCTGGGCATGCTGGCCCTGAGCATGCACTACTCCAGTAGCAGTGCTTATACTGTAAACAAGCCTGCATGTACCTGAACACCCACCTGTATCCCCACATGTGTGTGGGGATCAGAGAACAACTTCTGGTCTTGATTTTCTCCCATCACCATGTGAGTCCTGGGTTGAATTTGGGTTTCCAACCTTGGTGGTGATCACCTTTACCTGCTGAGTCATCATGCCAGCCCTTGCTTTTTGGTTTTGAAGCTGGGTCAAACTAGCCTTGACCTTGATAAGTAACCAAGGATGACTTTGAACTTCTGATACTTTTACTCCTTCATCTCCTGAGTGTTGGGATTAGAGGCAGGCACTACCCCACTCAGTTTTACATAAGGCTAGGAATGAAAACCAGGGGCTTCTTCAAGCTAGGCAAGTGCTAGAGAACTCAGTCGCATCCCTAGGTCCCAAAGCAACTCTGTTCTTTTTCTTTTTTCCATTTTTCATGTGTATGTGTATGCATGGTTTTGGTATGCACACATATGTGTGAGCACGTGTGTGTGTGTGTGTGTGTGTGTGTGTGTGTGTGTGTGTGTGTGCATGTTCCTGATGTTGGGAATCATAATCTATTCAATGAGACAGGGTCTCTCAATCAAGCCTACAGCTCAATACGGTTAGTCTCACTGGCTGTCTTGCTCTGGGAGATTCCATCTCTGACCTCTGAGGCTAGAATGGCACGCATGCCATCACACCTGCCTGGTCTTTACGTGAGTTCCTGGAAATCTATGCTCTGAACCTCATGTTTGCAAGCAAGCACTGTTAGTAGCCAAGCCACCTCCTCAGCTTCCAAAGAGACTCATTTTGTTTTTTTTAAACTTTTATTTAGTTTTTTTTTTACATTTTATATGTGTGTACATGTGTGAATGTGCACACAGGTCCCTGGGGAGCCCAGCAGAAGGCATTAGAGTCCCCAAAGCTGAAGTTACAGGATGGTTGTGAGCCACTTAACTTCTAGGTGCGGGAAACCAAACTTGGTGTCATGTAGCCATTTTTTCCGGGTTAAGACCTTCCATTTTGGATGGAAAGCTCCTTTAAGATGCAGGATGTTAAAGGTGAGGCAGAACATTCCATTTCGCAGGGAAGCTTGGTAAAGCTCAAGAGGTAAACTACTCGATAGCTTTAGGAAGTTCCTGAAACTTACCAGATTCACTAGGACCCTCTCTCCTCAGGTATTTTACAGTAATAATAACTGCTGAATGACCCCCTCAGACAAGCTTCCTAGAAGAGGCTCAGCCTACCTGAGCTGTCTGAGGGAGACACATGCCAACCAATTGAGCTGCCTGTGGGTTGAGCAGTGAGCTTTAGATTTCCCTGTTTTTGTGAGCTGTCACCTGTGTTGAGGTAAGCTTTGGCGATGCAACTGTCTTTGACTCATTTCTGCTCCTGCAAGTAACCCCTCACCCATATTTCTATAGCTAACTCTAATAAATCTCACTGGCTCACCAACTTGGCTTTAGTGGTACCCTTACTTTGGTCTGACATTGGTTCCTACTATCTGGGAGAGAAGAAGTTTATTCACATCTCCCCAGGAATCTTGTCACTGAACACTTGGATCTTCTGCAAGAGCATCAAGTGCTCTTAACTGCTGAGCCATCTCACCAGCCCCCACAAAGCAAGGCTTTATTGGCATAATTTGTCACATGAGACAGGGACATCTAGTAGATGTCAGAATGGTCGTGTGGTCATTGTCAGGGCATTCTGTCTTCCTCCAAACCCTCAGGCATCAGAAAAGGAGGCAAAATATCCCAAAAGTGGGAGATTGTTTATAGGTCTGTCTGCCCTAGACCTAGGTAGGCACAACAGCAGACTCAACCCTACCCATTACCAGAGCCCATTTGCACTTGCCCAGCCTCATCCTTATCCTGGTGGGTCCTGGCCCTTCTTAACACCCCTGTCTTCATCCACCTTCAGTCACAGCTTGCAAGATTCAACCTCCCTGCTAGAGCAAGGTGATTTCTCAGCACTGTGCTCAATGGCTCAACTTACAGGGCCCAGAGTGGAGGCCTGGCCACGAAGGAGGGAATTGTGGGTAAACACAGAGGGCAGATGACAGCACTTGATATAGTGCCTGGCTAGTTTGCATCTTAGAAGCAGCCCTGGTGTTTATTAGCTGTGTGACTTTGTGGAAGTCAAATGACTTCCACAAGCACTGCCTCCTCCAAGCACTGTAGAGAGCACACCTACATCCTTGAATGACAGTACGCTGATGACATGGGATAACAAAGAAGTGGATGTGATCAGAGCTCAAATATTTATTCATAAATGTGACTGATGGGTTGGTGAGATGGCTTAGCAAGTAAAGGTGACTGCTGTCAAGCCTGGTTTCATACCTGGAACCCACATGATGGAAGGAGAGCACCAACCTCTGTGAGTTGAACTCTGACCTATCTACCATGGCATGTGTGCACCCATACTCATACACGAACACACACAGGCACATGCACACAAATAAATGCAGTTTTGAAAAGTACCACTAGTAATTCCACATTGATGGGCCTCCAGTAATGTACCTGGGAATGAGCTTGAACTTAAGACTTGACTCAGGTAGATACCCATCACCGAAGACCTTGCTTCAGTAGCTCAGTGGGTAAAATGGCTGCTGTTTAAGCATGAGACCTGACTTTGATTCCTAGAATCCACATAGAAAATCTGTGTTGGTATATGCTTGCAATCCTAGCCCTGGAGAGATGCTTGGGCCTGAATGGCCAGCCATGATGTCAGGTCCCTAGGAGCTGGAGTTACTGGAATTTTATGAGTAATCCAATGTGGATGCTGGGAACCAAACTCAGATAACCTGGGTCCTCTGCCTGAGCAGTAGCTGCTCTTAACCATGGAGACATCTCTCCTGATCTTTCCTGTTGTTTCTTTTTGAGGCAGGGTCTCATGTAGCCATGGGTAGTCTCAAACGCAGTGTGTAGCAGAGGATGGCCTTGAAATCCTGATCCTCTTGCTTCCTCACCCAAGTGCTGGGGTTGCAAAAATCAACAACCACACCAGGCTCCCTGCCTCAAAAAAATCATAAAAAACTATATATAAATAAAGATTCACCTACAAGGATAGGAGACATTTGGCATTTGGGGATGCCCACCTGTGTTTCTTGGGAAGGCCTCTGTTCTGCCTGGCTGCACATTGCTGGACCATCTGTGTATACGCCTGTCTCCTTGGCCTGCAGGCAGGGACTGTATCCCATTCATCTTTCTCGTACTCATAGTAAGCAGTAAGTATTAGTAAGGGATATAGTCAGGGGCTGAGTTGATGCCCTCCTACAGCAAATAGCACTGCCCTGGGGGAATCCCAGGCCCTTGGCAGCCTCATTATCATGCCCAGAAAACCCATCTTGTTACCAGCATGGTCACCAGGCATCTGGCTCCCATACCTCCCCAGCCTTGGTCTTCCCAGGGCTGTCGGTTTCCCCTCCTCCTTAACTTTTGCTGACAGCCCAAGAATCCCGTGATTTATACGATTAATATGAAAAGCAACAGCATTCTTCTGTTAATATATTATTCATTTCACTGCTGATCTATTCTCTCCACACCCAGCTCTGTGAGTCAATTCCCCCCTCCCTGCTATTTTAATAGAGCTGCATTTTAAATGGTGGGAACAGTACATTAAACATGTATAAGATGTAATCTCATTTAGAATGCTCTCTTTCAGCAGATCCGCCTCATAAGCATAAACACAACAATGCTGTCTCCTCTTCTAGTGGGGGCCACCCAGGTTGACATAGGGGGGGTGCATCTCGGAATAGTCTGGCTCTAATTAAGGAATCTGCTAACTTCTGATGTGAGTGCCTTCTCTTCTTGGCCAAGGAGAATCAGCTTGGTCCCAGATGTTGAGGACTGTAGAGACTCTGTTCACTCTCCATGTGGCCCTACCCTCTGCCAGCCACACCCATAATCAAGTATCAATCTTGGGGAAGAGGAAGGAGGAGCTGCTCTCCAAGAGTGGGACTCTTCTTTTTAGTTTAATTAAAAGGCACTTTGGAACAGGGAGTGGTGATACAGGCCTGCTATCCCAGCTGTATGAGAGGTTGAACAACAGGATGCAAGTACAAGGACTGCCTGGACTAGAGAGTGAGTTTGAGGCCAGATTGGTCAATTTAGCGAGAACTTACTTCAGAATAAAAGTGTAAAGAGAGCTGGGGATGCAACTAAGAGGTAGAGCCCCTGCCTAGAATCCCCCAGTGAGGAGCTAGAGTGTGGCTCAGTGGTAGAGCCCCTGCCTAGAATCCCCCAGTGAGGAGCTAGAGTGTGGCTCAGTGGTAGAGCACCTGCCTAGAATCCCCCAGTGAGGGGCTGGGTGTGGCTCAGTGGTAGAGCCCCTGCCTAGAATCCCCCAGTGAGGGGCTGGGGTGTGTCTCAGTGGTAGAGCACCTGCCTAGAATCCCCCAATGAGGGGCTGGGGTGTGTCTCAGTGGTAGAGCACCTGCCTAGAATCCCCCAGTGAGGGGCTGGGGTGTGGCTCAGTGGTAGAGCCCCTGCCTAGAATCCCCCAGTGAGGGGCTGGGGTGTGGCTCAGTGGTAGAGCATCTGCCTAGAATCCCCCAGTGAGGGGCTGGGGTGTGGCTCAGTGGTAGAGCATCTGCCTAGAATCCCCCAGTGAGGGACTGGGGTGTGGCTCAGTGGTAGAGCACCTGCCTAGAATCCCCCAGTGAGGGGCTGGGGTGTGGCTCAGTGGTAGAGCACCTGCCTAGAATCCCCCAGTGAGGGGCTGGGGTGTGGCTCAGTGGTAGAGCACCTGCCTAGAATCCCCAGTGAGGGGCTGGGTGTGGCTCAGTGGTAGAGCATCTGCCTAGAATCCCCCAGTGAGGGGCTGGAGTGTGACTCAGTGGTAGAGCACCTGCCTAGAATCCCCCAGTGAGGGGCTGGGGTGTGGCTCAGTGGTAGAGCATCTGCCTAGAATCCCCAGTGAGGGACTGGGGTATGGCTCAGTGGTAGAGCACCTGCCTAGAATCCCCCAGTGTGGGGCTGGGGTGTGGCTCAGTGGTAGAGCACCTGCCTAGAATCCTCCAGTGAGGGGCTGGGGCCATTGCTCAGTGGTAGAGCACCCACCTAGAATCCCCCAGTGAGGGACTGGGGTATGGCTCAGTGGTAGAGCACCTGCCTAGAATCCCCCAGTGAGGGGCTGGGGCTGTTGCTCAGTGGTAGAGCACCTGCCTATCATGTTAGGGTCAATTCCTGGTAGTGCAGGGCACTTTGAATAGTTCCAGTACTTTAAAAAAAAGTTTGTTTACTTGAAGTTCCCAGGTTGAACTTTAATACTCTACCCCAAGCCTCTCAGGTGCTGGGATTTGTAGGTGTGTGCCACCAATCCTGGCTGGGTAGGATAAGTAAAAAATCCAACCTGGCTTGGCAAGGATGTCTTCCAAAGTGGCCTTCACTGTTGTTTGTGAGATGCTGGTGGGAGAAAAGGAGAAGGAGAAGAAGAGAGAGGAGGATGAAGGGGAAGGAGAAGAGGGGGTGAGGAGGAGTGTGATGTTCATCTTAATTGTCAACTTGACTACATCTGCAATCAACTAAAACCCAAGCTGCTAGGCATTCCAGTCATGGATTTTCTTGATTGGATCATTAGAGGTATGCAGATGCTTCCTAAATCTGGGTCATACCTTCTGATGGCAGCCCACATAAAGGACACGGGAGAAGGAAGCTGGCAAGTTTACCCATCGGGCTGCTGAGATATTCCTTCACTGCCGTTATAATTGACTTCTTTGGGATTCCAATGTAGGCTGAGGAACAGCAGCTCTGAAGAGCTCCCTGGGACTCCTGTACCACATGGGGACAGCTGAGACATCCAGTCTCATGGACTGAACAACTCCAGATCCTGGGTCTTCCCATCAGGAGGCAGCCATTGTAGTACTACTCACATCACAACCTATGAATCACATGGATAAATCTATCATCTATCATCTATCTATCTATCTATCTATCTATCTATCTATCTATCTATCTACCCATTCATCTATCTATCTATCTATCTATCTATCTATCTATCTATCTATCTATCTACCCACCCATTTATCTATCTATCTATCTATCTATCTATCTATCTATCTATCTATCTACCCACCCATTCATCTATCTATCTATCTATCTATCTACCCACCCATTTATCTATCTATCTATCTATCTATCTATCTATCTATCTATCTATCTGCCATCTCTGTTCCTTTATAGAACCCTGGGTAATATGATGAAGAAGAGAAGGAAAAATGGGAGGAGGATGAGGGACAAGAGAGGAGGAGGAGGAAGAGGAAGAAAGAAAAACAGGAGGAGGAAGAGGGAAGAAGAGGAGGAAAGAGGAAGGAAGAAGCTCCACTTTCATGAGTTGTCACGAATGCTGGTGAGCTTTTGGTGACACAGCTACCTTTGTGTCAACCATGCTCATGTGAGTCCCTCGAATAAGCTCACTGGTTCACTGGGCTAGAACTTGGGTGCAGTCATCTTGGTCTACTCTGGGTACACTATTGTGTTTGTTGATGTCTCTCAGGAAAAGTTAATGCAATAGTAGTCCAGGCTGGCCCTGAATTCACAATCCTCCTGCCTCACAGAACACCAGAATTACAGATGTGCTTGATCCCGTGTATTTAATATATGTGGGCAATTAAAGATGTAAAAGTTAGAAAGTTCCTTAGGAGAATGATGATGGGAAAAGATTGAGGCATGCTAATGGACAGGACCAGGTCATCTTCCTGCCCATAGGAGGCAAGGAAGTCTTTGTGATCACAGATCAGCACTTGGGGGGATCTGGAATGTTCCTTCAAAGGAAGGAATTTGTAATCATGTTATCTCTCCAGAGGGCTGGGAGGAGAGACATGGTTAATAGCCTGGTGAGTTCTGAGCTATCTGTGTGGTTGAGGATCCCCTAGATCCTTAACATGACCTTGTTTTTCTCAGTCAATCTATAGAACCCATTCTTTATGGAAGGTGTCTCATATAGTCATCTGTAAAATCAATCTTTTTTTGTTTGTTTGTTTTTTGTTTTTCGAGACAAGGTTTCTGTCTGGCCTGGAACTCACTCTGTAGACCAGGCTGGCCTTGAATTCACAGAAATCCACCTGCCTCTGCCTCCTGAGTGCTGGGATTAAAGACTTGCTCCACTACTGCCCAGCTAAAACCAATCTTTATGGAAGGTGTCATGTGCAATTTACAAAGAGTTTGGATGTAGTCATGTACGATCTTTATTTAGCTTACTTGGTGTTTTGTTGTATACATGGGATTGAGTTAATTATCACTAGGAAAGTTTTCACCAAACTGTGCTGTGTTCAAATATGCCCAAAATAAACCGGTTACTCAGGGTCAGATACCCAAAGTTTGAACCAACACTGGCTACTGCGTCTTGTTAAACTGAACTATCTTCTTGCCTCAAATGGATCACCACTCTGCTGGCTATGGTGGTGATAGACCCCCCCGACTTTGCTCATATTTTTATCATTGTGGTGTGTGTGTGTGTGTGTGTGTGTGTGTGTGTGTGTGTGTGTGTGTGTGTGTTGAGTGTAGTACCTTCAGAGGCCAAAATAGAACATCAGATCCCCTGGAACAAGGTTACAGGAAATTGTGAGCTGCCCGACATGGGTGCTGGGAACCGAACCCAGTTCCTCTGCAGAATCACTATTACCTTCTCATCACACAGCCATCTTTCCAGGGCCCCCTATTTCCTTTCCTGTGCTTCCTGTCCATCATGACAGGAGTTGTTTTGTCTCACCATGTCCTTGCCACCATGAGGGATGGAACCCTTTGAAACCATGAGCCAATGTAAATCCTCCCTCTTCTTTAGTTGTTCCGAGGCACACTGGTCACCGCTCCACAAATCATTACAGTATACTTCATATAGAAGAAGGGCCAGTCTCTCAGAAAAGTAATTCTCTCAAAGCAGTGCCTTGGGACTCTCTCCACAATGGCATTTTATGAACGAGTAATAAATCTTCTAGTGTGGAGACAGAGGAGCAAGCAGTTCAGGCTCCAAAGGTGGCGAAACTATGGGAAGGTAATTAAGTCTTTTGGCTCTCTCATACCCATGTCTGGCTGGGTATCATTAGAGGACAATTTATAGCCCTGGGTTTAGAAAGAAATTTGGGGAGTTTACAAGGACCCTTTGTCTATGTGATCAACCAGACACACCAGAAAGAAAATCCACTTGCATTTTAACTTCTTTAGATTAGTGAGACATATTTGGGTTTCCTTCAGTATCATAGCTTCCCATGGGTGCCTTGGACACGTGGCCCATGCTTGGTGGCAAAGTGTGAGACCACACTATTCCAAAGTAACTGAGTACATGGAGCTACGTGGTATTCAGCTCTCCGTAGCTGTAAGGAAAATAAGCTGTAAGCTTATGAAGAGGAAATGTTTATTTTGGCCACAGTTGTAGTGAATTCCATGTTGATGTGGAGATGTCCAACAATTGATCCTGTTGTTTTTGAACCTACGGTGAAGCATCATATCATGGTGGGAATGCATGGTGGAGCAAGCTGTTCACTTCATATGGGCCAGAGAGAGAAAGACACAAGAAGAGGCAGGGCCAGGGTCTCATTAGTATTCCTTCCTTCCTTCCTTCCTTCCTTCCTTCCTTCCTTCCTTCCTCCCTCCCTCCCTCCGTCCCTCCCTTCCTTTCTTCTTCCCTTCCTTCCTCTTTAGACATAGTCATGCTATATAGACCAGGATAGTCTGAAACTCACCATGTAGCCCAAGCTGGCCTCAAACTTGAGATCCTCTTATTCCAGTCTCCTGAGCACGTGAATTCCATACATACAACACACTGGGCTTCAAAATCTTCAATGATCTGAGACCTCCCACCAATCACCCTTCCTTTTAAAAATTCCCACTATGTCCTGATAGCACTAAGTTGAAGACTAGGGCTGTGAATACCACCAGCCTTTGGGGGAAAGTAAGATGCTGTCTCTATAGCAGCAGCCTTTGACAACCATATCCTCTCTGGAAAGCTGTTTGCTTTTTGTATGGAATGGGGCCATTGATAGCAAGATACTTATCAACTAAGATACTTGGCACTCAGACTGTGGCCTCAATATGCCATCTGAGTGACATGTCCCTTCCCTGTGAACCTGGTTTGCATGGCTGCACCTGGTGGTAGTGAGAAGCAGGCACATGGGAAACAGATCTTTCTTTTTAAAATTGTCTTTCTCTCTCTCTCCCCTCCTCTCTGTCTGTCTGTCTCTGGGGGTGGGGTGAGGTGGGAAGGGCAGCGGCTCTGCAGGATGGCCTCTCATGATGCAGCCCATGATCCAGAGATGATTTCATTTCCTTGCCATTGTTAAAAGAGGACTAGAGAGATGGCTCATAGGTTAAGAGCAGAGGACCCAGATTCAACTCCCAGCATTGACAGGACTGCTCACAATCATCTGTAACTTCTAGGGGATCTGATGCCCTTTTCTGGCTTCTGAGGATACTACATACACATGCTACAGGGAAAACACATACACATGAAAATAAAGGGAAATTTTCTTTTTCCTTTCTTTCTTTTTCTTTTCTTTCTTTCTTTTTTAAAATTTTTTATTTATTTATTTAATTTATTTATTTATTTTTGAGACAGGGTTTCTCTGTGTAGCCATGGCTGTCCTGAAACTCATTCTGTAGACCAGGGTGGCCTCAAAGACATCTGCCTGCCTCTGGCTCCCAAGTTCTAGGATCAAAGGTGTGCTCCAGCTGGCTCGAAATTTTCTTTTTTAATTAAAAAAAGGAAAAAATAAACTTCTAACCCAAACAAACTACATGCTGGGAAAATGGCTCAGTTAATAACGTGCTTGTTTTGTAAACATGAAGACCAGAGTTCAAATACCCAGAACCCACATAAAGCTGGGTGTGGTAGCACACAGCTGTATTCCCAGAGCCTCTACTGTGAGATGGGAGGTGGAGACAGGGGAGTTCCTGGAAGCTCATGGACCAGCTAGCCTGGCATAGTTAGTGGCAAACAACAAGGAGATCCTGTCTTGAACAGGGTGGAGGCCAGGCATGGTGACACAGACCTTTAATCCCAGCATTTGAGAAGCAATGGCAGTCAGATCTCTGTGAGTTCAGGCCAGTTGAGTATATTTATATAGTGAGCTCCAGGACATCCAGGGCTACATAGTGAAACTTCATCTCAAAAAGAAGGCTAGAATATTCCACCTATAAGGAGGACTTAGAACACAGAGCAGAATGGTGGGAGCCAGGGGCTGGGGAGGGAAAAGAGAAGTTAGTATTTAGTAGGGGCAGAGTTTCAGTTTGGGAGGATGGGAATGTTCAGGAGATAGATGATGGGGACGGGTTCACAAAAGTGTGAAAGTACTTAATGTGATTAAGCAATGCACTCAAAAATGGAGCCAATATCAACAGTTGGTGCTGGGGCTGTAGCTGGGAAGTAGAGCACCTGCCTAGAATCCCCCGGTGAGGGGCTGGGATGTGGTTCAGCAGTACAGTGCTTACCCAGTATACACAAGGCCCTCAGCTCCATCTCCAGGAACCTCCTTCCTTCCAAACAGTAGCTGTTATTAAGTTTATTGCACCATAATACAGACAAATCTAACTAGAAAGCAGTTGAGAAGTGATTGGATAGGACGCTAAATGTCTGCCTTATTATGTACCTGGGCCTACCCAGATCTAGCTATCTCCAGAAACTGGTACTGTGGTAACTTCCCTCGATCTGACAGAGGACTCACTTTGTCTCACTGAATCACCAGGCAAAACAGCCCCAGGCACCTGTCATATAAGATTCAATTTTCAGTCAAAAGTCCTAGTGAGACATAGGGCTGAAGTCACATAAGTAAGCCAAGGGACTCAGTGTCTTTGTGTCCTACTACGTTAGGTAACAGGAGACCTGCAGATCTGAGTCTGTATGTCTGGAGATCATAGCAGGGGACACCAGGTCTGGGTAGAGGGCTCTGGATCAGATGTGGCCAGAGGAACAGACAGGCATCAGGACTTTAGGTCCATGGGACTGTGTGTGTGTGTGTGTGTGTGTGTGTGTGTGTGTGTGTGTGTGTGTGTGTGTGTACATTAATGTCGAGGTCAGAGGACATTTTGGGAGTGGTTTTTATCACCGTGAGTTCCAGGAATCAAACTCAGATCATCAGGTAACCCGCTGAGCCATCTCCTCGGCCATGTTTGTTTTGAGACAGTGTTTCTCAGTGGCCTAGAACTCATCAAGTAGACAAAGCTGTCTGGCCAGTGAGCCCCAGGGACCTGCCTATCTCCACCTCCCCTGCGTTGGAATCATAGGAACATGCCATTATGATCAACTCTTTTTACATGAGTGCTGGGGTTGAACTTAGGTCCTTGTGTTTGCAAAGCACACATGCTGTTGATTCATCTTCCTTGCCTTACATACATGTTTTAATCCAGTTGAGCAGAATCAGGAGGAGGAGTGGACAATTGTCATTCTCTGAAGCTTTTTCATTACTGTGGCCACACTTGACTAGAAGTATTCCAGGCACAGACATTTTGAATCCTTCAAGACCAATTTGGTACTATGTCCATTTTAGGAAGGCCCAGAGTGGTTGGGATTGGCTCAGGGTCACACAGCAGGTGGAAGGCAGGCTTGGGAGGTGGTGGCAGGAGCTAGGAAGCCCCTGGTTGTCTAGGCTTGTGGGATAGCCCCTGGAGGCATAGCACTCTGGGCTGAAAGGTGGGTGAGTGGAGAGAGGAATAAGAGAACCCCCTTCCCGCTTAGTATCTCTGTTCCCCTCAGGTTGCAGGTGCAGCTGGATGGGGTCTGATTGTTATCTGCTCTGGCAACAAGCCAAAGCTGTGACTACAGGTGCCATCACCATGGAAACTCCAAGTCAGGGCTGCACTTAGCAGAGCCAAGTGTGCCAGAGGCTCTGAGGGCCTCCCGTCTGCCGATGGGAAGGGCAGCTCCTGGCACGGCAGCATCTCCTTGGGACTCATTAGTAGAGTGGAATGGCAGGAACAGGGGAGGGGTGGGGCGGATGATAGATGGGGAGGAGGGAAATAAATAACAACATGGCTTTGGAAATGGCTTTTGGGAAGCCAACCTCAGATCATAAGGGCTGAGAGGTCTTTCCTGCCAACTAACTTAGTGTACTGTGTACTCAAGCTAAGAGGCCAAATTGCCCAGGAGAACACAACACAGAGCCAGCCCCGAGACATAGTTTTCTCTCTGTGTGAGGGTTACATATGTGTGCATGTGTGTGTGTGTGTGTGTGTGTGTGTGTGTGTGTGTAGGCGAGGTGTTCCACAAGTGCCAGTCATCTTAATTTTTTTTTTTGGTGGGAAGAGTCTCTCACTGGCCTGGAACTTGCCCAGGAGGCTAGGCTGGCTAGCCAGTGTGCCCCAGGGATCCACTTGTCTCCACCTCCCCAGTGCTGAGGTTACAAGAGCACACACAGTGGAGAGAAGGGCTTCGAGAAAGAGTGAGGTCCAAAGTGTTAGGGAAAGGATGCTCCAAAAGGAGATAAAAGAGAGAAAAGGCAAAGTTATGCTTTTCTGAGTGATCAGAGAAGCAGGCAGACTTATGAAGCTGCAGACTGTGTTCTGTAAGGAACTCTGCTAGATGGTGGGAATTCCACAAAGGAAAAGTACATTATGTCTCATTGGAAGGCTAATTATTCCTTCTATCTCTACAGTTTAGCCTAAGATGAAACTGCCTTCCCGAGGGGTGGTCCCTTGGCCAGGTGATTGACTGAATCATCTGGATTAACTTTAAAAATTTATCTTTATTTTATTTTATATGTATATGTGTCTTGTCTTCATGTAGTCTGGGCACCATGTGAATACCTAGTGCCCAAGGAGGCCAGAAGAGGTCACCAGATCCCCTGGAGCTAGAGATACAGAAGGTTGTGCAGTACCATGTGGGTGCCGGGAACCAAACCTGATTCCTGTGCAATCTCCAGCCCCGCATCTGGACAGTCCTCGTGGAGGAAACAGTGGTATGTCTCCATCCAGGAGTGGAGCCCATTCTTTTGGCTAAGAGGCATCAGCTTTCTCTTGGCGGGTTCAATGCTACTGTGACACTGTAAGGTCCCCAGAGTGATGAGATTCACAAGACAGAAAGAATCGCATGCTCCAGGGCTTGTGGAGGGCACAGTGAGTTAGTGTTTTAACAGGCCGATTCTCACTTTTAGTAGATCTGAAAAAAAAAAAAATCCAAAGAGGTTTGGGGAATCTGCTCCTCAGTAAAATGAATATATACAACAATATGGAACTAAATACACTAAAAAGTTGAGATGTGGGCAGGAGACACAGTTCAGCTGGCAGAGTGCTCACCTAACATGCACTGAGACAAAACCCGGCATCAGGATGAACACCTGTAATCCCAGCATTTAAAAAGGAGGCAGGAGATGGTTACCCTTGGCTACATAGTGAATTTGAGGCTATCCTGGAATACATAAGACCTAGTACCTAGTTTCAAACAACAATAGTAAAAAAACTGGTTAAAACTATAAAAAAAATTTTTTTACCATCATTTTTGAAAAACCTATGAGACAGTTATATATTTATTCTTTAACATTCAAGTTCCAGAATATTATTCAGGTTAAACTGAAACTTGCCAGGCCATGAGAAACTTGATCTGAGTCAGGCATATGTATATATATGTTCATTAAAAAGTTAAACACAAGCCTAGTGGTGGCACACACCTTTAATCCCAGCACTTGGGAGGCAGAGGCAGGTGGATCTCGGTGAGTTCAAGGCCAGCCTGGTCTACAGAGTCAAATTTAAAGCCGGCTTTATTAAATATTAAATCTGGGCCAGGTAAATGGACTCTGGCCAGGTCTAGTCCCCGGAATTCCCAGACACGTTTTGCTGGGACTTATAAGGACAAACCCATACTGCCACTGTATTTTTACATGAGGCTTTGTTATTTTCCAGGAACTCCCAGCATTCTAGAGGTTATCTGGTCCTTGGGTGGGTGGGGCTTACAGGTTAACTTCCCTTCTTACAGGTACAAATAAATATCTCTTTAGTGTAGATCAGAATCCGGAAGTGATTTCCTCTTAGGAAAACTCACTGATGGATTCAAGTCAGAAAGAGAAAGACTTGGGGTACAGAAATTGCCTCTCTGGGTCTGGGGACATGGCTCAGTTAATAAAATGCCTGCCCTGCAAGCTTGAGAACTTGAGTTCAACTCCCAGCACCCATGTAAGAAAAGCTAGTATGGATTGGGCAGGCAAAATGGCCCCAAAGCTCACTGCTAATGCTGAATGCTGTCCTTTGACCTCCATACCTGTGCGCTGCCCCCCACCCCTCCAAATATATCCAAAAAGAAAAGCAGGTTAAGTGTGGAAGTGTGTGCTAATGTGTGTTTATAATTCCAGTTCAGGGGAGGCAGAGAGAGATGGATCCTTGGGACTTGCTGGCCAGCCAGCCTTGCCTACTTGGTGAACTCCAGGACAGAGGTGGATGGTGGAGGGTGGTTTCTGAGGAACAACAGCCAAGGTTGACTGCTGGCCTGCACACACACACACACACACACACACACACACACACACACACACACACACGAATGCACACATGAGAGTCAGTTCAGTAAAGTTGGGCCAGAAAGCTAGGCTTGCACAAGGCATGGGATGAGCCACCAGTGGAAGCCAGGGTGGGTTCACAGAGCAGAGCAGAGCCAACAGGGGAGGAAGCAGGAACTCCAAGGTGGTGCCTGAGCTCTGCTTGTCTCTTGTGCTTGCCCTAAAGCAAGTGCACATGCTCCCTACTGCTTGTCAGTCACCTTCAGGGCCTCTTGGTCTCTGCAGCATCTTGTTTACCACAAGCCTCTGTGATAAGAGAGTAGAAACGGAGAAAGCTGCATCAAGGTTAACACGCAAAGCAAGCCAGTTTTCAGAGAAAGATGGGAAGCCCCATCCTTACCTCAGCATCATCTAGGGAACAGAGCATGTTCAAAAGAAAGCCCTCGAAATACACGGGGTAAGGGTGTGGTGTGGTGGGGTGTGGCAGGGTGCAGGGGGGGAGTAGGGGGTTAGGAAAGCCCACAGATAGGTGGCCCAGTGCTTTCTGGGAGCTTTCCTCAGCTCACTAGGCACTTCCAATTGTTGGTGTGTTTTCAATTTCTTAACAAGTTGTCTCTATTTCTATTCCACACCTAACTTTCTCTCTCCTGGAGGCCACTGGGGTTTTCACCTCATCTGTATTCTTTCTCTCTTAAACCCCAACTGTCCTTCAGCTTTCTTCTGAATGTGTTTCTAAAGTCTTTTATTAATGACACTAAGAACCCACAAAGGGAACCTTAGTTTCTCTGGGAACATCACCCTCCTCATTAACCCCCATAATCCCCCCAGAATGTGACTATATTTGGAGATAGAGTCTTTAAGATCAAAATGAAGTCATTAGTTGTTTACTGGACTTGAGGTCATAGCCTGTGCCCCTAACAACCCAGGTTCAGCCACCTGTCCTCCACCAGCCAATTAAAGCAGCCCAATTAAAAGTGAAAAGCATAAAAAGGAGAGTTATTCGATATGTCCACACTGGGGTAAGCGGCACAGATCTGTGGCACCCCACCCCTCTGCCAGAGGGTCCTGAAGTAAGGCTGAGGCTTAAGCAGAAGGCCTCTGTTTGGCAGATCTCTGAGGTCAAGGTGTGGTCCTGCCTGCCCCTTGCCTCTTCTGTAAGGTAGTTTAACAAGTTGTAAAGGTCTTTCTTTCCCCTCTCTGGCTGGCCCAGGCTTCAGGGTCTTCTCAGCATGAGATTCCTGGGGAGAATTTTAGTTTCTTGGGGTTCCATTGTTTCCATAGTCTGATAGTCATTTTGAGGGATTCAAGTATCTCTTTAAATTGTATTCTCCTTTGCCAGGTGAGTTACACTAGGATGTGCCCTTATCAACAGGATCTGTGCCCTTATAAGAAGGGAAAGGGCCCATGCCTATAAAGAGGGATGACCAGGTATGTGGATTTGCTTTCTGTTGCTGTGATAAACACCATCATCAAAAGCAACTGGGGAAAGGAGGGTTGATTTGGTTTACATGTCCTGATCACCGTCCATCACTGAGGGCCACCAAGGCAAGAACTCAGTGCAGGATCCCGGAAGCGAGAACTGAAGCAGAGGCCATGGAGGAACACTGTTTACTGGCTTGCTCTCTTGGCTCATGTCCTTCCTGAAGCAACTGCCCAGGGGTGGCATCACTCACAGTGGACTGGGCCCTCCCACATCAATCATCCACCAGGAATATGCCCTACAGACTTGCCTACAGGCCAACCTGACGAGGCTTTTTTTTCAGTTGAGGTTACCTCTTCCCAGATGAACTGAGCTGTGTCAAGGTGACGACAAACTAACCAGCCCATCAGGCAGAGCCCCAGTGGAGAAGGCAGGCAGTCACTGAGTGGTGAAGGACACCAGCTGCGGGAAGGCACTGACCTTCCTGACACCTTGGTCTCACCCAGACTTCTAGTCTCTAGACTGAGAGGCAATGCATTGCCATTGTTGAGTCCCCATCATCTATGGCCCATCTTTTAGTGTAGCCTCTGAAGACCTTCATGAAGCCCAGGCAGAGGGGCAATGAGTTCAGCAGAGAGGAGGGGCTGGGACGTAACTTACAGAGTGCCTGCCTAGCACACACAAAGCACAGGGTTTGGTCCCTAGCATTACACAAACCAGATGTGGTGTGCATTTCTATCATTCCAGCATTAGGGAGGTGGACATAGGAGGATCAGTAGTTCAAGTTCATCCTCATCTACACAGAGAGTTTCATTGGAGAGAAAGTTGGGGGTGGGGGAGAATCAGACAATGACAGTAAACAGCAGAGAAGAGAGATTTGTTTGATATGGTCACATTGAGAAGAATAAATGATGACCACCCCGCTCCTCCCGCTGCGCCACCCCAAGTCCATCTTCAGGATCATGACATAAGGTTTAGGTTTACATAGAGGACAAGAGGTATGGGACCAGCAAGATGGCTCAGTGAGCAAAGGTGTTTGCTGATAGCCTAATGACTTGACAGGGTAGAAAAGGAGAAACAAGCATACTTTTGTATACACACACACACACACACACACACACACACACACACACACACACGTATGTATAGCCAAGCTGTCCTGGTTGAGGTGTGGTCCAGCCCATCACTGAGTCATCAGTGTCTCCTGCAATGTGGTTAAAACTGTGTGAAATTTCTTCCTGAGAGACAAGCTCCCTCTCTGGCTGGCTCTGGGCTCCATCCTTTCCCTTTCTCCAGCATGGAACTCCTGGGAGAATTCCAATCCTTGTGGGAACCATTGATTCAATAAGTCTGATGGCCAAAGGAAGGGCACGCGTGTCTCTCTTTAGGACATGTAGACTCTTGCCAGACTCGTACATGACTGGTATCTGAAGCTGAGCCTATCTTTCTGTAGCTGTGCCCAGATGCCATCTATATTCTTGGTCACTATTTGGCAGGCGCTTTCGCCATCCTATTGATGGATTGCAGGCAGCAAGGATGAGTGAACAGCTTTGCTAAGGGCAAGAGAGCAAAGCCAAGGTCCCTGGAGAGTCTTGTCTTTGAAGTGGCTGGTGGCTTGGATTAGCACCTGAGAGTCAATGTCTGCCTGGCTGTATCTCATTTCTGTGAATGCTTTACACAGCAGATTCAATGTCACCATGATATGAATAGGGACCAGCTACAGACAGGCCTGGCTCTCTCCTGAGAGACCTCTAGCTGTGTGCAAAACGACCATTTTTTCCAGGCTGAGGAGATGACTGAGGTGGTAAAGAGCCAGCAAAGCAGTGCAGGAACCTGAGTTTGGATCTCTAGCACTCATGTAAAAGACAGGCATAGCTGCATGTACCTTAGTACTGGGGTGTGGAGACAGGAGAATGCCTGGGGCTTACTGGCCAGCCCGCCTAGTGGAATCTGTAGCCTTCAGGTTCAGGGAGAGACTCTGCCTCAAAAAATGAGGTGAAGAGCAACAGAGGAAGTACCTGATGCTTAATCTCTGGCCTCCATGTGCATGGGCACACGTGTGTAAACACACAAGTGATCTTTTTCCTACATTGTTTCATATCAGTAAAGATTCTGAGTGCATTAAAGCCTTACCTAAGGAGGTAGGTTTTTTTGTTTGTTTGTTTGCTTGGTTACTTGTTCAGGCTAAGATTGGAACCCGAGTCTCTCCACACATAAGGCAAATCCTTTACTGCTACTGAATTGTACCACATTTTCTATGCCACCCCTGCTTCTCTCTATGAGATGATATCTTGCAATGTAGCTCAGAATAATCTGGTCTTTGCCATGTTACTATTTCCGAGTGTGTGTGTGTGTGTGTGTGTGTGTGTGTGTGTGTGTGTGCCGGAGACGAACATTGGGTATTTTCCTCTATTGCCCCCCCCACTTCATTTTTTCAGGCAGTGTTTCTCACTGGACCTGGAGCTCACAGCTTTGGCTGATCTGCTGGCCAGTGAGCACCAGGAAGCAGCCTGTCTCCAGCTCTCCAGAGCTGAAACTGCCAGCCCATGTTACAGTGCTTGCAGAGGGTTGAACTCAGGTCCCCATGCTTGTTGGACAGGCACTTTACCATCTCCCGGCCTGCAACACTCCTCTCCCTTTTAAGATAACAGCCGACACTTGACTCAGGCACAAGCTCATAGGCATGCTTCCCCCATTCTAAAGCTGCACCAACGAAATAGAGGCTGCTGTGTTGCGGCAAATTTGCCCAAGCCCACTGTTAGCTGTGTCTTCTGTTCATGTGTTTCAGAATTGTTAGGTCCAGAGCCTGGGCCCTGGCAGCCCTAAGATTCTCAGCTCAGCCACCGGTCCTAAATAAACCAACAGACAAGAGACATTGGAAAAAAGATAAAGGAGAGTCATACAATGTATCCTCATTGGGAAGGTGAACAAGTAACTCCCTCCCCAAATCCATCTTCACCATCCGGATATAAGGTTTATGTTTAAATTAAGGGCAAGAGCGATGTGTTGTTAAGCAGTCCTGGTCAAGATGTGGTCCTGCATATCACTGACCTATCATGTCTTAGCTCCAGCCCCTCTCACAAGGTGCTTGAGAAGTTGTCAGGGCCGTGTGACATCTCTTAGGCAACGAGTTCGCCCTAGGGCTGAGACCAGGGCCTGAACCTTCCCCTACTCCAGCATGAGACATCTTCCTAGCTCCACAAGAGAAGCTTAATGGAAAGACATGCCAGCACTCACTTGGTGTTCAGGTGACTACAGAAGCTGGGTTAGAAACAACCAGGAAGTAGGGATGACTGTGACCTCAAGGGAAAGGGTTGATCACTGTGTCTGCTTGAGGGAACCTGTAGGTCTTGAGCTTTCTCTGAGACACAGAATCAGGGTGGATGAGCTGTATCCAGGGCAGATGAGCTGTATCCTGTGTCTCCACAGAGACACGAGAGGAAGGGACGCAGCTCCATCAGCCACTGCCATGGGAAAGGGGGCTGGGAAGGGAGATGTGCTGCTAATTGCTAAAACTTGTTGGGTCTCAGAGTGGGTCAGCTGCCACCCTCCACTTGGGCAGAAGCTCAGGCTTTGGCTTCCTCCAGCCTCCGGAAGGGTCCCTGTGTGGGGGCGGCAGCTTTCTGCCTGGCATCCCTGCCCACAATGCTCCTTCTCACCGTAACCCCGGGAGTCCTTGAGAAGTCACACAGCTCTGTGTGCTCCTGCGTGACACCCTCCCACGCTCTCTGCCTCTCAGATCTAGTCCACCAGACTAGATCTTCCAGGGGCATGTCAGTGCCTTCCCACCCCTCCCTACATCCTCTGCTCCAGCTGTAAAGGCTGGATGGCTTGGGATCACATCCTTTTTGTTGGGGGTCACATCCTTTTTGTTTTTGTCTTTTATCCATGTTGGGGAATCCCATTTTCTCTTGCCCAGCACTATAACTATAGGACTTCCCAGGCCATGCTGGTATTTACAAAAAATATTTAGTTAAAAAAAATAAGCTGTGCTTATTTATTCCCTTTGTGGTGTGTGTGTGTGTGTGTGTGTGTGTGTGTGTGTGTGTGTGTGTGTGTGTTATGCCATAGTACATGAGAAGGTCCCAGGACAACTAGAGGAAGTAGGTTCTCTTCTACTCTGTGGGGCCCAGGGATCAAACTCAGGTCATCAGGCTTGGTGGCAAGTGTCTTTACCACTGAGAAATTAAAATTTAAATTATGTGTATTTATACATACATAATTCATGAGTGTTAGGGTGTGTGTGTGAGTGAGTGGGTACATGTGGCTGCTCGGAGACCAGAGGAGGTCATCAAGGCATCTTTTTTTTTTTTTTTTTTTTAATCATTTTCCATTTTATTCCCTTGAGTCAAAGGCTACTTCTGAACTTGGATCTTTAGGGTTTTTGTTGTTGTTGTTGTTTTTGTTCTTGTTTCTGTTCCCCACATTGCTAGGATTACAGGGTACCCATTTTTGCCTTTTTTTCTTTCTTCCTTTCTCTCTTTATTTCCTTTTTCCTTTTTTTCTTTTTCTTTCTTTCTTTCTTTCTTTTTCTTCTTTTTTTTTGAGACACTCTCTCAATATGTAGACCAGGCTGGCCTGGAACTTGCTATGCAGACTAGGCTGGTCTGAAGCTTAAACTAGAAGATCTCCTTGCCTCTGCCTCCTGAAAGCAAGTCTATCTTTTTTACATGGACGCTGGGTCTTCATGTTTGCACTCTTACCACTGAGCAATATCCCAGCCTCTTGGCCCAGGTCTTTTTAATGAGTAAAATGGGACAGTCCCGGTTAACTGGACAACTGGGCACCCCAGCTCCATCTTCCTGCCTCTGTTGCCTACTGTCTTCTCCTGGACCGCCTCTCTCGTTAATATGTGCTTCCAACTACTTGCACAGACTCCATATCATATCATAACTGCTCCCTGGTCTGAGGGAAGAGCTCCAGGAGTCCAGTCAGAGAGAGAGAGAGAGAGGAGGGATTCTATGAGCAAGTGCATCAGGATCATGATGGGGAAACCTGAAGAGATGACCAAACCAAACTAGTGGAAACTCATGAAAGCTGGATCAATGGCTGTGGAGCCTGCATGGGATTGGACTAGGCCCTCTGCATGGTGAGACAATTGTGTAGCTTGATTTGCTTGGGGCGGGGGCCCTGGCAGTGAGATCAGAATCCATCCCTGGTGCATGAGGGGGCTTTTTTGGAGCCCACTAGCTGTGATGGGATGCCTCATGCAGCCTTGAGGCAGGGGGAAGGGCTTGGACTTGCCTCTACTGAATGTGCCTCCCCATGGGAGGCCTTGCCTTCTTGTGGGGGGTTTAGGGGGGTTAGGAGGGGAGGCTGGGGGGGTGAGAGGAGGGAAGAGGGGAATCTTTGATGTGTAAAATGAATGAAAGAATTTTCTTAATAAAAAAAGAAAGGAAATCCAGCCTGAGGGACCCACGCACGGATGTCACGTATCTAGTGAGTTTTATCTGCTGCTTAGTTCACTGCATCAAACTGGTGATGTAGTTGATCAGCTGGGTGTGGTGGCACCTTCATGACATCTTTGTGATCAGACCGGGCTATGGAGTGAGACCTTGTCCTTGAGAAACAAACAAAGAAACTGGGGTTGTAGCTTTGTTTAGTAGACTGCTCACCACATAAGTGTGAGGACCTGAACTCGCTCTTTAGCATCCACATAAAAGCCAGATGCCTTTAACACCAGCTCTAGCAAGTTCAAGGGTTGTGTAGGAAGACTGTGTCTTTCTTTCTTTCTTTCTTTCTTTCTTTCTTTCTTTCTTTCTTTCTTTCTTTCTTTCTTTCTTTCTTTCTTTTTTGGTCTTTTAGAGACAGGGTTTTTTCCTGTAGCTTTGGTGCCTGTCCTGGATCTCACTTTATAGACCAGGCTGCCTTGAACTCACAGAGATCTGCCTGCCTCTGCCTCCTGAGTGCCGAGTGCCGGGATTAAAGGCCTGTGCCACCACTGCCCGGCTGAGACTGTCTTAACAAAACAAAACATACAAAACATTTACTGTTTGGTGAATGTGGTGGTACATGACTCTAATCTCTGCACCCAAGAGGCAGGCAGAGCTCTGTGAGTTGGAGGCCAGCCTGGTCTACATAGCAAGTTCCAAGTCAGGGGTCGGGAGGGCTATATCTGCCAAAACAGAAACAAAACAAAAACTCCAGCACTGAGCTGAGCTTCAGTGAGAGACACTGTCTCATATAAGGCTGGGCTGGTGAGATAGTTCAGCAGGTAAAGAGGTCTGCTGCCAAGGCTGGCAGCCTGGGTTCAATCCCCAGGACCCACATAGTGGACACTCAAAAGTTGTCCTCTGTCCACCACCATCACCCCCCCTATCACACACACCATAATAAATAAATAAATAAATGTAAGAGAACAACAGCAATGAAATTTGACCAATGAAATTCAAGTGGTCTGCCGAGATGCTTGTTTTCCTAAAGGTACCTCAAAAAAGATCTTAAAAAAAACATACTGTGCTCACTTGGGTCTAATGTTAACACACCTGTCTCATGCCTAAGTCTAAACAAGGTACCTTGTCAAACCACTTTCCCATTCCATTCCAGAAGAGAAATTCCTTAATGGAAATGAACAAGACTGGTTGCGTCTTAATATTTTTACTTCATTTAATTTTTTTTACTTAAATGTGAAGTTTTGCTTAATCTTTGGATCTTGTTGTCAGTGACATCCTTTGAGGTCCTTGACTTAGAAGGACCCAGGGCCATGTCTATAACTATTAAGACAGCGGTAGACAACTCTCTGTCTTAGATGCCTGCACCCATTCTTTGCATGGGGTAGTCTCCTTTTTCCAAGAGCTCCTTTCTCTCGTGCTTGCACTTACTTTTAGAGTCTGGGGCCTGGAGAGATGGTTTGGTGGTTAAGAGCATGTACCTCTCATAGAGGTCCTGGGTTCAATTTCCAGCATTCACATTGTTTGGCTCACAACCACCATTGACTCCAGCTGCAGGGTATCTGACAACCTATTTGGGTCTCCACAGGCACCTGTGCTCACATGCATATACATTGCTCTCATACATACAAGTATAAAATAAAAAAAATCTTGAAGTTCATACTCCTCCATCATCTTAATATATGCTCCAGAATCACCTCACTCTGGCTTGCTGTGAAAATTCTTTTCTGCAGTACAGTCGAGAATCTGGCTGTGCTGCTTAGCTCCGTGTCAACTTGACACAAACTAGAGTCACTGGGAAGAGGGAATCTTAGTGGAGATAAAATGCCCCATGAGATTAGCCTGTCGGCAAGTCTGTAGTGCATTTTCCTGACTAATAACTGATGTGGGTGGGCCCAGCTCACTGCGGGTGGTTGCCTGCTCCTTAGGCAGGTGGTCCGGGATGGTGTAAGAAAGCCAGCTAAGCAAGCTTTGTGGAGCAAGTCAGCAAGCAGCACCCATCCATGGCCTCTGGTAGTTCCTACCTCCACCTTTCTGTCTTGAGATCCTGTCCTGACTTCCCTCAGTGAAGGAGTGTGACCTGAGCATCAGAAAGCTGAAACAAACATCCCCTCCCCAAGCTGCTTTTGGTCATGGTGGTTTTTTGTTTTGTTTTGTTCGTTTGGCTGGTTTCTCCGTGTAGCTCTAGCTGTCCTAAAACTCACTCTGTAGACCAGGATGGCTTCTAACTCACAGTAATCCACCTGCCTCTGCTTCCCCCCGAATGCTGGGATTAAAGGCATGTACACTATCACTGCTCAGCTGGTTATGGTGTTTTATCACAGCAATAGAAATCCTAATTAAATTACTGGCTTTAGCCCAGTGGTGGTATCTCATGCCTTTAACCTCAACACTAGGCAGGCAGAGGTTGGTGGATCTGAGTTTGAGGTTAGCCTGGTCTACAGAGCGAATTCCTGGACAGCCAGGGCTACACAGAGAGACCTGGTCTTGAAATACCAAAAGTTCCCTAAAGGAGGGGGGACCTCCCAGGGTTGCTGGCTGCAGCGTAAAGCTGTATCTCCTGGTTAAAAGCTGTATCTCTTGGTTACTATTGTCTGCTCCTATGGTGGGAGAGCAAACATACTCTGTTAGACCTCTTTCATAAGGACACTAATCATGTTCATGTGGGGCCACCCTCATGACCTAATTACTTCCCAAAGCCAGGGTCTTTCTCTTCCCCTTTCTCCTCTCCTCCCCTCCCTCCTCCTCTCCTTTCTTGTCCTCTCTTCTACCTTCCTTTCTTTCTTTCCTACCTTCCTTTCCCTTCCCCCGCCTTCTCTCTCTCTCTCTCTCTCTCTCTCTCTCTCTCTCTCTCTCTCTCAGAGGCCAAAGTCAAATTTCTTCTCATGCATTCTATCTTATTTTTTGAGACAGTTTCTCACTTGGAGCTTGCCATTCCATTAGATTGGGGATCCCCGAGGATCCTCCTGTCTCTGTCTCCCCAGTTTTGGGGTTCCAAGTATGTATCACCACTCCTGGTTTTTACGGATGCTTGTGACTGAAACTCTGATGCCCATGCTTTCACAGCAAGCATCTTATCCACAGAGCCAGAGCCCCCCTGTCTTGCCTACAGCCCAGGCTGGCCTGAAACCCTGGATCTTCCTACCTCAGCCTGCCAGGTGCTTTTCTTCATGCCACCACTTTGGGGGTTCAGCGTCAGCATGTGACTCTGGGGGCAGACACAAACACACAGACCACAGCAGTGAGTTTATCAGGCACAAACTGCCCCAGGACCTCATTCATTTTGTGCAGTAATTAAATAGAAGCTGTTTGGAAATATGATTATAGATTAGCCCATCAAAGCAAATTAAATCTTTGAAGAATAATGGCCTAATTAGCTTCAGAATTCTGCTGTTTAAAAAAAATTCCAAATGCCCTGATCAAGAAAACACTAAGGCCCAGCTGGAAAAGGCACCAACGGGTTATCAATAGCAGGTGGCTATGGATTCTGCAGAGGCAAGGGACCTCGATATATCTGTCAGGAATAAGGTGGCTGGCCTGGCTCTCTCTCTCCCTCCCTCCCCCTCCTTTTGCTCCCTCCTTCCTTCTTCAGTCTCTCAAGTGTCAAGTGCTGAGGCTACAGGCATGTGCCACCATACCTGGTCCTTTTTTTTTTTTTTTTTTGAGACTGGCTTTCTTGTGCCCCGGATTGGTCTTGGGCTCTCTAGTAGCCAGAGATTACTTTAACATATGATCTTCCTTCCTTCCTTTCCTGTAGTTATAGGTATGCACCATGCACCCAGTCCTGGAGGTGGAACCCATGGCCTCATGCATGCTGGACAAGCACTCTACAAGGTAAGTTGCACACCCGGCCCCAAGTTCTTCTTTGTTTCAACATTTGTATATCGACTCTCCATTCTGGCATCTTGACCTACTGGCCTGGTCACCCCTCTCTCATGCTCCCTCCCAAACTGAGGACCAGCCACTAGTCCTTTCTTATCCTCAAAGTTGATGCTGTCTATTTGGCTTTTCATAATTTTCCTGTTGACCCGAGGGGTAAGGTGGTTGAGGGTCTAGAAGATTCCAGAACTCACTGACCTGTCAGGCTCATCTGTGGCTAAGTCCTGAGTTGGTTGTGAACTCTAGCCCCTACCTGCTCAATTACTGGAGGCTGAGACTCACCCAGCAGCAGGTGAAACAGTATCCTTGGTAGTGGTTAGATCACTGGCCTGCATCTTTAAATCAAAATCATAAGCCTAAAGAGATCAATCAGTCTATGCCTCTCTGTTGTGCTCCCTGGGACAGTGTGAAGTGGTTGTCTGTTTGATGGCTACCAGAAGCCCCCAAACAGTTGTGGTCCTAATGAGTACCTGGCTCCTCCATGCTCTTTGTCGTGTATACTGCTTGAATTGAATCACTTGATGCAAACTTGATGCAAAACTCTTAAAAGGTTATAAAATGTCAGTTCTTTCCTTGTTTTCGAGGTTTGGTCCAGGACTCCTCAGGAGGAGTGCCAGGCTGAGGAGAATGTTCTGCAGGTTTCTGTCTGAAGAGGCTCCTCCACATGCCCTTCCCAATGTTTGTATGTGCCTTTCTCTCTCTCTTTGTCTCCCTCCCGGACTCTCTCTTTCTTACCCTTGATAAAGCTCCTTTCCCAGCTTTAAAAGGAAGCCACTCCCCTCCACCCATCATCCCTCTCAAGTAAACCATGCCTTCCCTCTAGGACAGTTGTTCTCAACCTGTGGGTCTCAACTCCCAAAGGCCGAATATCAGATATTTACATTATAATTTATAATGGTAGCAAAATTACAGTTATGATATAGCAATGAAATAATGTTATGGTTAGGGGTCACCACAACATGAGGAACTGTATTAAAGGGTCATAGCATTAGGAAGGTTGAGAACCACATTGCTCTAGAGCCATATCAACTCCCCGACTTCAGACTATGCAAACTGGCTTGGTTAACTGAACCTCTTGGTCCAAGAATGAACACATGATTGACAGAGGCATTAAGCCCCTGGCCACCATGAGGTGTAAATCTGGAAGCAACGGCTGATTGCCGTATGTCCCTGAGGTCTTCACCTTGGGATTCATGGAACTGCTTGCAGGCTCTGGACTCCATGCAGACACAGAAGGTGTGAAACATGGGGAACTTCTGTAAAACCCACCTCGGCCTCAGCCTACACATGGCAGACCATAAGTGGGCATTTTCTAGAAGTCTCCTAGATAGCCCTGGTATCTCAAGGACTTATCTCTGGGGAGACTCAGACACAAGGTCAGCCCCTTGTCATGAGGTCTCAAGACAAACTAAAATGTGATTCCACCAGAGTTGCCCTTGGGGTTACTTGTAGAGCATAGGTGAGGAGTTAATGCCAGGAGTGTGGGTGACCCCAAAGCAGCCACACTGGGAAGTCTTCAACCAGTATGCATGATGACTCCTCCACAGCTTCAGAGATTCCCCTTCCGTCAACCTTCTCCAGCTTATTCTCTTGCCCTCCCTGAGCACAAAACCCTGGGGCAAATGGAGTAGAATTGCATGCAGATGGCTAGGGGCATCTGGAAGCTCAAGTGAGGTCCAGTGACCTTCCTGTCTCCACTTTCTCTGAGGGGAAGTTGAAAGTCACAGGCCAGATGGACTCTTACAAGTAGGGACTTGATGAGGAGGGTGGCTGTTTTGTTTGGAGGACCACAGTCTGTCACACATAGTCTGCTCTGATTCTGAGGGTGAATCTTGAGGACCCCCAACCAAGGAACCCTTTAATCCTCCCAACACCCTGAAATACATCTTTCCAAGAGGTAGCTGGAGCTGAGAAGACAATTTATTCATGTTCGTTATGGTTGAACTTTGCAGAATCTCAGGGGAAAACGGGCTGGCAGACTGGGCTGCAAATGAAAACCAAACACATTCTAAATTATGATTTGCACAAAAAAACCTGGGAAGCCGGGCTCTTTCATTGAGATGCTGAGGACCGGATGCTGTATCCATGGTAACACAGTTGCAGAAAAACAAGTGTTTTTCCCCCAACAGGCCAGTCCCTTATTAAGATAAGGAAGCTCCCATCCCAGGACAGGCAAATAGTGGACTCCTGACTCCAGCCACCTCCTTATCAGCCTTAGTCATATCTGGTGATTTGTGGGGCCTAGGAGGAGAGGAGAAACAATGTAATTTGAGAAACTCTCTGGAGATCTTGGTGTCACAATGCTGTAATTCCTAAAATGCTTGTAAACCAATTCCCACTTCTCCTGTTTCGTTAATCTTTTTGATAAATGGGCTGTATAATTACCCCCTCCTCTCAAGGTGTCCAGCAACAAAAACTCTAAGCCTAGAAGATTAAAATAGTTGCTTCGTCATCAAATTAGCCAGAGGCAACAAAGAACATGATCAGGATGAATTCAGCTTTATGTTTAGTTTACTCTCTACTGATTTTCATCGATGTGATTTAGGCTAGTACCTCCAAGCTAGTTCTTAGTTAAAAAGGAGAAGCTAAAAGTTACACAAAGGGCTGGAGTCTTGCCTCAAATGTACAGGGCCCTGAGTTCTGTCCCCGGCACCACAATAACAAACAAAAACCAAAGACTGATCCACTCAGCTCTGAGAGTATGCAGTGCTCTTGCAGAGGACCTATCAAGTGTATTTGTCAGTTCTCACCAAGTATTTCCCTACTTAGCTGTAACCCACCTACCTTATATTCCTACTGTTGCATTTGGAAGTGCCTTGACAAGCCAGGTGTAGTGACGCACACCTTTAATGCCAGCACTCAGGAAGCAGAGGCAGGTGGATCTCTGAGTTTGAGGCCAGCTTGGTATACAGAGTGAGTTCCAGGACAGCCAGAGGTACATAGTGAGACCCTGTCTTGAAAAAACAAAACAAAACAAAAACAAAAGCAACCCCCACTCCCCCGCCACAAAATAACAAAAAAAAAAGTGCCTTGACTTATGACTTCCTTTGTTCTATTAATATAAAAATGTTGCCACGTTGGACAATGGAATGTGAGGTAACCTAAGTCTGTATTCCTGTGTCATGGTCCAGAGTAAACTGTCTGTTAGCTCCTTTGAGGTGATAGGGTTTTTGTTGTTGTTGTTGTTGTTGTTGTTGTTGTTGACAAACTAGAAAGCAGAGTTTCCGAAGATGGATGGGAGCTGGGTCTTGCTTACTCCACCCAGTGCCTGGATCCCATTCTATCCTCCTTTGGTTCCTTGGAACATGGGTTTTATAAGAGTCTTTAGGATCAACACATAGAATCCAGAAGCTCTAACAAGCTGGGCTCAGCCACCTTTCTCAAGATGCTGATCACAAAGATAAACAGTAGTGAAAAGCCAAAAAAAGAGATTTATTCAATGTGGACACATTGGGAGGAGGGGCAGTAAGAAAGTCTAGTGTCTCCCTGCAAGTCCATCTTTGCAACCCTTGATAAGGTTTAGGGTTAAATTCAGGGTAAGAGGGGCCATAATTAGGCAGTTCTGCTCAATGTGTGGTCCTGGCTATTGTTGACCCATCTTGTCAGGTGATTTGACAAGTTGTCAGAACCATGTGAGATCTCTTCTAAGGAGACACATTCCTCCTCTGGTTGGTGCTAGGCTTTGGTCCTTGGTCTTCTCCCAGCATAATATTCCTGGGGAAATTCTGATCCCTTGAGGAGGCACACATTTCCTTTTTAGAGCATCTTATCTCTTTTCATTTGCACTTTCGATCGCCACTGAATACATTCAGATGAAGCACAAAGCGTAGTATACAGGACAAGCCGGGTTAATTACAAAATGACAGGAAGCCTCTCAAAGTGAGAGTGGGCAACCGACAGAGAGCACTGTGCTGACGTACACGGTGAAGTAGGCTTTATACCGTTTCTCCTCCCCTCTCCTCTCCTCTCCTCCCCTCTCCTCTCCTCTCCTCTCCTCCCCTCCCCTCCCCTCCCCTCCCCTCCCCTCCTCTCCTCCTCTCCTCTCCTTTCTTCTCCTCTCCTCCCCTCCCCTCCCCTCCCCTCTCTCCTCCCCTCCCCTCTCCTCTCCTCTCTTCTTCTCTTCTCTCCTCTTCTCTTCCCTCTTCCCCTTCCCTTTCCTCTTCCTCTTCACTTCCTTTCTCCCCCTTCCCCTTCCTTTTCTCTCCTTCCTCTTCTTCTTAAGGCAGGGTCTCTCATATTCAGACTTACTATAAAGCCAAGGATGACCTTGAATTCTTCACCCTTCTGCTTCTATGTCCCAAGCACTAGGATTACAGGTATACACCACCATGTCTGGTTTATGAACTACTGGGAATCAAACTCACGTCATCAGGCTCTGCATCAGCAAGCTTCCTTATCCTCTGAGCTGTCTTGCCAGCCCATGCCTTAGCCACTACCATGTCCACTGGACTACTGTGTTTCTAAGGCTGAAACTAAAAGAGACCTAGAAAAAGCAACTATTGGCTGTGGCATGTGGAAAAAAATAGCAGAAATGCAATGGATATGAGTTTAATTAAACATCTTCAAAGGTCAACCTCTGCTGCTGGCTGTCAATGCTAATGAGGGACCCAAGCCGCTAAGGGTGCTGAGGGTGCGATGGAAATAGCCTCCTGATCTGTTTCCTGGGGTTACTGCCACAAAGTATCTCCAACAGAGTGGTTTAAACAACAGAAATGTAATCTCTCACTAGAGACTGGAGTCAGCAGGGTCATGGAAGACCTCCAGGAGAGACGGGTAGGGTCCCAATCCTAACTTCTGTCAATTTGACACCATCTAGAATCACCACAGCATTGGAGTTGCAGGTGTCTATGTAGCCATGCTTGGCTTTTTAACACGTGTGCTAGGGATTTGAACTCTGGTCCTCATGATTGTGCAGGAAGCATTCTTACCCACTGAGCCATCTCCTTGGCCCTTTCTCCCCTCTTTTTCTTCTCTCCCACTTCATTTTGTTTCCTCTCTTTTTTTTCTCCTGATTTGTCTTTTTTGGGAGACAGAGTGTTACTATGTAGCTGAGGTTGTACTTACTATGTAACCTAGGCTAGCCTTTAACTATTGATTCTCCTCCCTCTGCTGTTGTTGGTTGTTTTATTTTACTCTTTTTTTCTTTGACTCTTTTGGGGGACCTGCCACCCAGCTTCCAAATAAATATACATGGAAGCTTATTATTACTTATAAATGCCTGGCCTTAGTTTGGCTTATTTCTAGCCAGCTTTTCATAACTTAAATTGTCCTGTCTACCTTTTGCCTCTGGACTTTTCCCTTTCTTACTTTCGCTCTTATTCCGTGGCTGTCCCTCGTGTCCTCCTCTTCTTGCTCCTTCTCCTGTTTATTTTCTCTGCCTGCCAGCCATGTGTATCCATTCTCCTGGCTCACTCTTGGCCATTCAGCTCTTTATTAGACCAATCAGGTATTGTATACAGGCACAGTAACACAGCTTCACAGAGTTAAAACAAATGCAACACATCTTTGCATCATTAAACTAATGTTCCACAGCATAAACAAATGTAACGTATCTTAAAATAATATTCTACAACATTTCCCCCTTTTTGTCTAAATAAAAATAAAAGGTTTTAGCTTTAAGATAGTAAAACTACATAAAACAAAAATAGTTATCGAGTAAGAATCACATTTACAAATTCAGTTCATTTGTATTTAGCAAATTCAGGAAAAATGTTCCATTATCTGTCTTATCTTAGTGATTCCAAAGTTTTATACCTAATTTACTTCTTATAACTAAGGAAAAATTAATTAACAATTTAGTCTTTAATTCCACCAAAGACCCCACAGAAAGATGTAGTATTACCTAACAACAGAGACATGTTGCTGCCTGGACAGTCACCCAAAGTTCCTTTGCAACATTGGGGCATTCATCTTCAGCCTACAGGTCTAGAATATTGGCAGACTTTTTAGTGAAGCAGGAAATTTGAAAGACTGTTATGCTTGTATTGGCAAAGTTCATCAGTCACTTTCCTCTGTGTCCTGCAGCATTCTGGTAGACTCTTCTGTGCAGCAGGAACCCTGAGGGACTGTACCACCTTGTTTTGGCAAAGTTCAGCAGTCACTTTCCAGTGGGTCCTTTGTGTTCAGTTTATATAGCATACTGTCCAGGCAGAAGAAGTTTTTTGCCCAAATGGTTAACCTCACCAGAATGATTTTGCCCAAATGGTTGACCTCGCCAGAACGGAAGCAAATGCTTGTGGAGTTTCTTTGATCCCTGTCATCCTTTTATGAAGTTAAATTGGTGTGCCAGGGGCAGGTATGTCTCACTGTCATGAAAAGCCCTAAGTTAACAAACATTAAAATGCCATATTCTAGAGGTCTTTGAAGTGTTTGAAGACCATTTATCTAAAATATATCTCTGTATGATCTTGAAAACATGCCTAACATATCTATAAATTTGATTGTTAGAGATGACTAACTACTAACACATGTTTCTTGATTATCCTAAGTATCTTATAATAATAGCTGTCAAAAACTAGAATTTTACCTTACATTAAAAAATGAACTCCATAGGTATAATGTCTTAAACAAGAGTAGAAATAGATATACAGTGTAACAAAAATAACTTTGAATTTGTATCAATATACTATATCCCCCTAAATTATAACAAACATCTATGACTCACCAAATAACCAAAAATCTCCCACACCCTCTCTTGGGAATATAGGTGTTGTATTTGCCAGACTGCTTCCTGTTGTCTGTATTCTACAACATTTTGCCTTCCTAGTGGTGGAATTACAGGTGTACACCACTGCACTTGGTCCAGCCATGTCTTTAAACATGATGTGTTTGAAGACCCTGAGTCTCCATCTTCCAAAAAAACACTGGAAAGGAGGTCCCAATGAGTAGTTGTCTAGATCTGGTTGGCCTTTGTAGGGAACTATCTTGCTTGTCTTAATTGATGTGGAAAGATCCAACCTGAATATGGGTAGTGCCATTTCCTGATTTGGGGCCCTAGAATGTATAAGAGTAAAATAAGCTCGCTGAGTGCTAAGCATGCATGCTTTAATTCTTTTCTCTCTGCTCTTGACTATGGATGGGCTAACCAGCTGCTTCATGCTCCTGCTGCCTTGACTTCCCACAGTGATGGCCTATAACCTGGCATTATGAGCTAAACATAAACACTTCCTCCCTTAAGTTGTCTTTTTGTCAGGGCCCAGTGAAATGCATCTGCGTATGGTCATGTGATGAGTGAGAGGGTGAGCTGAGATCTGAGCTCAGAACTCTAGCTACCTGATTCTACTCCCTTCCCAGTGACCAAAGCAACTCCTGGGAAGAAGCATTGATTTTGGCTCACGGTTTGAGGGTACAGTCCGTCATGGTGGGGAAGTTCACGTAGCCTAGGAGCTTGAAGCATCTACAGTGAGGGAGCAGGGACGGTGACCACAGTCTGCTGCTCAGCACTCAGGAGCTCTCCTCTCTGAGAATAGTCCCGCCTGCAATTGATATGAGTCTTCCCACTGGAATTAACATAATAGAAATGCAAAATATGCCCCCTCGGGTTTGCTCAAAGGCCCATCTGCCAGATGATTCTACATCCCATCCATTTAATAACTAACATTAGCCATTGCGTCACCTTGCCGAGGTTATGTCAGAGGTGGCGAGTGAGATGAGGGTGTCCCTCTGCCCAGTGGGAAAGGTGCCTTTCTGAGATGGAGAATGGACTGGGTGAGTGGTCACCTACAGCTTTAAGGCACTGGTGAAAAGGCAAGTCAATTTCTGACCTGCGAACAGGAGATGGGTGGTGGGGTATCATGTGGTCATTAATGTTACCACTTCATCATCCAGGGCCCAAACCCCAGGAGATTAGAGACAGGACTGGGCCAGCTTCGGGAGCTTGTGGCTGAGAATCTTAGTAACCATAGTGGACAACTCTCCCTCCTACCCACATTTGCTCAGCAGGAGACCTCCACCCTACTCCTGGACCCTTGGCAACTTGCCCCCCTCTCCTGCCAGGACAAAAGCAGCAAGGGATGACTATTTCAGGAAATGGCTCATCATCACGTGGTCGCTCCTCTCGCTGCTTCTGTTCAAATCAGCAGTTTGGCACGAGGCTTTGAATTGTTGGTTTTTTTTTGTGTGTGTGTGTGTGCTAAATTCATTTCCCAGAAATGTCAAGCATCACCAAGGCCACTGAGAGTGGGATACACTGTTCTCTGTCCTTTGTTCTGAGCCTCTTCTTTTCATACACAAATGTGTTATTTCATCTGCAGGCGTGCGGAACCAAGCTACCTTGAACAGAGGAGCTGAGTGTTGGGTCCTGCCTGCCCTCCCGACACAGCTGCCTCCTGTTTTACCAACCCTTTGGAAATGAAATTGCTTCCTATTTGACTCATAGAGAAGAGAGGCATCCATCAACATTCTCCAGGCTTGGTGGAATGGAGACCCACAGCACTTTCACTTTCTTGGTCTGGCCTAGACAGCTCAGACCCCAAGCTCTCTGTAAAAGTAATCTTGAGTGTTCGTTCCCTAGGCTTCTTGGACTGAAAAGGGGTTCCTTGTCTTGAGTGGCATGAGCCTCCCCTTGTTCCTTAAGACTTTGTATTAGTTACTGGTTTTTGTAAATTAAAAAAAAAATTACTTACTAGTAGTGTGTGTATTTGTGTGTAAGTGTGTTCCCGTGTGCATGTGATGGTCAGAGGACTATTGTGCAGTCAGTTCTCTCCTTCCACCTTGATGCATGTATTGAAGAATGAACTCAGGCCACAGACTTGTGCGACATCATCTTTACCTGCTGAGCCATCTCACTGGCCCTAACTGCTTTCCTTGTTGCTTGGTGATCCATCTGTGGTGGTTCATCTTGTTTGTCAACTGGATGAGATTTAGAACCACCATGGTAACAAGTCTCTGGGCTTGTCTGTGAGAGATTATCTAGAGTAGATTAACTGAGATGGGAGGAACTACCAGATGTGGGGGGCACCTGTCCATGAACGGGGTCCAGTACTGAATAAAGAGGTTACAACAAACGGAGCACCAGCATTCACCGCTCTCTCCTTCACGACTGTGATACCATGTGATCAGCTGCCTCCAGCTCCTGGTGTCATGCCCCACACCAAATCCCATTCCTACCCTGGGCCATGATGGACTGTAGCATCTGGAAACATAAGCCAAAATAAACCCTTTTGTCCTTAAGTAGCACTTGCCAAGAATTTTGTTGCCGCAAGAAAAATAGTAACCAATACCTGGCAGGAACCACACATGGAAGGGAGGGCTTATTTTGTCTCACACTTCCAGCAGCTGTCCAGTCCCTCACAGGAGGGAAGTCATTTCCTCTGGAGCAGCTGGGTCTGTGGTAGTGGTAGCTTGTGGCCCAGTTTGTTAACACAGAAAGCGAAGAACTCAGCCCAGTACTGGTAGTGGGTCCAACCTTCAAGCCTCATTCCTTGTGTTCTACTACCACCAGATAGATCATCTTAAAGCTTCCTCAAACAGTGCCACCTACTGGTGACCAAGAGTCCGTGTGCCTGTGAGGAACATTTCAAAGCAGAAAGGACTCCGACCTTTGCTGATTCAGCACACAGACTGCCATTTCCTGAGTGGCCTATTGAAGCAAAAGCCTGTGAAGAGTTGAACAGTTGGGGACATTATTGGGTGGCTCAGGGGGGCCGTAACTTTAATGATCACATTGATGAGAAAGTGTTAAGCTGCTGGCATTCTAAAAACGAAATTGGTTGTGTCCTTGTGGCAATGGTTATTTTTCCTCCTTGGCTTCATTTTACCCCCTTTTTTTTCTCCCCTAAGTGGTTTGTCCTTCTTCCAAGATCAGAAGGTGTTGTGTCAGATCTGTCCCCTGGGCCATGCCTTGGCAAGCTGGGGAAGTCGCTGTGATGGAGGGTAGAATGAAATCGCCTGGTAGGTGACCCACTGGTTGGTATTCATGAGGGTTGAGATGCTTAAAACTACAGTATATAATAATAATGAATCCTAACCATGCATTAATGTTTCATATTTATTAATAATTAAGCTTTTCTTATACTAGGGATTGAAGCCAGGCACTGTAGATACTAGGCCGGTGCTCTGCCACTGAGTCCTCCAGACTCATGATGTGACACATTTCTGCTGTGTAAGATAAATGGTGGTGATGTATGAACAGCACTGTTTTCTAAGGAATGGCTCCCA